>NC_139230.1:162923175-163479708 GCF_977018435.1 Lepisma saccharinum
ATGCATTTCTTGATTCACTTATGACTTCGTTGTTTTTTAATATATACACAATACATACATACAAACGCATTTACTTTCAACACTTCCAGGTAATAATTATATTTCCCCACATTACTTTATTTATGCGACCTTTGTACGTAAAGTTGCAGCGAGCCTGAATATCTGCATTACATTTTTTTTTGTTATTTTACGTCCATGCGTTTACCACCACGATGAGATAGAATGGTGAATTTATAAAAGATTGAAAGACGAACACAGTCCCATGCATAACTTAAGATTCGAACCTAGGCCCGTAAGTTTCATAGCGGACTATGATAACCGGTTCAACACGGAACCTGATGAGAATAATTGTGATAATCAGGAAGTGAATAAATTATATTTCGCAAACACGCATTCCAAACTGGATTCATTAACTCTAAACTTGAGAGCCATACCGTTCCCTTTAAGTTCCTAAACCAGGAATTTTGTTTGCATTACGACGTATTCATGTTCATCAAAATTCTTAATTGTAACAATATGTGTAAAAATAAGTGCTTTCTGCACTGGATATGATGAATGTAAACAACTGTCTGCATTTGTGACGGAATAGTTACTGTAACTCGTTAGAAACACTGATGTGACATTTTATTTGTCCCTGGTCTATCTGTTTCATTAGTTCATTATTCATCTTCATCGTAGCGATTAACCTAGTGCGCGGTGCTCTCTCAATTTGCAATATATGTATATATATACATGACACACTATCAATACGGCGTAACCTAATGCGACGTTAAATAACCAACATGCGAAATGAAATATTAATCAATGTAAACTGAAAATGCATCTCAGCGCCATCTCTGTGCGGAACCTGAGAACTACGTGGATGGGCCGACGACCATCGTTGCAAAAGAAAGACGATGCAAACTTATCTACAGCTGACGTTTAAAGATCTTCATTAAATAATGGATTAGATATCCACTAGGACTGAATTTTACATATTTACCACCGCGTAACTGAATCGTCGATAAGTTAGCCATCAGTGCTGATACCTTGTAAACACATTGTTAAAGCTTTCTTTTATAAAGTGATCAGACAAATACATTGATTGATTGATTTGCTTTATTTTACTTCGCTTTTTGGGCCACTTTTGGCTAATTTGCGAAGATGGGGATGAGTGATGATATGATGAAATTGATGAATGGACACAGAGAAACATCCAAGCCCAGACCGAGATTCGAACCCCTGGCGTCGTAGCGCGATGTGCTAACCACTCTGCCACGGGGGCCGGCTCAGATAAATACAGAAAATACTAATAAAAATCACGAGAAGTCTTGACGTTCTAATTTTTATGGCTGCCTAGCCGTGGTTTTACAAGATTTATAAGATTTTTCTTGCAGTTGATTTGTTATGAACAATGAATCTTCATCAGGAAATAAAACGTTCGTAGACTATTTGACTAAAATTAAATAAACAAAAATTACAGGCTTCCGTGACGGAGTGGTTAGAGTAATGGGCTACGACATAAAATGTTATGGGTTCGAAACCTCTCAAGTGAGTACGTTATGTTAATTCCTTCATCTATTTTATCAGTTCACCGTTCATCCTTATCGTCACTTCTTTTGAAAGAAACTTAAAACAAAAGTTCAGAAAAGATTGAATAAAAGTTTACAAAAATCTAACATTTGTTACATTAAGTTTACCGTTCCCGTCGTATACTGTTTCGGAGACTCGTTGGAGCCGGGGATTGGCCGCATAAGCGGGGCGCATCTGGTAAGTCTACGGGCTACTTTCTTCATCGTATTAAATCATGAAAATTATTATCATCATTACAAAGAATTACTGAAGAAACATGATTAGTTTTTTTTAAGGTGAACCATGTTTACTAGCATCCTTTGTCTTGTGCTTCTACTTTTTACCTATTCTAACACTACGTTTCGAGAGAGTACCTCTTCTCTAATCTACTGGTGCCCGGATTTATAGTACAAATCACAGGTCCATCGGCAAGAGCAAGATTGCTTAACTATAGTTCGACTTTAGTATAGGAAAGTCACCAAAACTGACATAGGGCTCCTAAACCGACACACCACTATTTCACAGCCGAGAAGTCTTTACGCTTTGCGGTAACAGCGTAAATCTATTCTTTAGGCTTCCAAGATAATGTGCGACCAGTGAAACGAGCGCTGCTAACGGTTTTCCTTTTGTAGGGAGAGATTTTTGTTTTTGGGTGATTTCAATACTTTTGTTTGTCTGTGCATAACACTATATAATTCATACTGGAAGTTTTAAAGTTTTATCAGGTCTTTGTAGATAGAATAACGATTCCGAACATGTAATCTTTCAGTTGTGAAGATGTGGTGTTTGTATATTTTTGACGTTATTGTTATTGATGGCGTCGTTCCCTAAACCGACATACGTCAATAATTGGGTTCCCTAAACCGTTGCGCGAGATGAAGATACTCTAGATGCTGAATGTATTTTGGTGAAGGACTTTATTCTGAAGATGCCAGTGCTGAAAATGGATAATGTGTATCATGTGCAATCTTTGGGCTCATGTTTAATGTGCAGGTGCAGAACATGACATACGTCTGTAAATGACATGCCATTGAGGGCTAAATAGTCCAAAGAAATTGCATTTTGTTCATGATAATTAAAAGAATTGCTTTAATCTCTAATAGAAACAATTTACATATATTTGTTTGTGTTGCTTTGTAATGCAATTCCTTAATTAAACAGGTATGTCGGTTTAGGAACCCATTTTCTCAGATGGTATAATTATACCTTCTTGAGAAAACTATTTTGTGGAACAAAATATTGTTGTATTATACATTGTTACACAGTTTATAATTGGGCATAGAATTGATGTACTCATTGATGTATTCCACGTCGGAAAATTCTTTCTCTACTCCGAGTTAACAGTAAAAAAAAAAATGGTATGTCGGTTTTGGTAACTTTCCTCTAAGTGGAAATAGCAGAAATACACTTATTTATTACATAGTAGTCAAATGATACAAGTAAGCCAATCACTCTTATTGGCTTGTCAAATGCTAACAGAAAGGACAACTAAGGGAGAGAGATGTACATCAATTGTGAGGCGCGCCCAGAAAAAAATTAAAATTTCCTATGGAGTGGAATCCGAACCACTATGTACTTCCACCGGTTATCGAACCCTGGCTGGACCCCTTGATTACACGACGGCGATGATACCAATACGCCATTTTTTGTGTGTGTGTGTGTGTGTGTGTGTGTGTGTGTGTGTGTGTGTGTGTGTGTGTGTGTGTGTGTGTGTATCTATATATCTATATATATATGTAACTGCTATTATTTCAACACTGAAAATTCTTAATATATTTTTATATGACGATGAACTGAAATAAATTTTTGTTGTACTAATCTAGGATGCCAGAAACAGAAGAACTAAAAGCACGACATTAATAAACTGAGCAAAAACTTCTTTTACAGCAGGGTTGTTAAAGGTAAAGGAATTTTAAATAAATTCAATTCCGGTCCAGGAGAGAAAACCAGAAAGCGTAAATGGGTTCTGGACCGTAAATAACCTTTTTATCTGTAAAGTATTTCAATTCGGTCCAGAAACCTTTTTGCCTGATGAATTTAAATACGGTCCAGAGACCTTTTCTCCGAATGAATTTAAATACGGTCCAGGAACCTTTTTTCAATGTAACAATACGCAACTTGGACCGAATTTAAATTGTGCGAGAAAAAAGGTTCCGGTCCTGCAGCGGAACCCAATAGAACCCATTAGAATTTATGGGTTCCTGGGCCTTTAACAACCCTGTTTTAAAGAAAAAAAGATATTCCACACGAGCTAGTTAGAAAAGTTCTATGATTTATTTGTTGGGACACATTGGATGTGACTTTTCGAAAAGAACATTGAAGCAGACGCATGTGAAAAATGCTTGAAAATTTCGAACAGGCAGTTTTGAAGGAGAAAATGTAGCAACTTGTTACGTAACACAAAACAAATGTACGAAATTATTCGAATTATGTTAAATTACAGTTTTCAAAAGTCCTTGGTTTATCGAGAGTATTATAGTGCATCAAAAATAGAAAATATTATAATAATTTCTCGTAAATAGCTTAATTAAAATGCATAAAAGGTAGTTTGCAAATGTGCTGCGATCTCTGGAGCAATTTATAACAGCAAAGTTCGACCTCTCTATGATCCTCTTCCGCCTCTGGAATCGTTGGTCTTCGCCCTCCGGGCCGGCTCTCTATATTTTAACCCCTAGAGAGAGGGTGGCCCAGTATTAAGCCCCCAGGCACTGGGCTCCCTGTTGGTCCACGGGTCCTTATTATATATTCGGACCACCCCACCATATCTGGTGGGATCCCTCATCCGCCACCCGAGGGACGCGCCTGGTAGAGGTCAGGGTCCCCAGACTTGAAAGCGGCATTTGGCTCGGTACCTAGAAAACATCTATGGGAGACATTAGAAAGTAAGGAAGTACCTAAGGAACTTATTAAAGCAATAAGAAGTGTATATAAGGATGTAAAAGGAATAGTAAGAATAGAAGGAAACGAGTCTAAGGAATTTCAAATAGAAAAAGGAATTAAACAGGGAGATAGTCTCAGTCCTTTACTTTTCATTAATGTAATCGATGAAATAACTAAAATTTGCAAAAGAAGAACGCCAAGAGTACAAATAGGATATTGGAATATGAGAGTAGTACAACTGCAAGTACTGCTATATGCTGATGATATAGTCTTAATTGCTAGCAGTGAAGAGAATTTACAGAGGAGCGTAATAGAATGGGGAGAAGAACTTGCGAGAAAAGGGATGAAGATTAATATTAAGAAAAGTAAAGTAATGCAGGTGGCAAAAGGAGAAAAAGATCATGAAATAGCAATTAGATATGGAAACGAGAACTTGGAAGAAGTAGATGAATATGAATATTTAGGAACCATCATAACAAGTGATGGTAGGTATGATGAAGAAATCCTAAATAGGAAAAGAAAAGCAAATACAGTATATTATCAGTTCAGTAAAACAATAATGGGAAAGAAAGAAGTGGCAGTAAAGACAAAAATGCAGCTATACAAATCAGTATTGGTCCCTACATTAACATATGGAATGGAAAGTTTACCACTTCAAGATAAACATCTGAGTAAAATTCAGGCTAGTGAAATGAAATACCTGAGAAGAGCTGTTAATAAGACTAGGAGAGATAAAGTGAGGAATGAAAGAATAAGAAGAGAAGTGGAACAGGAGTCGCTAGAGAAAATAATTGAAAAGAGACAGCTAAGGTGGTGGGGACATGTATTCAGAATGAATGAAGACAAAAAGGTAAAGCACATTCTAGAAGTAAAGGTGCAAGGTAGGAGAGGTAAAGGAAGACCAAGGATAATGTTTGAAGACAGAATGGAAAAGATTGGAAGAGAAAGGAATAAGACAATAAATATGATGAAGAGAATGATGAGAAACAGACAGGAATGGAGGAGACGGATCGAGGCAACCAACCCTACGCTATGATGGCAGAAGGGGACTAGAGGAAGAAGAAGAAGAAGAAAGTTCGACCTCGTGCCGGTGCTTGAGGTTGAAATTCCTAGCAGAGTGCAGTTCTCTCATTGACGAAAGTTAATACAATAATTGTGTCTAATTGTTTTATCCACTGTGCAACTTGTTCCTAAAGAATTACTCTAATATCCACTACAGAAAAGTATGTGGGTTTCAGAGTTAGTTGTTCATGCTTTTCCAGTAGCGTCTCGTGGCCTCAAATTTGGCCGAGGCTTATTTTTTAAAGAATTTAAAATATAATGACAATTCACATGAATTACAAAAAATAGGTATTTTTTTTTTCTTCTAGACTACAAAACTGGACTTACTTTTTTGAAAGGATTTAAAATGTAATGACAAATTACATGAATTACAAAGAAACTGGTATTTATCTTCTTCTAAACTACAAAACTGGACTTATTTTTTTAAAGAATTTAAAATATAATGACAATTCACATGATTACAAAAGAATCAGGTATTGTTGTGAAACATACCTTTCTACGAACGTTGACTCCTGTTCTTCTGCTCAGCAAATTTTGTTATTACCTTTTCGTTGAAGCCCTCTATGTTTGAAATGTATTCTATCTCTATCGTAAGCAAGTGCCAAGGCATTTGGTCTGTCTTGTCCCATTGTATTTCTTAAGCAGGTTTTAATACGCTTCAATGTGCTGAAACATCGTTCGGATTCAGCTGTTGCCACTGGAGTTATTAAAACTATGTTTGTCATTTTTACTGTTTCTGAAAAGGTACCCTCTAAATAATTTTAAATAAAAAATGAATGCAATCTACTGATAGAGTTTATGTTTTTCAACTCTTCACTACAAAAAAGAACACGAAGTTCCCTCTTTAGTTTTCCCTCTTCTATGAAGGGATAATAAATCTGGGAAGATGCCTCTGTTTAAAGATTGTTCTCTTTCATTATGTCCTCGTAGAGCAAGTTCATGTCGACCACAGAATTTTAAGCAATCGATAATTCTATTTAATATATGCCCATTTTCAGGACAAATTCATTGTGTCTTGTAATTGACAGCCTACGTCCTTCATCAATTTGTGTTCGAACATCAACCCTGCCAAACTCACTCAAACATAGCGAATGAAAGCCACCAAAACACTACAGAACAACACGCGAGATCGAACGCGACGCAACGGTACTAGCCCCGAATCAGCACTCAAATCCATTGCACTCTCCCCTCCTCTCTCTGCTAGCATGTGACCTTCACTGTAGCGTAGGTGGGTGTAGGCCACGCCTTCCTTTGCGACGTACCCCGGAAAACGATAATTGACATCAATGCCGCTAGGAGCGCTGTCGTATCCATTGCAACAGACGATGAATTTACGTAAGTAAAAATCGCCTTTTAAAAGACTGTGTGATAGTTATGCGTTATGGTGATTGATAATTACGTGAATACGTCCGTTTTTCTTTAGGGGCTAAGCCCCGGAAGCCCCAAGGGACGAGACGCCACTGTGCTTTTCCATCTTACTTCCTGTAATGCAGTTACCTCCACCATGTACTTTATTAGTTGTTCATTCATTCTCGTGAGAGCTTCTGGTCTGAATAGCCTCAGTACATTACATGTTACTATACATTAAACATTATCCTTTCTCAGTTTCATTGGTCTTTGTCTATATTTATCAGTCTGGCTATTCTCATTTGTTTCCGAAACAGTTTTTCTTTTTACAGGATGAAGACGTCAACACCACGCCCTACTCTGAAAGAGCAGGGTTTTTTTTCTAGTTTTCTCCCCATGGTTTTGTAGAGCAGCACCGGCAAAATAAATTTGTTCGCCTGCAGACGAGGGAAGAGGTGCTGCCTCTAAAAGTAGTATTAGAATAGGTTAATAGCACCAGACAATGAATAAGGTTCAATTAATATTGCATGATAATATACACTCTTGTTAAAAAGACCTACATTTTCTTCAAAACACCTGAAAAACTACTGTAATGTTCTGCGACGGATTTTACTCACCATTATTTATTGAGAGATAAAATTTTCCATGGTAGGGTTGAAGATTTATCTCTGTCATCATGGATACTTACTATCGGATTAAAAATTATAAATACTCGAGTTTGGACTCCAATTAAAAATTAGCTAACGGACCTATATAAAAACGAGTTGCATCAAAATTAAGCTTATTCACTTCTGCGTTAATCTATCCTAACTAAATTGTTTTTCGAGTATGCCTTATATTTTTTATCGCCGTCAGAACAAAAAAGGGCCTTTATTTAGTTGTGCAAGCGATCGCTCTCTTTGAAATTCTGTAAATCAAAAACGGGTTGTCCGATCATTATGAACTTTTAGTGCAGGCAGAAATGTTTTAAACACAATTATTAATTATCAGGTTTTCAAAATTTGTCAAAAAAAGGTTCTTTCCAATCATAGACTCGCAGCGCTCGCCGGCAGTTTTCGCCGTTCAACGAAAATCGCTTTATGTCGCGTTGCCATGTTCCGCGAACAGCTTTACTCTGCTGAATAAAAAACTGTATAAAATCGGTGAATTGACAATGATAATGCATTTTAACAACAGATGCAAAGAGCTTCAAAACAAGACCAATATTGTATTTATAACACTACCCAATACTTAGAAAACGTTGTTTCGCAAAATTGCTAAAAACTTTTTCTTTGATAAATTTTGAAAACCTGAAAATTAATAATTGGATTTAAAACCTTTCTGCCTGCGCCCTACTAAAATTTCATAACCATCGAACAACCCGTTTTTGATTTACAGAATTTCGAAGATGGCGATCGTTTGCAAAACTAAAAGAACCTGGCCTTTTCTTTGTTCTCACGACGATAAAAAATAGAAGGCATACTCGAAAAAATATTGTTTAGCATAGTTTAACGCAGAATTGAATAAGCTAAATTTTGATGTAACTCATTTTAATGTAGGTATACTGGTTAATTTTTAATTGAGTCCAAACTTGAGTATCTATAATTTTTAATCCGATAGTAGGTCTATTTGTCCCCTCCCTCCTTCCCCAGCATCCCTCTTATATGCTGCAGCACTGGCGTACATGGGATTTTTTTCGGGGGGGGGGGCTGGACTTATAAAATTGGATAGTGCATAGTGACATTCAGTGGTGCAAGAACGGTTGAACCTCCATTTCTGTATACAGGATGAGTCACCTAAAATTACCACCGGAAATATTTCTTAAACAACAATAAATATTGAAAAACTGCTTTCGCAGATACATAGGTATGGGAGGGGCTGGACACAATACGTTCAACTACGTAAGGAAATACGGCTTTCAACACAAACTTAGTTTTTTAAAATAGAAACCCCATTTTATTTTTAGCTCATTTGAAAGTACGAAAAAAATCATTAAGAATGGCGTTTGTTACATTGTAATACGTCAAGTTGTTCTCAAGTAATTGTAACGTGAAGTTGACGCTTGAAACAAACATTCTCACAAGTTCTTAATGATTTTTTCCGTCGTAACATACATATCCCCCTTTTGACGTCATTCGTGTATCATACAAACATGTTACTCTTCTGCATACTACGCGTTGTGCCTAGGAAAGTTGTTACGTTCCAACAACAGCGGGTTACAGTAACATGTGTAGTTTGTACATAAGTAAGTTTTGACAAATTATCTAAAATGTTCTGATAAATCTTTCTGAGTTAACAAATATTTGTACATTAAAAAGTATAAATTTTAAACATTCCGCCATGAGTTACATTCATAAAGGTTAGTACATTAACATCTTTCTAATTTTTTTATTGGCGTTCATTCATTTACGTCATAATTTTTATTACATCGGAGCAATCAACTCTTCGCGTTTGGTCATGACAAATCTTTACGTTTTCAACTTTTAAACTTTGCACCTTATATATTTCTCTTTCATTCTTTTAAATTGATTTAACAAATTTATCAAATAAAGCAAATACCTAACAAAGTACACAGATTAACCAGACGTTTGTACGTACGTCAGAACTGTTGCTAAGAAAATAGTATTTTCAGACATTGAAAAGGCCGAGATGATACTTATCTATGGCGATTGTAGGAAAAATGAAGCACAAGAGTGCAGGCTGTATGCACGACGGCATTTTCGCTCGGCTCTGCCGATAGGCATAGTGGGGATGCGCCTTCTGCGCTCAACTTCACGTTAAAATTACTTGAGAACCACTTGACGTATTACAATGTAACAAACGCCATTCTTAATGAATTTTTCTGTACTTCCAAATGAGCTAAAATAAAATGGAATTTCTATTTTTAAAAAACTAAGTTTGTGTTGAAAGCCGTATTTCCTTACGTAGTTAAACGTATTGTGTCCATTAATTTCATGAGCCCCTTTCATACCTATATATCTGCGAAAGCAGTTTTTCAATATTTATTGTTGTTTAAGAAATATTTCCGGTGGTAATTTTAGGTGACTCACCCTACAGAAATGGAGGTTGAATTTTGTACATTTATACATAAAGGAGGTGGACATTGAAATTGAAAAGCCTGGAACGCAGACACTAACCTGAGGAAGGACTGATAGAGGTCCTGCACGTACAGTGGTGAGAGAGATTTGCAGACATTTTTCCTGAAGCATACCGATGAGTTCACGACATGTTGTTGGTGGAGGGAAACGTTGCCGCAAGCGATCATCCACAAGATTTCATAAGGGCGCTATAATGTTCAGGTCCAGCGACTCGGCGGGCCATGGCAGATGCACATCGAACCACTCTGTGACCTGGTTAGCAGTGCGTATCGGTGCATTATCATTCTAGAATACTGCACCACCGTCCGGGAACAATATTTGCACCATAGGGTGCACATGATCCTCCAGAATGGCTCAATGGTCCTTAGCAGTGACATGTCCCTCTAGAATGATCAGTGGTTCCAAAGACTGACATGATATTGCACTCAACATCATCACGGATCCACCCCATTGTTTCACTCTGGACACTAAGCAGTCTGGTTGGCATGCTTCGGATGGACTTCTCCACACCTAAACTCTTCCAGATGTCAGAAAAACAGAAGGTGGACTCATCCGAGAACACGACACGTTTCAGGTCTTCTAACGTCCACGATGTGCGCTGTTGGCACAAGTCTACCCGCTTTTTGGCATTGGTGCTCGTGAGCAAGGGTTTCGGTATATCAACCCTACCATTGATGTTGGCCCTATAAGGTTCTCGACGGACGGTTTTGGTAGAAACAGGTTCAGTCAAGTGTGTAATCAATTCTGCGGTGACTTTTGCAGCTGTAGTTTTACGCTTTTTTGACACAATCCTCTTCAATACTCTGTCAGACAGCTTCCGTTTCCCCCAATAGTTACTCCTACTGGATATGGCTCGTCCTTCATTCTGGTATGCTGCCATGACCCTTGATACTGTTGCTCTTGATATGTCCAGGATCCTGAAAATCTCGAAACTGATTTCGGGACTGAGAGATTTTCTTACCAAAATGTTGGAATCCCGCATACCCCTGATGATTTACAATAATTTGAAATGTGGAATGACATTTTCCCCGTTTCGTGCAGTGCAAATCTAATTAGCTCTTACTTACTTTGCACGAGAGAATCGCCTTGTAATCAAGAGGTCCCGGATTCAATGCTCGGTGGAGGCACATAGTAGTTCAGACCCCACGTCAAACAAAAACTGTAATGGAAAATGCATGAGAGCTAGTGTACCTTCCGGACTATAGTGTTAATATTTTAGTGGTTTTAAAGTTTAAGAGAATTCTTTTACATAATAATTCACTCCATATGTGGGTAAAAACGTAATTTTACGCTTTATAACATATTGCGAATAGAAAAGAGGTAGACCACAAATGATCAATTTTCCTTTTTTAATTTTTAGCACTACCAAGTCGCAGATATATTGAACCCACACCCCCTCTCTCACCACTTGCTTCAATCATTTTTACCAATAACATCCGGATAAAAATGCAAAAATTTATAACGATCACGAACCCTGTGTCTACATTCTGTATGCTACACTTCATATATATTATATAAATTTTATCTGAGTAAAGACACTACTGGGAAAATGCCTGTATGAAATGTTTTTAACCCTACATTACCCGTGCCGTACAAAAAACTTACTTCCCCGAGGGGGGGGGGGGGGCTCAGAGGCTCTATCACTAAAATTCAAGAATCCGTTTTGTTTTGAATGACTGTTTCCTTTGTTGTTTATATAGCTGCAGTTATATAATGATTATAATACTCTCAAAAATTACCATGATTAATATTTTTTTTAAAAAATAAAACAATTATTGCATGAGTGCTACACGTATATTTTATCATTCATTAAACTTGCAGCACAATATCGCAATTGTATATTTAATGCGTAATTTGCCTCTCGTGTAAGTTACCTTTATGATTTTATGAATAAAAGTATTACAGAAACATTCTGAACAACGTAAATTATTTTCATATTTTTATAAAAAATATTAACAGTTGTAAAATCGAAACACAAGTCAGTCCCCGCTCCTCTCCTCTCTCGGGTAAGTTAGGGTTAAACCTCATTAAGCGACAGGATCTTCTGAGAGCCGTAAGACTGTAATAAAATTTTCAACAGTGACGTGTATACAGCGGAAGTGGGACAGTGTTTACATAGACCAAGTGCTGCACCACGTGCCTTTAATTTCATGGCAAGAATCAATACATGAAAGTTCACCGTCCTCACAATCGGTACAACTAAGTTTGCTTATGTCAAAAACTCTCCATCTCTTACGTGAGAGGTGTGAAAGAGGTGTCTGCTATATCTTGTTCGAGTTCACGGCAGTGCAGTACGTGTTCTACATTTTATCCACTTTCCCCGTCCTGCCGTATGAATCCTTAAGTGTGTTTGCGGATGTTTCATTCACGGCCAGGGATGACACGCGAGTGCTCTAGTTGCCAAATCAAACAACGTCTGTTTGCAGACAATCCTGTGAAAGAGATAGTGGGAGACGTGTTCATCAAGTGAACCTAAAAATATTAAGCACTCCAGATAGTGTCCGAGCTAAATTTCTATTTTAGTGATATTGCACTTTAGTCCGAACAATTGTTGATTTCATAGTAAAGAATTTTAACCGCTGCTAAGCAATTATAAAATGTTGCAAGTGTTGGGCAAAGTGAGCGACCGCCAGAGGCCTCACTTCCCATAGGACTAATACAAAAAAATTGTAATAAATGAAAGATTTGATTGGATTGTTGTTTTAAGTCCACTTTATGCACAGAAAGGCTAATCGGGACTCGACCTGCAGTTTAAAGTGGCATTCGAACCACTATACTCTGTCTCACTTATCTCTGGAGCAAGGCTGCGCATAGCGTCAGAAAAGAGAGGGAAGCAATACACGCTGCTCGAAGGCTGGTAACTGCAGTCGCTCCCCCCCCCCTCTCCACGCAATACCGTTCCTCTCACGTGTTCATTGGTGGAGCCGTCTCAAGTCACTACTTGCGCAGTCTCTTGCTTTCGTTCGCCTGCTCCAGAGATATCTGGGACAGAGTATATGTGCCTCCACCGGGTATCGGACCCCTTGATTACAAGACGACGACGCTACCACTGCGCCACCTCCCCGATGGTCTGTAATAAATAGAAGTGAGAGAAATAGATGGAGTTTTTATCCGTCTTTAAATTCCACTTAAATGTTATAATTTGAATGAATACGTCAAAATATTTTGTATTTTAAATAAACCGGATGGTATCGGTATGACTTTAGAAACGACGCCCCTATAAATAAACTACGAATAAAATAATTTATAGTTGTATCAAGGCTGTGATTGTTGTTATACGTCTTAATGAAACCCGGAAGTGGGCGTTTACGGTTGCACTGGGCAACAATACACACTGAACTCTGTTGCCACACCATGAGCAGTAACAGGCAATTCTTAACATTTGGTCAATTTGTTTTGCTCTCCATCATATTAAGTGTTCGCTAATGTCAATCGGTGTATCCAGATAACGGAAAATGGTGTGATATTACAGTTCAGTAATTTTAGGTAGAATTTGCGATCTTCCCATCCGGAGCATCTTTCTTCTTCTAAAAGAAAAAGAAAGGCTAATATGGTAAAGCAGAATACAAGTTGCGTGGGCGATTTTGCAACACTGGATATAGCTAGTTATTGCATCATAGGTAACACATGACTACCGCCATCTTGCAGAGCCTGCTTTATCATTTAGTTATTATAAACAAGGTGGGTGGATCGAATCTAGTATGCACCAGGCATGGATGTTTGTTAATTCATAGAACTGAAAAAAAGTCTGAAAGGTAAATGTACCGAAATACACCAACATGAGTGAGGCAATGTTTTTGAGGTTACGGCCCAGAGCTCGGCCGATGTTCAAAGAATATTACGTTCTTTCAACATCGGTCTTTGATCACAATCCAAGTTATTAGTATGATTGGAACATATGAAAGAATCAGGACACGAGTTTGATGTAACACAAGAAATTTAATTCATTATGCGAACATATTTACAAGAGATCTCAGCACAGTACACGCTCACCTTCCTAACAAGTGAGCGTCACTTACCCAGTGGACACCGTTTCTGAACAACTGACGGTCGTGGCCCGCACATGGCCGACGTCGTTCACGAATAAAACAAGTTCATACAGACTGACGCACTAAGTCTATCATTCAGGTTATATACTGTTTCGATGCACAAACAAAACTAAAAACTGGCAAAGTGTTAAACTTGGTCAAGAGAGGAGAGAAATCTTTCCCCCGCTAACTAGTCAGAGAGCTGTAGCTGAAGTGTGTGTCTGGAGTCTTGTCTTTCGCCCCTGATTCTCTGAATACGCTGCCCCGGGGAGGAATTGTCCTTCTTCCCTATTGGTCCATGAGCTTTAACCACACCCACATGTTTACACTGCGTTCACACCATCACGCCACGATTTCCCGGCCGTGAGACGTTAAATGTATTTGGTTTAATTTAATTTAGACCTGCCGTAAATTGTTGCGAGCATTTCACTTCTGAAATTTTCGTTGAGTTTATTACTTTCCTGGTGGCTTAATGTTTTTGAACTCGATGACATATTTCCTACAGATCCTAGAGCGAAGTCAGGGTTTCAGAATTTTTCAATTTTTCTTCGGTCACTGATGTGTCAAAAGATGTAGACTTGCTGGCGCGAGTGCTGAATATACTACTCCGGCTCAGTCCCTACTCCGTGCTTAGATTGCTTTTCTGTTTACGGCGAGAAGGTGTCTGGCATCACTGGAACAGAGGGCTCTTTGTCTTTACACTTCTACGCTGAGAGCGAGCGATGTTTTCCACTGAAGTTGTCAGGATAATTTTAAAATTAAAGTTCCGGAACGTCCTAGTTAATGGTACTCACCTGCTCTCCGTCTTTATTTTCAATCTTCAACCATCTTCAGAATACGAGTATTATGGTGACGGGCCTAAATGAGTACTGGGAGGGAGATCGGAGTTTATTGCGGGAACACACTGGCTTCCTTATCTCGACGTAGTTTCGTTGATTAAGCTCTATCCTGGCTTCGTGGGTAAGAGAGGCGGCTGTGTCATTTTTCAGAGAGCAAAAAAAATCTCGGGGAAGTTTGAAGGAAGCAAGACCGAAATGGTAATGGGAAATCGGTCATATTATGATGAAGTCGTAGAAAGAGGCACAGCGTACATTCACTGTAAAAGCGTATTACAAAAAGAACAACAGGGATATTCCTTGGCCCGCCAGATCACCGGATTGTTTTCTATAGGGTTAATTGAAAGGAAAAGTCTTCCAACCAACCCTCACGCACCTTCAATGAACTTAAAGATTGGATCAGAGAGGAGGTGATTCAAATACCTACATTACTGATAGTGTCTGGAACGAAATGGAGGTCATCGTAGTATGTTTTTTTTCTCAAATAAATCACAATGTAAGGACTATATTTGTATTTTCTTTTGGTATTTCTTCTTCAGTGAATAAAGCAGTTCATTATGTCTTAAATATGTATGTTTTGCATGTTTTATGCATTATTTTGTGTTAACTATGGAGTAGGGATGGCCAGATCCGGATTCTGGCGGATCCGAAATCCGGATCCGGTTGGTTCCGGATCCTAAGGATCCGGCTCCTAAAATTTTTCGGATCCGGAATTTTCAGATCCGGATCCGTATCCGGTACTTTCGGGTCCGGATCCAAAACTTTCTGATCCGGATCCGGTACATTCGGATCCGGATCGGGAATTTTCGGATCCGGATCAGTATTGCCATCCCACATGCGCTTCTTTGGAAAGTAAGAATGTGTTTATAACATATTGTTACCTGCTAATACACATATATATATAATATACATACATACACACATATATATAATGTGTGTGCGCGCGTGCGCGATTTGTAATTAATTAATACACTTACAAGGGAGGTCTAAGTCTCCCCCTGCGATTTCCATGAAACTTGGTAGGTGCATAGAGGGGCCCAAATGAAGAAATACGTGTTTTTGTGTTTAAGCTAAAAAAAACTGTTTTAGGGGGAAAACCCCCCTCAAAGGTCAAAATGAAGACAAATTAATGCGGGGATCTTACCCCTGTGTGCCACTCTGATTTCCATGAAATTTGGCAGGTGTATGGAGGGGCCCAAAGGAAGAAGTACGTGTTTTTGTGTTTCAGCTAAAAAACTGTTTTAGGGGCAACCCCCCCCCCCTAAAATGTCAAGATGAGGAAATATTGAAGTGGGGATCTGACCCCGAAACCACGTAAATATGGCATAGGAAGAAACAGGGGGCATAGGGCCTCTCTATACACCTGCCAAATTTCATGGAAATCGGACGGGGACACAGGGGTCAGATGTTTCCCACGTCAATTTGTCTTCATCTTGACATTTGAAGCGGGTTTTGCCCCCTAAAACAGTTTTTAACCGAAACAAAAAAAAAACACGTATTTCTTCCTTTGGGCCCCTCTATACACCTGCGAAGTTTCATGAAAGTCGGAGGGGGACACAGGGGTCAGATCCTTACTTCAATTTGTCCTCATCTTGACATTTGAGGGGATTTTGCCCCCTAAAACAGTTTTTATCTGAAACAAAGAAACACGTATTTCTTCCTTTTGGCCCCTCTATACACCTGCCACGTTTCATGGAAATCGGAGGGGGACACAGGGGTCAAATGCCCACTTACATTTGTCCTCATATTGACATTTGAGGTGGGTTGCCCCCTAAAACAGTTTTTTAGCCGAAACAAAAAAACACGTATTTCTTCCTTTGGGCCCGTTTATACACACACCTTCCAAGTTTCATGGAAATCGGAGGGGGACACAGGGGTCAGATACCCACTTCAATTTGTCCTCATCTTGACATTTGAGTGGGTTTTGCAGCGTAAAACCGTTCTTTTGCTGAAACAAAAAAAAAATACACGTATTTATTCCTTTGGGCCCCACTATACACCTGCCACGTTTCATGGAAATCGGAGGGGGACACTTAGATAATCTCCCTTGTTAGTCTTACACTTTGTAATTAGGTAACACTGCATATATTATAATGTTTTATTTTAATTTGTAAAACTGTAACTGTAGAACAATTGTATAATTTTTGTATAGCATTTCTATCTTGTTATATGTGTTAAAGGTTTCATCCTGGAATGCAATGTCTCGCATTTATGTGTGTTTCCATTTCCAATACATTCGAATGAATACATATTCGTTTCAATGGAATTTACAAAATCACCTCTGACATTTTTATGTTAAACAAGTAAGATTATTTTTGTGCACGAGTGTGTTAGCCGATGCGTAGCAAAGTATTTTAGGAACAACACTTGAAAAAAATTATTGTAGGACTAACTAATTAAAAATTTCTTTGTAATCGAAAATCATAATACCTTTTAAGGTGTGGTAATATTATAATGGGATTGAGATACGAAACTCTCGGATCCGGATCCAGATTTTCGGATCCGGATTTTTCGGATCCGGATCCGTTTGGCCATCCCTACTATGGAATAGGCCTATTTAAAATTGCCCAATTCAATCCCTTTATAACGGATGGAGATGATTGGTAAGCACCGGTTCATATCAAGGATGAACTCTCAGTGGATAGTGTTGATGATCATTGTGTTACTGCTATAAAAGATAATGTGAGTTCCTTTTCGTAAGGATCAAAATCCAAAATTAAGGCACAAGTCATCCACACATTTATTATAGTCTTCAATGCTTACATTTTGTGGTCCAGTGACAAAACTGGGACCGAGCTGTTGTGTCTCCTCAAAAATATTAAGATAGTTCCTCTAGTTTATATTATTCTAAGGGCATAGGGAGACTCCTTAAAGAACTAACTGCCTTATCCTACTTTTCTTGGATTTAAATTTCTGCAAAATATAATTATTTTCAAAGTAAAGAGCACCTAATGTTCATCAGCCTCCTACTGTCGACGTCAAGCTGAATATGGTCATGTGCGTTTTATGTCTTCATACATAACATAGGTGATCCTCTTTCCTACAACGCATTGTAGAAAATAGGGGTCCCGGGTTCGAATCCCGGCCTGGGTATGGGTGTTCTCTGTGCGTGTTCCTTCATCAGTTTCATCACATCGTTGTCATTCTCATCGTCGTGTTTAGCCAAAAATGGCAGAAAAGCAACGCTAAATAACAAAAATTAAAATCAAAGTCAACATTTAGGTAAATCATATTACTTTCTTGATTTTTAGCGTTCAACAACTCCATTGCTGGTAACATTGCGTCTAAAGGCATTGTGCAATAAAACAACTTTACAAACTGTAGAAGCATTGTGAAAACAAAATGGCTGAAAATAATTTGTGGGTGTTATTATATGGAATGTAAGTAGTAGAAATCATTCGTTGAGATTTAAGTAGAAGAATTATACTGACTGCCGTTTCGAAAGTATAGTGATTTTAAGTGATATTACAAAGGGAAGAAGGAAGGTGGTTGGTTACGATAATGAGAATAGACTTAAAATTATTGTAGAATTTCACCCCAGGGCGAGCCTCAGCTACTGGGCGGGTCGCAGGTGGCGGATAGCGAATGGCCCCCAGATATGGGGGTTAGCTGCGAATAAGGGGAAACCCGAATAAGCAGTCCCGGACCGAGGCAAACTGCTGCCTTGCAGTGAGAGGGAGAAACCTCAAAGGCTAAGGGTAGAAACCCTAAAAGAAAATCTAGCAGGCCGAGGGCTATAAGGGAGGCAGCACCTCCCACAAGGCTTTGGAACTAGGGCTGATAACCCGAGTGTCCGAGATGAAATTATTAAAAGAAACTACAGAGGAGAAACCGGACTGATTAAACTGTTGACGACCAAGAGAGGGAAAAGGATAATGAGAGTGGCAACCTGGAATGTACGTGGACTTGCTGGAAAGGAGTTTGAATTAATGACGGAAATGGTGAGAGCAAAATTGAATATATTGGCGGTGACAGAGACCAAGAAAAAAGGAAATGGATATGAACAAATAATAGAACCAAATAGTGGTGAAAGGTTCCTAATGTTTCATTCAGGCGTAGGCAAAGAACAGAGAGCAAAAGGAGGAGTGGCTATAGTAATCTCCGAGGCCTACAGACATTATGTTAAATGCTGGAAATTCATCAATGAAAGAATAATCTTGGTAACTTTAACCTTTAACAGTAGCATAAATGAAGACACTACTTTTATTGCTATATATGCACCAAATGAAGATGATATAGCAGAAGAGAAAGATAGATTTTACGAAGAGCTGCAGAGGACAGTGGATGACACCATGGGAGCTGTCTTTGTATTAGGTGACTTTAATGGCAGAGTTGGAAATAACATAGAAGGAATGGAAGGGCTGTTAGGGAAATACGGCGAGACGCACCAGAATAATAATGGGAGAAGATTACTAGATATGTGTGCAGGAAATTATTTTGTAATTACGAACACAATGTTCCCACATAAAGAAACACATAGATATACAAGAGAAGTCCCCAGCCGAAAGGAAAAATCTATTATTGACTACATATTGACACAGAGGAAACAGTGGAGATTTATCTTAGATGCAAGAGCATATAGAGGTTACGAGATTGGAAGTGACCACTATTTAGTAATTATGCAGTTACATGTTAATATCAAGACCAATGACCCTGGTGATAACAAAAGGAAACCTAAAGAAAGAATAAAGGTATATAAATTGAGAGAAGAGGCAAGACAAAAAGACTATCAAGAGGCTGTGAAACAAAGGGTGGAAACATTGGAATGGCCCACTATGAGAGAAGATAAACTGGAAGAAATATGGAGTTTATATAAAGAGGCAATCTTAGGAGCAGCGGCCGAAATCTGCGGAAAGTCCAGCGGAAAGCAACAACAGAGAAGAACAGCATGGTGGACGGAAGAGATAAAAGAAATGGTAAAGGAAAAGAAGCAACGGTGGAAAAAATACCTACTCACAAAACATTTAAGTGACTATGAAGCTTATAAACATCAAAGATTAGTAGTGAAGAATATAGTGAAAGATGCAAAACAACAGTCATGGGAAAAATTTGGAGAAGCAATGGAAGGAAACCTACAAAATAACCAAAAGCTGTTCTACAAAGTATTAAAATCGATGCGAACAGAGAAGCAATGTCCTCTTAAGTTCATAAAAGACAAAAGTGGTAACCTCCTCCCAAGTGAAAATGACATTATGGAGCGGTGGAAAGAGTATTTCCAAGAACTGCTTGGAGGAAATATGGAAATTGGAGAAAAGGAGAAAGAACAGACTGAGGAAGAAAAACAGCAACACCAAGAGGAGGGAGAAACTGAAGAAGAAATAACTATGGAGGAGCTAAAAAGAGCACTAAAGAAAATGAAACTAGGCAAAGCGGCAGGACATGACCAGATAGCACCTGAGATGCTTAAATTCATGGGCAAAAGTGGTCAAGACATACTACTCAAGATTATTAATCTAATTTGGAAAGCAAAGAAGATACCAGCTGAATGGGAGTGTAGTGTCATTGTGCCAATATTTAAAAAAGGAGATAATAGAGACTGCAAAAACCATCGTGGGATATCGCTATTGAGTGTGCCGGGGAAAGTATATGCGAGGATACTAGAAGATAGAATAAGGAAAGTGGTAGAGCCACAGCTAGACGAGGCACAGTGCGGATTCCGACCAGGAAGAAGCACACAAGACCTCATATTTACCATCAGACAGATCAGTGAAAAACTGATGAGATATGGAAAAGAGACACATATGGCTTTCATAGATCTAGAGAAAGCCTTCGACACCATTCCGAGGGATGAAATATGGAAAATACTAAAACAAAGAAATGTTAGCAATCAATTAATTACAACAACGCAGAGTCTGTATAAGAAATGTAGAAACTATGTCCACACCTGCAATGCAGAGTCTCAAGAATTTGAGACTATAGTAGGACTTAAACAAGGATGTATCCTTAGCCCACTCCTCTTTATCACCTTAATGGATGATGTTATTAAATCATGCAATGGGAAGGTACAGAAATTCAAGCTGGGGTATAGGTTTTTAAAACCAATATATATAAACCATTGTGCCTTCGCCGATGACATATTAATATTGGGAGATTCCGAAAGTAATTTAGAAAGGAACGTGAGAATCTGGGAAAAAGAGTTAAAAAAGAGGGGTATGAAGATAAATGATAAAAAGACTCAGACCATGATGATGGCACGACAGCCAAATATACATCAGATTGCTTTGAATAATGGAACGACATTAGAACAGACTACAGATTTTAAATACCTCGGGGTTATAGTGCAGCAAGATGGTAGAATAGATGGTGAAATTATAGCTCGATCCCAAGCCTCAGGGAGACTCTTTAATGCGCTAAAGAGAAATTTCCTAAATAATCCATTAGTGACCAAAAATACGAAAATCCGTGTGTATAAAGTGATATATTTACCTACATTACTTTATGGTAGTGAAACCTGGACATTGACAAATAAACATAGGAGTAAAATACAGGCTTCAGAAATGAGATTTCTCCGCAAAATAGAAGGGAAAACAAGAAGAGACAAAATTAGGAATCAGACCATTAGAGCTAGCCTGGGCGTATTACCAGTGCTTGAGAGAATCGAACAGAACCAGTTACGATGGTTTGGGCACATACAAAGAATGGAAGACTCCAGAATAGCTAAACAAGCCTTGAATGCAAAGATGCAAGGAGCAAGACCACGCGGGAAACCCAGAAGAACATGGGAAGAAGATGTGAAGGCAGCTGTAGAGGCTAGAGGAGGAGAGTGGAGGAGAGCAAAGGAGCTGGCCCGAGACAGAATCCGATGGAAGACCCTCTGGGAAACCTCAACACCGCAAGGTAGAAGAGGATCGACTAAGTAAGTAAGTAAGTAAGTAGAATTTCACTGTTGTTGGCAGTATTGACGTCGTAGTAGCAATATCACTGTCATTTATTGGGGGCCATTTGAAATGAAGCTACATTCTTTTGGACTATTGTGGGAGCATAGTTTGTAGTGTAATCATATCGCTTTGAATTATTAAGGGGACATTATTTATATTTGAATAATGTCGCCTTGAATGGCAAAAGAAGCTACCAACCAAATTAATTACTCTGTGTATATAAGCAATCATGTTCAAGAATAATTTACAATAAACTGATTAAAAATATGGTCATATTTCCTTTTCTTGTTTGAAAATACAACAGCCATTGGTTTCCATCTTCTACTTTCTTTTCCTTTTGTTTGTACAATTTTAATTCTACTAAACCGTTGCTAAAATCATTAGATTATTCGCAAAAGGACGAATATTAAGCAAAAAAAATCATAGCAGAAAATATTTCTGTACAAACTTTTTCTTCAAGTGAACGCTGAAATAAATAAAAGAAGATAAATCTCCTTGACGACCAACATTTGTAATTTTTGTATTTCCCTGTAAATATAGTGTTTGGGTCAAATTACGACATACAGTATTATCACTTTGAATTATTGGGTGGTATATTTTGAAGGGCATCAATAGGAGATTGAATTATAACAAGAGGACACTCATTGTGGTATATATGTACATTCACGACAAAATTGCCGTTGTTAGAGACTTACTGAAAAACGTGCAGAAATTCCTACACCTATACGTATGTATGTGTGTATGATATATTTCAGTAAATTTACACGACAAATAGGATGAATGGTGAATTGAAGAATGGTTGAGGTAATAGATGAAGTAACACACACATTGGAAAGTCTGTTCATTAGTTACTCAATATTCGAACACAGGAACCTTAGTCTTCTAGCAGCTGTGCCACGGAGGCTAGTTTGTTGAATTAATACATTGACGAAAATACACACCAAAAAATATTTTTGCATGTATGACTTTACAATGTTTGCCTCAGGAATGGATTTCCAATCATTAACATTCCTTGAAGGAATGATATGGGTGTTGGCGTAAACGATATGTCCTTGTAATCTCACGTGTGTTTACCTTGCCCTCCCTTTAGTTTCCTACGCCCGTTGTTAATAGTTACAACTATGGAATCAATGTAAAAAAATGTGGGGATTGATAATATATTTATGTTACTATGTGTAAGAATTGTGCCTAAACTACTTACGTCACTTATTATTTATAACGTATATTCCTTCTCGAGGACACCGCATTGATCCATTCCACATTCAAGTATTAACTTTACTCTTAAGACTGTCTGAAGAATAAAGTAGTCTCTTACTCCAGTTTAAACATTTTTTTTCGGGGGCTCCTTTATTAACAAAAGCACTGAAATATTATCAAGAATAGTGTTCCAAGCATTAACATTGTTAAGAAACAGCTGGTAGGTCTTAATAACGTACGTGGTACCTTCAGATTACAGGGCTCCGTAAATATGATACAGTTTCTAATGCGTCTTCGTTTTCGTAGGATGTGTGTTAAGGTCAGGTCATTAATGTTTCTTACTATTAATATCTGTTCCGTCATTTTTTCATGTAATTTTTATTGAGCCTTCTCCAATTAATTAACCTAACGACGTTAACCTAAATAATAAATGTGGGTATCATTAGAATGTATATCCTTATGGCTCTTTGAAGGCACATAGTGGTTCGGATCCCACTTTAAACTGTAGGTCCAGCCCCGATTAGCCTTACTGTGCATAAAGTGGACTTAAAACACCAAATCAATCAATCTGTCTTTACCTTATGCTCACGCCCTGGAAAAAAAAATAATCCGTTGAGTTTTTTCTGTTGATTTCCCATCCTCAGGTGTTTTGAAAACACAATATTTATTTATTTTTGGTAGCCTTTTTCATGCCATGCCCCAATAAATTGTGTTTGCCATTTTTAAAATGAGTTTATGATAAAGGTATGGATAAAACATAAATTTCATCTAATCATCATTCTTCCTCATTAAGACAAAATAGGGCCTCCCGATGGCGTAGAGGTAACGTCGTCGCCTTTTAGTGAAGGAGTCCCGGGTTCGATACCCGGTGGAGGCACATGGTTCGGATCCCACTTTAAACTGTAGGTCCAGTACCGATTAGCGTTACTGTACGTAACGTGAACTTAAAACACAAACTCATTCATTCATGGACTAGTTCAGAATATAAAGAGAGGACTGGGGACTGGGGAGGGCGATATTTAAAGCTATGAAACGTGTCAGCGTCGAAGGAAATCGTGTTGCATTGAGGTTATTGCAACATTTGGTTAGCGTTTCCTGCATAAAAATGAGATCTGTCAGACAAACAGCGTCGCATTTTCATGAAACATTATTTAGGTCGCGTACACTTTGTGAACGAGGTCATCGTTTTCCAAGCCGCACAAGTCTTTCAACCGGACGGCATCAAACGCTGATGATAGAGGACGCTAGCTGCAATAATCACACTGAAGTAAGTGCCACCCGTTTGCACAGGCACCTCTCCATACCCTTCCATGATCTTTGCCACGCGGCTATTACGTAATACACAGAAAATTGACAAGGATTGATTTTTTCGTTTGTTTTCCACATCAGGAACTCCCTTCCCCCCTCTTTTTTAGCCCCCCTGTGCCCCCTTGAGCTGCTCTCGCGCATGCACGGCAACCGCTTGAGTAGCACACGTCATCGATTGACGCTGAATTTTCTCGATCGATTCCACAACAAGTGGTTTAGGTTCGCAGCGTCCCTTCAGTTGCTCGCTTACCGCTCCGTGTAGCGGCCGCTATCTTAGCAATTACCGGTCGGCCGGGTGGTTGCCTAGCAACGGGAAACTCAAGCACGTTGCAAGTTGCACGTTGACGAAACTTCTGCGGGAAAACTTTGCGTTCGGAAAGGTCTACATTTTTCGGGCTTCCAATGACAAGAACCATGTCATCCCTTAGGAAAAAAGACGAGTCCCCGGCCGGGGAATCCCTTTCTTCTGGTTTCAGTCCGATCCGGGCGAAAAGGTCACCGTCAGAAATGGTAAGTTTGTCATCTATATAATAGGCTTCTGTTGGTTCCACTAGAATCCTGACAGGTCTTCAAAAATCAATTGCGTTGCTAATCTCCTTCGCCACCGAAGATATCTGATTCATTTACGTTTTACTGACGTAAATTCAACTTAACTTTTAAAGCCTTAATTATCTATAATTTTATGTTTTGTATGAGGTACTACTACAGCTTCTAGCAATTTACATACGTATACGGACCTACAAAAGAAACACATTTGTATACCCATTATAAATTCGTGGAATATTTACTTTAATAGCACTTACTCACTTCTTGCATTCTTGATTTCTGAAAACTATATTCATATAAATATTTGTTCCAAACACTATCAAATAAAAGTACAAAGAAATGTCACTTTGTTTTCACTAAGTCAAATATTTGTCTATTTATGTTTGTACAAACACTTACTTTTGGATGTTTATAGATCGAAAGTTCTTCATACAAATAATGTGCACATGTAACTGTAAGCATAGTACTTTTTACGAACTTAGATCAAAGAGTAGACTATGCACTCAATGTACATTATAATAACTACCGTTTTATTGACGCGTACATATATTCGTATTGATATGTGTTTTTCTTCCTTTTGTGTGTGTGTGTAAGGAGAGAATCGTTCACTTTTTATTATTGAAGGAACTTTAATGACTTACGGTTTGTTTACAAAATATATCGTATATCTTTCCCAGTGCTTTTATTGAAGATTAATAGGATACTGTGGTAAGTTGGACAAGTTTCAAAAGATGTAATGTGTTATTAAAGCAAATTAAGAAACGTCAGATTCATTTGTGTAGCGTGTTATACGTATCCTTACACTTTAACATACACTATAAAAATTATGCGATTAGGTTACTATTAAACGTAGCAACTCTGTAGTTATCACAGTTGGTGTAACATTGAGTGTTAAGGGCCTTTAAGTTAATGTGTATTTTTTATAGTTAAGGGTGTAATGAGACTACAAAGGTGGTGTTAAACCAATTTCGAATTAACACCAAAAGACATATGTTACATCATGCTTGGTGTTGCGTTCCGTCATACTTTCTACAGTGTGCTTGAAATAAAAGTAAAATATGGCACAACTCACAATTAAGTATATAGTGCACTCCTAAACAGATAGAATCTCCTTTTGAAAGTAGTTTGTGCTATATTCCACATTAGGAAGGTGTGTGCATAATTTTATTAAAACCCCGACAGCATAGCCAAATAAATTGAAGCCTGTTTACGACTGTGGCCTACCTTACGTCGATGAATTTCTTCCTTTGGGGTTTTGTGGTAAATTCAGTATTTATTTCACCACTACATGTTTACTTTATTCAAAATTATTTGGATTGTCAAGTGTAAATATTTTCATGGAATTGACCAATCATAATGAAGTAAAGTGAATGTAAAGTTGTCCTTTGTAATTAAAAGCATATTCAAATTCCGCTTCTCAGTAATACGAAAGCTTCCACAAACTAGCTTCATCTCATCGCCGAATTTATGAGTTGTTATTCTAATTCTGTTTACTGGTATGCTAATCTGATTTTATTAAATCGCTTCCCTTACCAGTATTCTCAGTGTCTTCTTCAGGTCCTAGAACCATTACCAACGCCGTCTTAACTATTTCTGTTTTGATTACTTTATTACTATTATTATTATTATTATTATTATTGTACGTATTTTACGTGTTATTAATCACGATCAGGATCAATGAACAGATAATTTCGTTTATTTTACTTCGCTTTTCTGCCAGTTTTTGACTAATCGCTAAGATGAAGATTTGCGATGATATGATGAAGTTACACTCCAAAAGAACACCCATCCTCAGGCTGGGATTGAAACCCGGGACCCATGGTGTCGTAGCGTGCTGTGCTAAAACACAATGTTTCATTCACACCTTGATCGGGTTCAAACTCCTTGCTCCTGGCTTCGCAGTGTGTGACATTAACAACTGCACCACGAAGACCAGCTTCCCCGTAGTTGAAAATCAAATGAAGCACATTGCATTACCATTCGCGTATCAAATTGCAAAGTTAGCTCCACATGCCGCCCGGAAGACCCGATTTCGAAACGTTGGGTGGGTAGTCTGAGAAAGAAATTGGTTCATCCAAGTTCCACTTTAGGCAGGCGTGACCGACCCTCACGCAGTCTCTCGCTCTTTATGTTGATCACACTACCTCTACTTTGTTCGAGATCTAGAATCTGTGAAACCATACCTATTCACCACTCATATGCACTCAAGGCACGATGCAATGAAACACATTATAACACTTCTATCCTGAAAATGAGAGTGACGTTAGCTCTCGAAAGCTTGGAATCTTTTCCACAACTCACCTGGTTGATAGCCCGAGAGAATCTTCTCATCATAGAAAAAGTTGTCTGTGGTTTAGCAAAAGATTAGGCAAGGACACTATTCTTTACCCTCATAATTTTTCAATCATTCTATTCAACCATGGCGTATTAGAGCAAATTTGTCTGAGAAATCTGAGATTTCGTGAAGATTCTGATATTTTAATTCCTACAACTATAAGTAAGTGACCTTTCCATTCAATGCAGTAAAAGCAATTGATTAATCAATTGTTGTATTTTTAACGCATAGCATACCTATATGCTTATGCCCTTACCTTTTTCTATGTAGGCTTATTTGATAATTATAATCTTGGAGACAAGAAACTAGCATTTCGTTTGCAAAGCAGGATTCAGTAAATCAGCAACGTTCACTTCCGTTAACAGAAACCCTTTCTGTTGTTTTTGTGCTTTCATAATTCTCTGAAACTCTATTTGCTATTCAGAGTTGAGTAGTTGAGTTGGTGTTTTAAGTCCACTTTGTGCACAGTAAGGCTAATCGGGACTGGATATACAGTTTAAAGTGGGATCCATTAGCTATCTAGAATAACATTGTCCTCAGTGTTAACATTTAATTGAAATCCAATAGAAAAAGCGTACCTAAATCACAACGCATGCAATTTAATACTGTTGTATGCCTTTAAAATAAAATTCATGTCGTGTGACTGTATACATTTTTAGTAGCTACAAGACATATCCTCGAAAATTTATTACCTTTTTATGCAACACAGCCTATTGATGATCAGTTCTTTTGATTTCTTTCTCAGCCTTGACGTTCGTAATTTCTTTACACTCTTTGATATAATGACAGTTTACTTCAAATAAGACGAAAAAGCCAATGTAGGTGATATATTTGCAATGTTGTTTACTTATTGTGGTAACCAAATTCATATTTATTGTCTCTCACAAATACGTGACCATAACATTTATAAGTATACTGTGAATATATTTCGTTCCACTTCCAGAGAGAGCAGTATAATATAAAATTGGTCAGTTCGTTCACAAAATATTACCAAATGTAATGAATTGAATAGCTACTCAACATCATTTTCTGCAATGGCTTCTAGAGAATGTTGTAAACAATTATGTTCTTACTTTGCATAATGGATGATAAAAACATCGTGCTAAGACCGTGGGTATTCTGTAGGGCAATTTCATTAAAATCCTATAGTTCCCTACAGTATTCTTTTACGTCAATTCTCTATCTATTGGGTTAATCTGAACATAAGTCGCAGTTCCGTGAGTATCTGAAATTAAATTTTAATTCATTGATTGACTGATTTTGTTTATTTTCGCGAAAATTAAAATGTGTGATGATATGATGAAATTGATGAATTGACACTCACAATGAACATCCATGTCCGGGCTTGGATTCGAACCCGGGATCCCTAGCGTTGTAAAGCTATATGCTAACCACTCCTCCACGGAGAAATTTGATTTTAAGTTCCATCCGTTGTTCAAGAGCTACTACGGCCAGCAGATAACATACGCGGGCGAGACTTCTGCACAAAATTTCTTCAAATAATGAGGCAAGATTAGTTAATTTTGAATACTCTGGTACCGTCTAGTAAAGCGAACTTTCATCTGAACGGGCTTTGGAGAGAGTAGAAAAACCTCAACATAGCTAAAAGGCTGTGTAGTGTGATGTCAAGGTTTCCATTGGCATTTTAGTGATGTATTTTTTAAGACAATGAACGCCGAGCGGTATGGGGACATGACTGATAACTTTCTTGTGGCAGACCTGCAAGAAAAAGGTCTCATTTACGCACAACATGGTTCCAGCAAGATTGGATTACATCCCACGCCACGATCGCCAAACTGAGGCAGCCTTTCTCTAACCAGGTCTCCAGACTTGACAGCTCCATGTCTTTTCTTTGGGGATTGCATAAAGGCAAAGTTTTATTCCGACGGCTGCAGTGTTTCGGGGAATCTGAGAAGAGATTGAGGCTATTGAAAAGGACATGACATGACGTCATGAGGAGCTTCCTGGAGAACCTGTAGAAATGTATCGATAACCAAGGAGCTCATTTTCTCAAGGCAAACAAGGATCGGTGCAATCGCAATTTGTGTAAATCAGACAGCCATGAATAAATTTCATGTAGCTAATATGTGTCAATTATTAATATCGCATTTTTCATTTGTACTATTTCCCGAGTGTGTGTAATGTGTGTGTGTATGTATGTCTGTAATACTTTGATCTCTCACGCTGCGATTCTTCATAATGATAACTCTTTTCATTTCAAGTTGAAATCTTTTACGTTTGCCAAAGAAAACTTGCGTGCCTTTTGCAATTAGCACGTATCACAATCTCAAAATGCAAATTCTCCCTTGGTCGTTTACGTGTGTACGACACCGCAAAGCGATCTCTTTAGAAATGAAAGTCTGTAATCAAATCCTTGTTCTGGGACAGACGTGCGTGATGCAACCTCTGGCACATTAACCTATTTTCTCTCTTTTTTGTTGCTTTCGTTGTAAACGAGTTACGTCAATCGTATAAAATAGGTCATTATTGACAACAGAGAGCTTGTTCTGTTATTCTTTTCTGATCCGGAAGTTCAGCTTCAAAGCAGATGGAATCGTCGAAGGAGAACAAAATTTTCAAATAAGGTTTCCTTTAGAAAATGATAATTTATGTCATCAACGGAACAATCAAATACGCAGTATCATATTTAAGTAGGGTTGTCGGGCTTAAGTCCTCCCCCCTCTCTAATATTCCTAAAAATTATAAGGCACCAACGATACTTACAAATTAATATGTACATGTATGTTCTAAAAATAACGGAATTCATTACAATTTTTTTTAATTTTTTTTTTTTTTTTGGAAAGATTATTTCTATGAATATTCTTTGTGGAACAACAAAACGCTTTCTTGTTAAATAAGCTACTCAAGAAGAAAACATTCTGTTTTAACACTGTTTCCCGTAAACGTTGATTCTTTACATTTTTAACTAATTGTTTTTTACCTATGCGCATTGGTGCATTAGTTAACTTATAAATATTCGAAGTTGTCTCTGGAAAGGTGAAAGAGACACTTTTATGCGAGAGTTCTCTGATGCCTGTAGAAATTACTCTGCTCTCAACATGTTCCTGAAATTTGTTTTATATCTACTTTATGCATATAAAGGCTAATCAGTACTGGGCCTACAGTTTAAAGTGGAATCCGAACATCCATGAGCCTTCACTGGGTATCGAACCCGCAACCCCTTCATTGCAAGGCGATGACGTTACCACTACACCATTTGGAAGGTTCATTCTCAGAATACAGTAGCGGCCAAGTTCAAACAATTTGTCGTAAATTAAAGATAACCTGCTTTTGTGTGTATGGTACAAGGAAAAGGAGCGGGCTTACGTGGAAGACTTTTCTCTGCAGATATACCACTCCAATAATTGAACGGTAAAGATAAAGAAAAAATAAACAAGTTAAACATAATTGAAATTGTGCAAATTGTAATATAGAGGCAACTATTGAACGAAAGGGTATAATATGCACGAATTCCTCATTTGTGCATTTAAATATGTACTATGAAACTTTCTAAAGTGATACAAATACACTAAACTGAATCTAAATACCGAATGCCTGAAATTTAAGAAGTTGGACCTTTTGGAAAACTTCCCGTTTTTATTACCAACAGACTGTAACTCATTTACTAAAAATCAATTAATAATTCTTAATTAGTAATTTTGAATGTCATTCTTTCTTAAGGTACAACTACGATGCAATCTTGATGTGAAAACCACGAAGGGATCATATGCGAAAGACATGTGTAAATTAAATAAATGCCACCCATTTTACTGGAAATTGTAATAATAATGTATACATTTGGTCCCTTTACAACTTTTTTTTCTCGAGAAGGGAAACTTGCATATGAAACTATTTCTTAAGATTTGAAATACACTATCTGACTGTGATTTAGCAGTCAGCACATAACAACAGCAAGGATTTCGGATGAATCACTATTGAAACATATATATTTGTGATTGTTATGCTAGTTTTGAGTTGTTGTATACTTGAGTCTACTTTATGCACAGATAGGCTAATGAGTACTTGACTTACAAAGATAAAGTGAAGTCTGCATCACTATGTGCTTCCATCGGGTATCAAATCCGAGACTCATTAATTACAATGCAACAACGTTACGACTACGCAAAAAGGAATCGCTGATTGTTCTGTGAATCTTTGTAATCAACGTTCGACTTAAAATTTAAATGTATATACAAAATGTTTTTCGCTATGGAATGTGAATATCCAAAGGCTGAATCATTTAGGACTGAAATGCAGACGTGAAGAACCTAAAGCCAGAGACAACGTCGCTTGACTTATCCACTTGTTAACCACCTTCTTACAGGTCCTTGCTTTTGCCACAAACGAGGCCCTATTTGATATCATTCTTGTTTCAAGATACGTGCCCAGTTAAACTATTGATGCATTGTTCGGCTAAAATTTACCTTCTGCAATCTGGATAATTAATTTTCCTTCGAACTAATTGATTTGTGACTATTGCGCGTTTGTTCATCGTGAAGTTTACTTATATGTATTGGAATTTCATTTCAAAACGGATGCAGATAGTTTAATTCTGCACATTAAAACGTGAATCATCCTACGAGAGTCGCACACATTTCACATGTGCCCTGCTTTTTTCTAGTCATTTGTAATTAAGAACCTGGCACGTAAAAGTATTGACACCAAAGGTAGTGCACACAGGTGCTTCAATTCGGTAATGACAATGTACCGAACCCACTTTTGAACAACCAATTACAGTTGCAGGTCAACAAAGTGTTACGTATTTTCACTCCGCATTATGTTGACAAAATTACCCGCACGGTCTAAGTACCTATTCAAATATTATAATAGTGATAATCGCTCAGAATGCTTTTGTGGCTAAAAATGGCAGATTTACACCTAATATTTCGTTACCTTCTTTCTGAATAATTTAAGAACATCTCACAAAATATTTGTCCCAAACTTTCCATTTTTGATTTTATATCATAAATGTAACAAAAAAAAATCATAATATATATTTTCTTCCTCAATAATTAATTACTTATCGCAGACCTGCGTGGTTCCTTGAATTCACCTCATACTCATAAAACATGATTGTAATATAGAAGTCGCCTTCCTTGATTTCACAGTTAGTGAATCGCGCCAAGAAGTCACGTACGTGATCTTATGGTCCTTAATTTTTCATTGGTTCCCTGTAAAAGGTCTGAATCACGATCAACTTACAAAGGTATGTATAATAGTGACATAAAATAGTTTTCAAGAAAAGAGTAAATATCATGTCAAGAATTATATTTCTTAATTTAAAAGTAAGAATTAGTAGAAAATAGTTTTGAAATATTTGCGTGCAAAATATTGACATAGTGAGAAACACTGGTTGAAGATAAATAGGAAATAACAAATTATACGAATTAATTGCTTTATATTAAAAGTAAAAAGTTAAAGATCCCCGTGCATATAGCGCCATGCCATAAAGTCACATTTTAGGAGATGTTGGGGTAGGGTCCCACACATTCTCGATCACGGCCATATCGCAGGTGATATGATCAGCACCACACTCCGGCCACCTTTACTCTCCAGGGTTGCCCCCAGGTACCCAGTGATTTGTGGCTGGGTGAGTCACAGAGCCGTTTTATGCGGGGACATGGCCGGAAAAATTCCGTCCTTAGATCACTCACCCCGGGAATCGAAGCCGGGTCTACCGCGTGGCAGTCAGACGTGCTACCGGCTAGACCACCGATTATTATAAAGCTAGGAAGATCTTTTATACATGTAAATAATTTATTACTGTGACTATTCGTTTCTCTAGTTATTAATTTATATTTTGGATTGATTGATTTCATTTATTTTACTTCGCTTTTATGTCACTTTGAGCAGATCGCGAAGATGAGGATGAATGATGATATGATTTAATTTATGAAGCGACACTCACACAGAACACCCATGCGCAGGCCGGGATTCGAACCCTGGATCACTGGCGTCGCGACGCGCTTTGGTAATAATTACACCACGAAGGTCGGCTTATTTCTGTTATATTTCCATTTTATTGAATTATAAGATTTTATGCATGAATAGAGATATGAATGCTGTATTAGAAAGATAAATAGAAAGTACTCTAAGTTCACATCTAATTAAATGTCTTATTTTTGGTGTATGCTGTAAGCTATTATTATTAATTTGTACCTCTGTCTAGCGCTACAGTCTGTGTACATTCATCCTTACAGTAACATTTTTTCATTCAATACGTGTCTACCCAATATTAAAGAAAATTTAGTGCATATTTCTAATTGCATATTTATCTCGTGATTAAAGCATGTAGCTACAAATGAATATGAGGAAGTTTCATTTACATGAAACGCACTTGCATTTTTAGTATAATAATGATACTAAATTTTCTTTTCAATTAACTGTAATGTTGGAATACGCGAAGTGTTATTGTAAAATAAAGTTATTGAAAGAGGAACATAAATTGAGAGTATTGGAAAATAAGATCCTTAGGAAAATATATGGGCGTAGAAGGGATGAAGAGACAGGTGAGTGGAGAAGGTTACATAATTTAAAAGTACATAATTTGTATTCATGTCCAGATATTATTAGAATGATTAAATCAAGAAGACTTAGGTGGGCAGGCCATGTGGCACGAATGGGAGAGGAAAGAAGAGTTTACAGAATTCGTAGACCAAGACGAAGAATAGCGATAATGTTGAGATGGACCTAAATAAAATTGGTAGGGATGGAAAAGAGTATATAGATGTTGCTCAGGATAGGGACAGATGGAAGACCTGTGTTGCTGCAGTCATGAACCTTCGGGTTTAAGAAGGCTAGAGAGTTAGTTAGTTAGTTAATGTAATGTACTGAGAACAAAATTTACTCTGGATTTTGACATGTCTTTCAAAAGTAACAAAATTCATTTTATTAACGTATTCTAGAAAGTGTATTGATATAAAAACTAGTCTTAAAAATATAACTATACTATTTTGGGAAACTAAGCTCTACATAAATATTTAGAAATTTGTACAGCGAAATGCATCACATTACTTTTGTTTATGGTTATGTAGAATGACAATATATCATGGAAAATAAACCCAGGTAGTTCTTCAAGTGTAAAATAACAGTCGATAATGGTGTGTACACGGTGAATGATTACATCCTACATTACATCCATGTTTTATTTGTGAGCTTAAGGGTATCCTTGAAAGTTTTGCGTAACCCCAGAGCTACGTGGACCACAGTTCGAGAACCACTGTTACAAATCGAAAAATACATAGCGGTCATTAAAATAATATTAAGTTGAAACACTAAGAAATATGTTTCGGTGAAAAATTCTCTCTTCTGAGTGTGTGAAAGGAACAGCTGTGCAAGGGAAACAACAAATGGTGAACTCGCACCGCCAGGAAACGATAAGCCCACGCACAAAGGCAGTGCCAATAATCTTCAACATAATATCCAGTTCGGAGTGCACTCGTTTTATTGGGGTGATCATCGATCGAACCGCCTGACCTTCCACTAAGATTCCATTTCTGCCTTCTGTCGGACAGGGAGCATGTCACGGAAATGTCGTTAATGTCAAACATTGATCGTTGTCCTGTGTATGTGGATAGGGGGAAGTACATGTTAGGGTCATCAGCATAGGTTTACAGAAATGATTTTAATAATCCTTTGTTGAATTGAAACTACTGTTCTTTTGAATACACAGGGTTTATAAGTTCCTTAACATAAAGGACATGAGAACCGTATGGAACAACTCACTTTTAGTATTACTATTAGTGTTCTAAGGTTGTCTACAATGGATGATGATGGCAGCATACTAGCAGGACCAGAAAAAATTGTAGCTTGATTTCGTCAGCATTCACTTCTACCTTACTTTATAATTACACATTCAGCATATTATATCAACATTGTATTTTAGGGCTAGCTATGTCTCAATCTAAGTGTTTTGCTCTGGTCTGCTAAAATTGTCTTCAATTGCTTCAAGTAAAAGTGGCGGAGTGGTTAGCACAGCGCGCTACGATGTCAGGGGTTTCGGGCTCGAATCCCGGCCTTAGCATGTGTGTTCTTTTTGAGTGTCCCTTCATTAATTTCACCACATCATAACTCATCCTCATCTTTGCGATTACCCAAAAGTGGAAGAAAAGCAAAGTAAAATAAACCAAATCAATCTGTCATGTTACAATTAAAAAAGTAAGTTCAGTATTTTTCATTTGTCCTAGTTATGTTCAACATAAGCGCTTATAACAATTCGCCACATAGGTTTCTGGCCATGCATATGATGTCAAAAAAGGCCTCCCTATAGACTTAAAAGAACCATAACAATGTACGTGCTCAAAATTAACTCTAATAAGGAGACAGCAGATTTGTCAAACCACTATATATTAACAAGAGAGATTAATGTTGTTTTCTCTCTCGAATAATACTATGAAGCCTACATTTAAATAAGGATATATGAATGGCTAACACGAAGACACAGGCATTTACAGACAAATGTTATTCGCTCATTGTGCAGGTGAATTTTTCTTTTAGGTGTCAATTGCCTTGCAATCAAGGGGTTCAGGGTTCGATACCCAGTGGAGGCACATAGTGGTTCGGATCCCACTTTAAACTGTAGGTCCAGTTCCGATTAGCCTTTCTGTGCATAAAGTGGACTTACAACACCAAATCAATCAATCAATTTTAGGCGTCAGGTTCAACTAACTCCTAGAGTACACTACCAGAGAGTTGCTTAGGAATTATTTCAGAGTATGACTGGTCTGAACGCAGTGTTGAAAGCATCAGGTCTATCTATGACCAGCATCGAGATTGTATGGAGCCGTTCCTCCGAAACGGTGTTTGCTATAATTGCACGGTAATAAACATAGGGAAATATTTTCCATGCAAAAATCAACTAGGCCACGGGCAATTCTTGATAGAGCAGCATATTGATTAGTTAATGGGAATCGATGGCCAAGATCATCAAAGATACATTACAACTATTCTATACGTTATAAATTGAAATTTTGCTATCGAAGCTTTTATATGATAAAAATAGTACTACATGATACAAACAGGTAATACTTTTACTTCCTAAAATAAAAATACCTCTACAATCGTTATATTTGTATACTTGTTGAAATGGCGGGAGAAAAGGGGAGAAACTGTATGAAGGACGACAAAAGTTTCTGTAAAGTTTTCAAGTTCCTTGCACGCAAGGAAGTGTTTAAATGGAGCTATTTAGAAAATGTTGTCGGGAAAGTGAAACGCAACTTTCCCATTAACAGACATTCTTATTATAATTTGGACAGAAGAAGGATTGCAATTAGTGAAATATTTGCACATTTTTTTTAAAATTTGAAAACAATCTTAATTAAGTTTAAAGGCGCCAGTGTAATTAACGCGTATTACATTCCCCGGCCTCCCGCATACAAATATGCATCACGTCCACAAGTAAGTGTTAGTTTTTACCGTTATATCGTAATTTCGTTATGCATAAACAAAATTCCACACGGAGACAAATCAAAATGTTGCAATATGCAGAAGGCGGAAAGTACCGAGTCAGTCTTCTAAATACATGTACTAAACAGCATGGGTAGAACTTACTAATCTGAATTATAATTTTAATTTAGTTCAACCTTCGAAATGATAAATGTATGCAAAGAGGCAGATACCATATTCTGTGTACTCACAGCAGAATAAAAACCAGTCGAAGATAATCACTGATACTTCTGAAGGCTCTATTTTTACTAAATTGATTTGACATGCAAAAGCAAAAATGAATAAACCGGTCGAAACGTGAATTTCGTGACAGGTCATTATTAACAATCTTTCTAGCTCATTCAGACAGTGGGAACTTTTATGTGCGACTACTTTGCACAAAATAACGACAAAGGTAAGCAATCCTGTATAATAGTTATCCTTTCAGTTATTTAGCGTCGTTACTAAACGGCATGGCAGCCACGAAAATACAGTCTGTATGGTCTCATCTTCAAGTGGGCAGCTTACATGTAAATGTTTGTGAATGTCCGTAAGGCTTCCTGTTTCGATGAGGCCATGTGGCTTATTCACGCGTCTTTCTGACGGTCGCGGAAGGGGAGTTAGAAATGAGGACAGTGGACAGTTGGTATTGCGTCTGACTGTCACTTTGGAGACCTGCGATTGATTCCCGGAGTTGGTTATTTCTGGCAGATTCCTTCAATACCCCCGCATAATCCCGTTCATGCACTATACGTTCCTGGAGTGTGCCTCACTCTGGCAGAGATCGACAATGTAACGAGCTTTACCTTCACACCTCTGTATATGCAAGGCTTCTTTTCTTTACAGGATACAATTCAATTTATATATATTTTTAATTTTTACATTTATTTCATGAAAATGGAAAGAATCGAAATTTTTAAGGCATGAAAGCAAGTCAAAAATATTATGATACCTACAAATCCATAATTGCAACTAATGTGAATGTCTAAGCTTCGTTCAAAAATGTGTTTTGTTGAGTTTGAATAAATTCCTTAAATATCTAACTTTGAAACCAAATATTTGAGTGATACAGCAAAATATACATAGGTAAGTCAGTAAGTAGGTCACAAACGTTTATTTAAAAAATACAAAGTACAACTTGATACTAAGATACTGACTTGAAAACCGTTTCTATTTTTCAACATCATCCACGCTAACACTGATACACCTGATCACATCGCTTTATCAGTCCCCCAAAACCTGTTGCATAGAAGTCTATAGGCTGCTTTCCCAGCCACACTCGCTCCTCACGTTCAACATCTTCATCATCCGCGAAACGTTTGCCGCCACCGTGCGCACATTTATAGGAAATTCAAACGTTCATACATTTTCCCGTACGCTAAACCATGAGAACACCCTATTTCAGTTGCTATACTGAATGTGGTTACTCGCCTGTCAGCTGAAATCATCTCCTCCACCCGTACGCGTACCACCATCCCCACGTACAGTTCTCGAGTACGGTCGCCATATTGAATATCATCAAGCTGGATTGAGCTGCCACTTAATGACACCTCTAGAAACTACTCACTACTATTCTCAGCTATCCCACATCACTTTGTGACCTATTTACTGACTTCCCCTCGTACATATGTACAGACTTTTGTGCTTAATTTATACGACGTAATATGATGTTACTTATTTTCAAGGAAAGCAAATTTAAATGAATTGCAGCCGCTGCAAATTTTCTGCAAAGTAGAAAGGTTAATTTAGTATCCTGTCAATTATACAACCCAAATAACAGTGAAGGAAATTGGGTTGCAGACATGTTAGGCTGGTTGTCATTTTAATGATTTTGCACCAACATTTGGACTAAAAATTGGAGGCAGACGGCTTGCTGCACACTCGTTGGCCGAGAACGTTGAGTACTGAACTACCGATCTCTTCACCAACTGTCCTGAGTTCGGTTCCCGCGTGGCCATGGATGTTATTTTTTTAGTGTTCATCCTCATAAGCACGATCAGTTCTGATGCTGACCATGTTTTAACTATTAAATTTTGGTTGTAAATATTCTTGTTCGTATCTCTTACATTATTTGCACGTACTTAGTGCAAAGGTACTTAAAGCTACAATCATAATATTCTGAAACGAAAATGTGCGCATACAGTTAATCTTAATCTTAATCCAGATTTGAATTATAAATTCTACCTACATTACAAATTCATTTTTTTAAAAAAAGAGAATAGTTATTCATCGAGAAGTATCAACTGTGTGTATTAGAAAACAACAGGAAACTACTAGATATAATTTATTTATCACATTTAAGGCTGGGGTGAAGGTAAGTTTAGATGAAATCTCGTGCTGTTCTGAACTTTGGACTGATGCGAGTTTACGATCGCATTAGTCATTGATAGATTCGTCGAAGCTGTTTCAGGTCACCACATGGAGAATCAACTTGAGGATACACGAAACCCACGGAACGCAGTTCAAAATGCAATTACAAATCAAAAATATAAAGAAATCACAAACATAGGACATTTGGAAGCCATAATTGCTGAACTAAAGTCCGAATGTAAATTTAATTTTAAATAAATATTATTATTGTTATTGTCACGTTATATAAAACATTTTTTCTGCTTGAAAGAATTAATTCCGATTTACTTCTTCTTTATTTCCTATCATGACAATGCCTTGAAAAGAGCTAATTTTAATTTTGTATTCCCAAGTACTTCCAACTCATTGATAATTTCTAAAAATGTTAATATGTATAAGATAAAAAATAGTAATATTTTTGTATTGTTGACAAGATATATTTCTTACTTCTAATATGCCAGATCAAGTATCCAACATCAAAGTCTCTGCATATTCTGTTCTAAATTTCATGGTAACAGTTCTAATGAACTGTTGAGGCCTCAAGACAAGATCCGTTCTTAATCAATACACATTACATTCATAGATTTTAAAATATTATCTGCTAGAATGCAAATTTGTTTTTAAAACAATACACCAGAATCTATGGCTTTGAATGTTGTGTATGGCATGGATATGTGTTTGTACAAGGTCGAAGTTGAGTGGATGGATGTTAGGTTGGAACGGATTTCCCAATCAACTTGGACCATTGTTCACAAGAATATTAAGGTCCGGGGAAGTTGAATTCCACTTCAGTATCACTTTCATCAAAATATGACATGGGATCTTTCAGATCCAAGTTACACATATAATTTACAACTAAATTTGATTATTGTACACTTCTCAGCACTACAAACTAATAAGTTGAACTATATGCGTGCATTTACAACGTCTTAACTCTTCATATTTACGCATAGCTAACACAATATAACAGCAGGAAAACTAACAATATCAACTGCGTATATTATGTAAACCGTGAATCACATATCCATATTTTTCAGATGTAATGCGAGTAATATTTTTGCATCAGCAAGGTAAAATGTACATAATTTACCTTTTGTCGAATATTTACTAACCATATGCATCTCTTGAAACAAAAAAAGGATTTCTCCTAAGATATTTTTGAATTGAATTGTTGTTATATGTCCACTTTATGCACAGAAAGGATAATAATCGGGATTAGACCTAAAGTTTAAAGTCGGATCCGCACCACTGTGCCATATGCCTCCATCGGGTATCGAACCCGGGGCCCCTTGACTACACGGCGACTACGTAACAACTACGCCATCTGGGAGGCCTTCCTAAGATTGCATTTTTCAGAAATGGTGTACACAATAGGTCTTTGAACTCGCACTTCCATATTTCAGTTCTCCAGTCATTGCAAAATTCAACACTTCCTTCAAGTCAAAAGAATCGAACGCAATCAGATACGTCAAATTGTCAGTCAAGGAAGTGAAACCACATCTCAAGGACGGACTTGTGTTCGAAACTTCCTACGAAGGATCTAAGAGCTCCAAGGGCAATGATTAGGTCAATTATTGAGCATTAAAGCACGAAACTCTTGCGTGAACGTCAGCATTTCCATCTCCAATTAACTCAAATTGCACGGATTAAAGGCATCATCAAGACGGCTGGCAATCAAAATTAATTGCCCCGAACTTCATTAAGGGTCGCAGTCTTGGGAATAGATTCGATCATTACAAAACAAAAATAACTGTATGTGCCAAGGAGCACTGATATTTCAGCTGCGCCTGTGCTTGCAATTTTTCTATTCTACTGTTAACCAGATTTTAAGTTCCCTCTAATACAATTATGTTATGTGATTATGTACATTTTTCCATGAAAATTTCCTCTCACAGATATTGCTTAGAGTTAACACACCTGTAATAGAAAGCGTATCTTGTTGTAAGTAAGTAGTAATTACGATTTCTGTGATGGAAAGTACATTGACCCTTAAGTAGGCGTGTAGGGGTAAATTTGACCCCCAGGTAAGAATTTTATAATGCCCAGCCACAGCCCACACCGCTAGCTTCTCTTCCTAAATGAGTCTGATTCAACCGTCAAAGTCACTTCCTTCAGTGTGTGAGTAACTGCAGCAAATCAAATCTGTTCCAAAGTTACTGGGGGTCAAATTTACCCCCACGCGCCTGTTAACGTGTGTGATTTTATGTTGTTTACTTTTTTACACTTCGGCTTGCTGTGCTTTGCGTGCGAAACATTTTAGCAGTCTTTACTTGCTGTGATCAGATTCGAAAGTGGACGTTTCTTTATTCTAAGAAATCATTCAAAATCATGCAGTATAAAAGACAGCAGAAACGTAAGCGCCGGATATTGGAGGAAGTTTATCTCAATTGCGACGCTAGAACATCTGAAGTCTTTTGAGATGAAGAATTGACTGAAGAATCAGATCATGATGAAGATGATCATGTAATTGAGTCAGAACATGACACTAATTCTTAGGAAAATGGAGATGAAGACAATGATATCCCAGAAGAAGATAAAAATTATCTTCTGGGAAAATATAAGATAATTATATGGAAAGAAGTTCCCCGCTCATGTTCGAATGTTCGCATAAGAAGTATGAACATTGTATTATGGCTTCCTTCATCAGGTGCAGCTGCAAAGAAATGCCAAATCTGCTATCGAGACGTTTATAGAAGATACCGCTGTGAAGATCATTGTGTGCATAGAAATAATATGGAGAATTTGCAAGAGAAAGATGCCAAATTGGCCGATTTAGCAGAAGTTAAAATAACAGAACAAGTTTATGTGACATAACATATGATTTAGGAAAATAATACAATGGCCACATTTGGGTAGTTTTGTAAAACAAAAGAGATTGTGAAAATGTATTGGAAGTGCCATTTTTTTGGAGGAAAAATGTTCCCAAAAATAAAAGATATGCATTTTTTTTAAAAAATGGACTTTGCCAAAATTACACAAATATTTGAAGTGTATACTCAACAAGAATAATCATTCTTGAATTTCTTATTCCATACTATCCTTATTGTCATCATTTGATTTAACTATTGCAAGGAAAGATTATATAATGGTGAAAATATAATGCTTGTACATATTATCTTTTAAAATTAATCGCTACACTTTTTATATTTAAAAACTACTTTAAGTTGTTGAAAATAGTCCATTTAATTACATAAAAGTTATCTTTGACGCATAGGAATCTTACTTTATTACAATTAATATTTTATATTTGGGAGTCAAATTTACCCCCACGCGGCTACTTAAGGTAACGGAAGAGACGCGCCTGGTTAAGGGTTAAATATAGATTATTTCATTTTCTTGCGCAAAGTGTATTTAATATTCAATTTTGTTATTTTATAGGTTGCATATTAGACTCCTAGTCTCAGCCAATTAAGGCATATGATACTCATTTCCTTTCATTCATTTTCATTACGGTATCTTTTTCCCGACCATGTTTTACGTTAGTTAACAATCAGGAAGTTAAACATAAGACTATTAGCACAGACCCTTATCTGTGCTATTACCATGCATCAATGTTGTTATATTAAGTTTATTGTGCATACTCGTATATTGGCCATTAAAAGAAATTATATAATTCATCATAGTATTCATTGGATAATAATATATAATAATTATTAATTCGATAGTTTGCTGGTGGCTCAACTAACTGTTACGTACCCAATAGGACCAAGTAATGTGAATAGTTTCCCAAAGACGAATAGAGATGGCAGCACCAGGCGTGCAAGGTTAAGAATTGGCATAATATATGTGAATAACTTTATAAATAAGAACAAAGCAAATTGGAAAGATGAAAAAGAATAGAATATATTATAAGAAGACAAAAAATAAATATGAAAGAAGTAAATTAATATATATATCTTATAAATCAAATCAGTGATCACATGTAAGTTAATATGAAAATTAAGGAAGTCAAAGCACTGATACAAGTTTGTGTCTTTGAACAGATCTCGAATCTGTTAGATTGATTTACCATTCCCGTAGCGGAAATTTTGTTTACATCAGTGGCGAGCGCGTTCCGATCGACGCCCCACAGCACTTTTTGGTTGCGCAGTTTAACTGTAGCACCTACTTGGATGCGCATGTCAATCGGCTGCACCAAGTATACACTCTGTTGTACCTAGTTAGTGGTGGCGCGTTCCGATCGCAGACCCAAGGGAGGATAGTAGTATTATTCCCAAAGCTTGGAGGAAAAAGTTGGAAAAGGATAAAGGCATTCGTTAAATAGTCAAAACCTAAATAAATTGAAATCCAGAGGGAAGTTTACAAAGAAGATAAGAAGGAAGTCCCGATCCAGAACGTCCATTGAGAAGGAAGTCCATATCCTCCATATTAAGAAGGAAGTCTAGATCCAGACCGTCCATTGAGAAGGAAGTTCCGATCCAGGCCGTCCATCAAGAAGGAAGTCCCGACCCAGAACGTCCATTAAGAGGGAAGTCCAGACCGCCCATTGAGAAGGAAGTCCCGATCCAGATCTGCCCACTACGAAGGAAGTACATATAGAAGAATATCCAAATAAAGAAAATAAATAATAAAAAGAATATTGAGATGAAAATTGACTGTAACGAGAAAATTATAGAAGAATGTAGCTTCTCATGTAAATATTCTTACTCCATGTATCATGTGTTTAAATAATATATTCGTTTAAAAGTCTCCATTGGAAGGCATCCTGTCTGGTTTCGTTGTCTACAAAGAACCCTACCCTGTAGATAAGCTAGCTGAGTTTTAAGTTTAAGGTTTATGTACCTTTGCACCAAATGAAGGTAGCATAAATAAATGGCGACCAACTTTAGGGGCTAGAGAATTAGGAACCAGACAGCGAAGAGAGAAAGAATAATTGAAAATGGAGGAAAAGGATAAAGATGGAAATGAGAATGGGGAAGCTACAATGAAGGAAGGCGGAGAAAAAAGGGAAACTTTCATTTGTTGCGGAGAGGAAGGAAACAAAGAAGAAATTATTTTTTGTACCACATGTAAGGAAATGAGACACTGGATGTGCGAAGGAATAAGAAAGGAAAAATATATATCAATAAGCGAAAGGCACGAAGGCTACATATGTAAGAACTGCAAGAAGGAAAAGTTGACAGAAGAAATAAACTTCATAGAATTGTTTCAAAAGATGTCAATGCAAATGGAAGAAAATAGCAGAAGATTAGAAGGGAAATTTGAAGAGAATAATAGAAAGTTAGAAGAAAATAATAGGAAGGCGGAAGAGAACAACAGAGAAGTAAAAGAAAAGTTAGAAGAAAATAACAAGGAAGTGAAAGAAAGGCTCGACGAAAATAGTAGAAAATTAGAAGCAGTAAGAAATGAAAGCAAGAAAATATACGAGAAAATAACCGAGACATGTGAAGAAAATAGAAGATCATTGGAAAAGAAGATAGAAGAAACAACACTGCTAATTGAAAACAAAAGCGTGGATATAAATAGAACGATCAAGGAAGAAGTTTCAAAACTTAGAGAGGAGAATATACATAGAACCAACAGTATGGAAAGAAAAATTGTTGAAAATAAATCGCAAATAGAAGCAGTATCTTCTAGAGTAGATGCAAATGAAGACAAGATAGAAGTAGTTGTTTCAAGACCAGAAGAAAATGAAAGCAAGACAGAAGTAGATGTTTCCAGAATATCAGAAAACGAAGACAAGATAGAAGTAGCTATTTCCAGAATAGAAGAAAATGAAAGCAAGACAGGAGTAGCGAAGGTCCTTATAGAAGATAGAAGTTGGAAGATGAAGGAGGAAAGCTCCAATGACGAGCATGACAGCAAGGTAGAAGAAGATGCTATAAAGTTAAGCGAAGTAAACAAAGAAGAGACAGATAAGAAAATAGAAGAAGAAGAAAGAGGAACAGAAAGGGATGAAAAATTTAATTGTCAATGTAATGATGAAGAGATCCATGTCGAAATGAAGATGAAAGAAGAAAGTTCCAGTGACGAGTCTCTGACGGAGGAAGAAAAGAAGCATAAGCCTAGCAGAAGATATAAACAAAGGAGGAAGAAAAGTAAAATGATATTTAGATATATTCACGTAAAGACATGGAAGAAGAAAAGGAGAAAGAAATTAAAAATAGAAAAGAACCTGAAGAAAGTTAAGAATATGCAAAGAAAGGTCGACATAGATCAAATGGATTTTGATGCTACTTCGCCAAAGAGAAGGAAGAAGAAGATCAGACGGAAAAGACAAGGAGAGCATGCATTTGATGAAGATGTAGAACGTAAGAAGAAATCTTGGCAGAAACCAGATTGGAAGAAGAGAGAATTGAAAGTAATTTCTTTACTGGAAGAGAGTTGGAAGAGGAGGAAGAAGGATCTTCAGAAGAATAGAAAGGAAAATAGAAGAAAGAGAAGAAAAAGGGTAACAGAAAAAGAAAACAAGATATTGACAAACGACGAGTATTTGAAAGAATCTGAAGGGACAAATAAGACTGAATAGTGCAAAGGAAGGAGACGTTATGATTTACAGACTGACAAGCAGACGTTTCTAGAATTAAGAAAGTTGTCTGAAAAAGTTCCAGTTCACCAGAAGAAAAATTCGTGGAATTATAAGTTTGGGCAAATGATAATGATTTATTTGAAAGAAGAAAATTTTAGTTCTTTAATGTTAGTTCCTGTAAGAAGATATATATATATGATAGTCATCGTTGGAGGAAAATCTATTCTGCAAGTGATATCTTGAGAAAGAATGATAAGTGCTAATTTATATCACCACTCCATTGAACAATGAGACTGATAGTGAAAGATCAAACCTGTAAAAAGAAGAGATGCCAAAGAAAGTAATATGGAAAATGGAAATCAACTTTTCAAGTGTACGAACAGAAGAGAAAGAAGAGAACAGTTAGGTACAGAAGGAAGTTAATCATGAAGAAAACTCTCAGGAAAAAGGAGAAGACAATATGAAAGAAGATCGAATAGTATCAGTAAAATATATTCTTTGTAAGCTTAGACGATTAAAAGTCATCGTGTATTTAGAAAAGTGCAAATGAAACGGGTTGTAATCCCAGAAGTTAAAGAAGAATCGGTTGTATTCCGAGAATGGGTTGTAATCCCAGAAAATAAATATATCTAGATACATGCTGATATGAAATTAAGGCTGATGTGAAGAATTGTTGTAGCTGATAGAAACACTTAGATGGTCAACTTAGAGAAGAGAGAGAGTTCTTTGAAACGGAAGAATCTGAGCTAACTGATAATCTGTAGAGAGATTGCTGAAAGAAGAAAAGGGTGAAACGAAAATTACTATTTTGGCAGGACATCGTCAAGAAAAGACTATCTTGGAGAGAACAGACGAGCATACTTGCAGGAGATGAACTATTGAAGAATTATATTTTGTATCTAGAAATAACTTAAGATGTCACGAATATTTCCGGAACGGTGAAAAGATATCTAGGAACGAAAATAGAAAGAAGAGATAAATCGAGAGATGAGGAAAAATGCTGCATGTCAGGAGATATAATTCCACAGTGAAAGTGAAAAGCAATGTAAGCAGTAGAAATGAAGGCCCATACGAAGTGATAAGTACTTTTAGAAATACAGTTCTTCTAAAGCACATAAAAACAGATGTAGAAAGGAGAGAGAATTTAGATAACATTAGAAGATATAATTGTACAGAAGAGAAGAAAGAAAGCGTCAAGAAGAAATAATATACTTGTACATATATAATTTGAAAAAAAAAATGTATCTGCATATATATATATATTACGACAATTTTTTTTATGGCCAACGGGGGGAATATTGTGTTACGTACCCAATAGGACCAAGTAATGTGAATAGTTTCCCAAAGACGAATAGAGATGGCAGCACCAGGCGTGCAAGGTTAAGAATTGGCATAATATATGTGAATAACTTTATAAATAAGAACAAAGCAAATTGGAAAGATGAAAAAGAATAGAATATATTATAAGAAGACAAAAAATAAATATGAAAGAAGTAAATTAATATATATATCTTATAAATCAAATCAGTGATCACATGTAAGTTAATATGAAAATTAAGGAAGTCAAAGCACTGATACAAGTTTGTGTATTTGAACAGATCTCGAATCTGTTAGATTGATTTACCATTCCCGTAGCGGAAATTTTGTTTACATCAGTGGCGAGCGCGTTCCGATCGACGCCCCACAGCACTTTTTGGTTGCGCAGTTTAACTGTAGCACCTACTTGGATGCGCATGTCAATCGGCTGCACCAAGTATACACTCTGTTGTACCTAGTTAGTGGTGGCGCGTTCCGATCGCAGACTCAAGGGAGGATAGTAGTATTATTCCCAAAGCTTGGAGGAAAAAGTTGGAAAAGGATAAAGGCATTCGTTAAATAGTCAAAACCTAAATAAATTGAAATCCAGAGGGAAGTTTACAAAGAAGATAAGAAGGAAGTCCCGATCCAGAACGTCCATTGAGAAGGAAGTCCATATCCTCCATATTAAGAAGGAAGTCTAGATCCAGACCGTCCATTGAGAAGGAAGTTCCGATCCAGGCCGTCCATCAAGAAGGAAGTCCCGACCCAGAACGTCCATTAAGAGGGAAGTCCAGACCGCCCATTGAGAAGGAAGTCCCGATCCAGATCTGCCCACTACGAAGGAAGTACATATAGAAGAATATCCAAATAAAGAAAATAAATAATAAAAAGAATATTGAGATGAAAATTGACTGTAACGAGAAAATTATAGAAGGATGTAGCTTCTCATGTAAATATTCTTACTCCATGTATCATGTGTTTAAATAATATATTCGTTTAAAAGTCTCCATTGGAAGGCATCCTGTCTGGTTTCGTTGTCTACAAAGAACCCTACCCTGTAGATAAGCTAGCTGAGTTTTAAGTTTAAGGTTTATGTACCTTTGCACCAAATGAAGGTAGCATAACTTCATTTGTGGAATTTAATGCTGTCACAAGTTTCTTCCCATACGATTGACATTGTCTCATTATAACCTCGATATTTTGCTTCCTTCATCTTTTCTTATTGCCATGGTTGTACCTTAGTCACTGTGTTCATAGAAAATATGAGTGACATTTTACAACACGGGGAATTACATTAAATATTTCATTTACAGGTGATTTATTGGCAAATATTTCAAATCAGCCAATCTTTCATAGCTCGTAGGGCACACCAATGTAAGCATTTTTCTTACTAATGTTTTGATCGTTAAAGCCTAGTTTCTGCGATACCAGCTCTCCAAGAAAACAAGGTCTGCCCGCGCTCGCGTGTGTATATCATAGATTTTAGACACGACGAGGATATTATGTCCATTTCGCCTAATCATCTTTCATTCTAATCGCTATGATTAACCAGAGAGGTATAAAATTAATGCTAATATTTACGTATATGTGAATCAAGATTGATTACACCACTTGGTGTGCAAGGTACATTTTATGCACCTATTCTTGGAATAAGGAGCAAGGTCGAGCGTGAGACAGGAACAGACTTAGCAAGTAAAATGAGAGTGGTTTTATGGTATAACGCCAGTTGGATGTTGTAATAGCTTCCACGGAAAGGGAAAAAAGTATGAACCCTAGCCTGGATGTAGACTGCGCCCATCATTTACTCTTCTGCATGAAAAGAATCCATAAAATTAATGCATATTCATGGAGACTTGGTTGATTGTAGTTTATTACACAGGTAAATTATGTGTCCATGAAATGAGAACACAAAGAAATGTTAGGGTAATTTCATACATGTAGAAGAATAGTTCCAAAACGATTTCTTGGTGAGGCTGTCTTATTCTTACTGTATACATTATCCTTTTAATATTAAGGTTCGTTAATTTCATTGTATAACATGTTCAGTAAACGATTGTATAAGATGTGTATACCAGTTTGTTTGTCTCCATACATGAATCGCTACTGGGCCTCCCCGATGGCGCAGCGGTAGCGTCGTCGCCTTGTAATCAAGGGTCCCGGGTTCGATACCCGGTGGAGGCACATAGTGGTTCGGATCCCACTTTAAACTGTAGGTCCAGTCCCGATTAGCCTTACTGTGCATAAAGTGGACTTTAAACACCAACTCAATCAATCAATCAATCAATCGTTACTATAATTTGTATATGAAAGTTCCTTTAGACCTTTCCTGTCACCTATTGAACACAGGACAAATATAGTTTCAGTTATTGTGTGTAACGTTTAAATCATTGAGGTTAATGACGTCAGTGACGATGAGTAATGAGTACCAAAAATAGATGAAATGAAGAACAAAATGAAAGAAATTTCCATGCCCTGACAGAGTTTCAAACTCCCTTTAGAAGTCGAAAATTCTGAATCAAATTCTTTGTGCAACACTTCGTGGCTGAATAGTACCCACTGTGGCTTCAAATAGGGGTAATTTTAGGTGAAATCTCCATAATTGATTACAGATGGGTGGCAAGATACAGTCATGGCTCCTGGATATCCTCTTTTGAAATCCTTTATTCACCACCCACGACTCATATTCATGTTCATTGTGGAAAAGAACGGTTATAAATCGGTCATTGACTCTTCTAGAACGGTAGCTTTCCTCTCTCGTTTCAAAAGTTCATATGTCAACGATCCTTAAAACGAGCATTCATATTACACCCTACACCACACAATAACTACCAAAGAAACGTGTTCCAAACTCCCTTTCATCCAACACACCACGAACGCAAAATATAGGTTAACCTTTGTCTCAAAATTTCAAACAGTTCTTGATATCCGGCAGTGTTTGTGCCAGGCACACTGAGCGAATTGCAAATAAACATGGAAACTTCCGTTCATTTTTCCAGCTTCACACGGTGGCTCAGGTGTTTGACTTTTACGAATAGTTCGCTGTTTCTCCACCTCTCCGGGTGCCTTTTGTGTTCGGAGATATCCCGCAGTGGCTGCGAGGCGGAGGGGGGAAAAGCTGCAGTGGGTCGGCACTTCTTTAAGAGCAGCTGGACAGGGATGGCGTTGCACAAGGTAAGTTCCCACAGAGGGTGGCAGTCGGTGGTTGTTGGTCGAAGCGTTTGAGTCACCTCCTCTTGGGTTAATGAACGTCCGCTCCATTGTTCACCCGGTAACAGGAAGGGCCATTCTTCCTACGTCATTTTCGCCTTCTTTGATTGTTCCCTGTTGCAATCGCTTCTGACAGGTAAGACTCTGATTTGCATTCTTCTTCATGATTATTTGTTAAACGAAAAGAAGCACTGTCCGTGTAGAGAAAATTTTCAAACTTCCGTTGTGTATTTTCTTCGTCCGATTCCTATATTTTTTTTCTGGCCCGTTCAATAAGGTATCCATATGTATTCGATTTCATAATGTTATAATAATGTCGTCGCCATGTCATCAAGGGATCTCGGGTTTAACACACGGTGGGGGCACATTGCACAGTGGTTCGGATCGCACTATAACTGTAGGTCCAGTTTAGATTAGCCTACATGTGCATAAAGTGGGCATAAAACAACAATTCAACTAATTCAAGGCGTTCCGTGTTTCGGTACCTGGTGAATGCACATAGGTCCGGTACCAATTAGTCTATCTGTGCAAAAAAGTGGACTTAAAACAAAACTTCACAGCTTCAAACACTTTAATTTTTACGATCTCGGCATCAAAGGTTTTGTGTTCAAGCGCCGGCCTAAGTTTGTATGTTCCTTTGTGAGTGGGACTTCTCAATTTCTCTAATCGTCATTAATCCTCATAACTTTTCTTTATTTCAATACTAGATGAATTCGTTGTCACAGTAAGCCTTACGGGACACGAAGGACACTGGAAAACTCCAACCACCTTTCTTTAGCTTTCTGGTGACAGGCCTACATCATCTGATGTGCTGCTAGCTTTGTTTCTCTGAATGTCGTTTTTAAGATACGTTCACACCAACTCCTTGCATGATTATAAATTCACCAATACGGACCTGATATACATGCTAGACCATCACTGTTCAGAATCATCACACGTGTTCAATATAAAATGTACAGTACAAAACTGTCTGCTGTAAAATTAATATTTTCTCTAATTGATTTAGCGGGACTTAGATGAAAGCAACAGTTGTTATCATGACGTCATTAAAAGCATGGATAGTATCAGAGAATGTGGAGTTTCTGCATTGTCATGATTAGCCAAAAGTGGCTAAAACAATGTAAAATATCCAAATTACAAATGTAGGGTGTTCGGGAAAAGGCACATAAACTGCCTAGAAATATAAGAAACTTTTAAAGCATCAGAGATTAAGATCCATAATATTTTCTCTTTCTAATTAATAGTATGTACCGAACAAATTTGGATGAGTAAATAAGGAGACATATTTATATTCTGGAAAGTGAGGTGTTCGCGTTTTGCAACTGACCGTCGTGATCAGTTGTTCTGTGTACTCCAGGCTAATGTTAGGTACTTTAACAAAAGCCTACCCGCTTCCTCTCATTTCCTCGCCACTTTTCTTCAATTGACCCTTAATCACCTCTTCGTAGTTAACCTACTGGTGCAAAGGAGCAACGTTTATTACAAAAAACTATCAACTAGTAGTTCATCTGCGAGGACTTTAATGGCCCAGCAGTTTCCTTTGCGTCTTGTGGCAAACCTAATTAGTGGCATACTCCTTATAACAAGATAGAAGCTGGAAGTACATCTAACAATTCTAGACAATTTCACAACTACTTTGACCAAAATATTCGTTATCAGTCTTGGGGAAAACTCCCCAATTGAAATGAACGTATTATTTCTATTTCGGTCATACAAAATTGCTTTCCTATGTCTCTCGTTTACTATTTGTGACAATAAGGATGCATGATGAACAACTGAAAAAGAAGACGGGACGAGAGAGGCTCTCTTACCTATGATTCGAACTTATTTTTTTCTGGCGTCGTGGTTGGCATATGAATCACTCCTCCCCAAAAGCCGTTCTATTGGATTAATGCGCATGCTGAAATTAAATCAGTTTCAAATTTGTATGCATTCCATTTGTGTTAAACACAAATGAAAACTTAACCCATTTCTTTGGAATATACTTGAAACCAAGTGCAAATACAGTGAACACGTGCATATTGGATTGGCACTTTATTAATTACGCGATAACAAATCTTCTTCTACGTATTACAACCTTTCATGTGGAATTAATAGAGTGATTTTGACATGTTACAAAATATCGCAATTGAAGGGTTGGCTTGAAGACGAGCTAACTCAGAAAACATAGTTGGGAGAAAAACAACAAAAACTATCTGCACCTTGCATCTCTTGCTGAAATATGATAACATGCATATATATATTTGTCATATATGAATATTGTTACATTCCAGCAAGAGGTGCAAGATGCATAAAGTGTTTTTGTTGTTGATTACCTCCAATTATGCTTTCTGAGTTACAACCTTCTACCAGCTAACCCTTTAATTATTCTTGATGAGAAATATAGACATGCAACCTTGTACCTAACTTCGTGTAAAAAGCGTCCAACATTTGATTTATTGGATAATTTTTTTGTCATCGACATGTCAGTAGTGAGTAAAGCTTTTCTGGTTTTATTGGTTGATTGTGATCTTATAATCATGCAAAACAGTGGTTAGCTTTGTGTACTACGAATCATGGATCTTAGTCGCATGTATAGTATCAGAGAATGTGGAGTTTCTGCAACAGAGCAAAAAAAGAATTTTCGTCAGCCTTCTTGAAATTTCTTGGACATTTCCTCGAAATGCAATAATGGATTAACGATTTGACGTATCTACTTTCTGTGTATATTTTAGATTGAAATCTCTATATTTGCTTCATTTTTCGTGGTGATAATATTAGTTACTTGCACCCCGGTGGCGTGGCGTAGATTTTGTGAAATTGTTACTGGTTAGTTACATTAAACCTTGCTATTTCGATTAGTATGCTCTCACACACAAGGAAATGGACAGAACATCTTGAAAGCATACAATTAACCACTTTATCAATTTCCACTTACTTGTGCGAATTTGGAATTTTCCTTCGTCACTTTTAACCTCATGAATATCCAATATGCGAATATACATGTTACCTGAGATCTTCCAAAAACTTTATTTCAATGTTTTTTACATACTTAATCAGACTCCATTTGGCTCTCTCTTACGCAAAACTTTATCACTAATTATTGCTTAAACTATAGAGTCAAACTGCAATCTGTGCTTCAAGTGAAAGTTGATTTTTCAAATATATTTACTCGTTTATTTCTTAATTAAATTTAAAATTTAAAGTTATATTTTTGAAGCTGTTAGCAACTTTATTTGTAAAACAATACATATATTATTTCAGCTCGTTGAACTACACATATACTTGATTCCTAAAGACAAGTGGTCTGCTCCCAGGAGACTTGCTAGAAATCAAGTTGTAGAAGATACAGTATCCGTGGGCTTCGTTAGGTAAGTGAACAATAATATAATACTAGTATTTAGCATAATTTTATAGCGTCTTCTCTTGGTTTAGTACTAATGGAAACAAAATTCACTCACAACATAAAGGAAGAATTTGAATGCGGAGTTCTGGTGAATAAATATGATTTAGGAAGAGTTTCTCCGTTCGTAATGAAGAACCTACATTTCTTAGCACCTGTAACGTCGCCAATAAAAAAGTAAGTGGTGATGGAAGCGATGATATTTTGTGTGAGGACCATTGCATTAAGTATATACCCTAAAAACTACATCAAACTGTGTACTTGGGGTAAGAGTGTTTATTTTTTCTAAACTTGCTGACTCTTCTCCCGTTTTCCTAAGAGTGCTCACATTAACGCAATTTCCTCCTTAATGATTTGCATGGCTGAAACATTTATTTTAGGATTGCTTAAGTTTCGTATAATCCAAATTTAACTCCGTGTTTTTAAGTGACTCATCATTATCTGCATCTTTAACTTCATCTGAAGATGAGAATGATGTAAACTCTCAAAAATCTGAAAAGCTACACATCCAGAACTCAACCGGTAGATATTCCGAGAAACCTCTGCATTGCTATTTTGGCTCTTCATTCAAAGTTTGTTTTTCGACAATGATCATGTTTATTAAATACGTCGCTATTTCACTTCTGTAATAACAAATTTCTCTAACTTGGAGAAATAATCTAAAAATAGACAGATGGAAACCCACTTTCATTCGGCAGTTTAGGAGTTCAAATTTCTTAGCTATCACTAGTGAGGCTGACCCCTGATCTTTTCTCGCCGGTTCAAAAAATGATGTAATGGTGTATTTATAAGGCTGCAATATTGAATTATTTCATGAACATTTCACTTTCTCGAAACAATTTTCGTTCGTCTATCTCTCCCCGATAGTTTGGGTTAATATATGGTTAGTCCAGACCTAATTAGTCCATCTTTAGTCCAAAGTTTAATTAATTCATGTTAGTAGATATGTGACTTAACTGTAGTAATAAACTCATCCTTTTTCTTCTTCCCTACTTTTATGTGGGAGCAAACATATCAAAATCACCATCAACTTTCTTACAAAGCATTTTGGTTGCTGGAGCTCTTCCCATAAATAAGCGTGTCTGCAATCTTTCACCTGGTTTTGCAGGGAGAATATCTCCTCTCTCGAGATGTTTGATCACTCTTTTCACTGACCTAAAACATGTTAACAGACCATTTGCTGGTACTTTCGTCAAGTTTCGTTCCCCGTTTTCCTTCTTTAATAAGAAAGGTGGCCTCAATTCTCCAAGGCACCTTTTCGTGATCCAAATAGCGCGTTCTTTCTTGCCAGAAGACTAATATAAGACGAGCACGCGCTGCGTGACAGCAATCTAACCAACAATATATTGCAGCAGTTGTCCGCAACTTCCGCTGCAGGTAGAGGCTATTCTATTTTGACCTTCGTTGCATTCCAAGCCGTTTGTTCATGTGGATACAGCAAACATGTTGGCTTGCTTCTCTCGTGGCGGTACTGTTAATGATTCCTGACAACTGGACGTTATTTGGCGTGACATCAATTTTCTTGATTAATGACGGATCCGTAACTTTGTGATATACATCGCTATTGATCACCGAATACAAGTTATTAAGTTATTATCGGGCTAGTGTCTAAATAAACATATCACATTTCTTTCGTTTATAAATAAAGAGCTCTTGCTACCGTTATTTCTTTGCAATTGCAGAAGGTAAACCGAAGTATATAAAAGTACTTACAAGTTTTACAAATTTTCAGAATTAAAGTTTTACAAATTTTCAGAATTAAAGTTTTCAAAATATTATCAAAGTATAGAAAAAATAATTTACAAAATCTGAGAGAATTTTTCAAGCAATTAGAGTATGTGATACATGTAGCTAAGCTTTTCTTAATTAGAGGGAAAACTACTGTACTGTAATAAACTGCCAAATTCTGATGTACGAAAAAATTAGAAGTAAATTAAATACTCAAGCAGAACCTTCAACATCATAACCAAACATTACTGAAGTTACGAATATGTTAAAGAATAACAAAGTGTTCGGTACTTTTAGAAGTCAGAGTAATCGATGAAATATGTGTCTCAAATTTATAAATTAATAAGGAATGAAGATAAAATTTCTCAATTGCCTGAAAAAAGAAACCAGTCTGTTTTTGTTTTGGTGATATATAAGCGCTTTAAAATTAACTGTAACATCTACCGTGGAATTTATCTCCTTTTAATATCATATAAACATAACAAATCAATTAACGCTGGAAAAATATGATTGATATAAGGGAGTGCACTCACAATAGTAATGGTGACGCCAGAAGTTATATTTTCCTGCCTTTCCATGAGAAAACCCCGTCCGAGTTGCATGATACGCAAAAGTATTATGCATCATAAGGTACTACGATGAAGATAAATATTCTTCTAACCTAGCTTCACAATACGTGTTTGTAATTTTAGTCGAATTTTGTGTAATAAATTAGCTTTGGTTTCTGTGTGAAATCAACAGCAGATGTTCATTGGTTTTCTTCAGTATGAACGACCGTGAGATGCATGCTCGTTAAAGGAGTCCTTCTCGCATCCATTCTGAATTATCGGAAGGGAACGATGGTAATACAGTATCGTCATTCAACCTCTGAAACAATGCTAAGTCCCTCGTTACGATTTAAGATGCGACGTACAAAAAAGTTTACAAAAAAGTTAACCAGGCTCTGTGATGTAGTAGTTTGGGTAACGCGTTGCGAAACTTTTTGAATAATTTCAAGTACAGTTAATTCACAGAGAAGCTAATCGAGACTAGTGCAATTTTAAAGAGAGCTCCGAACAACAATGCACTCCCCTAGCATTGAATATAACTTTTTGTTCCTTAAATACAAGGTGACGTCAGCCACTACGCGTTAGGGGAGGCAACATGACGTACTGCAAGCAATGAGTTCCAGTGTAGTTGTTACCTTATGAAATTTGCATCATTCATCCTCATTGTCGCAATTTAAGTACAGGCGTAAAAACCTGACATGAGCCATTAGCGTGCAAATTGAAGTAACATATTTAAGAAACTGCTAAATGGCTATTTAAAGAAAGCCCCGCAAAGAGAGCAAACCTTGCCGGCCAGTGATAATAGTTTCAGTTACAATGTATCGAATCACAAATATTTTGATATTATGATAAAATTTAAGTAGAATCATTCAAAGTGGAGCCACATGTGGCATATACAGATATTTTGAAAAGCGCGTAACTTCTGAACCTATTGACCAACCTCAATAAAATTCGACATTTTTGGAATCAGCATCAAAAGTTCTATAAGTGCACTGAATTTCATCAAAATAGGAGAAGGTGGGTGACATAGCCTGGATGATTTGACATGGAACGACACGCAGGTTACATTATACTGATCTTCATAATTTATGTTCATTCTCGATATTAGGGTAAGGTGGTACATTTTCGATCACAAAAATTTAAATTCAATGTAACTTGAAAAAATAGGCAGTAAATTACAGATTTTGTGCCAACGAAATGCTTAACTTTTACTAAAGACGCTGGCATAACATGACATTTTTAGTTCTGCTACTGTAGACAGCAGAACGAAATTTCGGTCGGATAAAATTTGATCATAATTGTACCTAGGTAGGTACAAATTTGATCACCGTGTGGTACAATTGGGATAAACATTGAGTGAAGAAACAGTATCCTTAATATATACTACAAGTGCAACTTCTTCTATGGCATAGACCTACAGGAGCAAAATAAAAACAAACTTCAAGTTCTGTTACTTGAATAACTCTGTTTGACTACTAATCGTTACATAATTCAAATTATAGGAAAATTATGTATAGCTATACCTAAAGTATTGTTTTCGTTCTATTAATATTAGCCTACCTGTTAAGTACTACTCGGATATTATATTAGGGAGATACGTTTTTAATTTTTTGCTACATTACAATATTTTATGTTGCTATATTATTTTAAACATACAATGGTTTAAAAATATACAAAAGCAGAAAGATTTTAAACAGAAGAAGAATATTTATAGATAGGTATATTTTTAACATTAAAAAGTCACAAAGATTTACTGACGTGTGTTCCTTGATTTGCTGTTAGTATCATGAAAGGAATTCCGTTGTGTCTACAGCCATTACAGGCATTTGTCGCAGGTGAATTGCTTCTTTCCTTTAGCGCCAACACACAACTCCTGATACCAACGATTGCACCTCTGACACCGTATCCAGTCTACTTTAAATTCTGAGGCAACACTGTAATAACCTATATTACAAAATGCACACACATCATCGTTATTTTTCAGTGCTCACGAAGTCTCTCTGCTCTTTTGTCTCTCTGTCGGTGGAACAGTCTGTTTTTAGTAGGCCTATTGGTTGCAGTTTTGCACAAGTTTTTGTTGCTTGTTAAATGAGTAGAAGATGTTTTCTTTCTCTTTCCAGCATTACTTCCATACTTTGTGAAGTAATGTGTTGCACGAGTCACGGCAATGGAACTCAAACTGTATACCTCGCTGATCGAAATTGTACCATTTCCGTCGATCGAATATGTACCACTTTGTGCATGGAAACAAATATTTCTGTAGTTCCCTCATCTCTCATCAGATGGTTACATTTGTCACATGCTACAGCCACAACATGCTTGTCCACGTTTGACCTGAATTTCGCGGTCCTACGTTCAAGCATAAAAACGGGGCACGCAAAATTTCAAGCAAACGTTTATATACAAAGCACCTATTCTATCTACAACGTACTCACCTTGTCATACAAAATTACGTCTGGTTCTCCGGATTTCTCGATGTTTCTGCACAACACACTACGCAATAACCCTCACTCCTCAAATCAGCGTTGCAAGTAAGAAGAAGCAAAATATTCGACTTTTTAGAACGGGTGATCGAAATAGTACCTATATCGAAAATGTACCACCCTACCCTATTATGATAATTAAATCAAGAAGGCTTCGGGTCAGCAGGCCATGTAGCAAGCATGAAAAGTCACAGGATCCCTTGTTGTAATGTAATGTAACGTAATGTAATGTAATGTGAAAATCTGATGGCAAGAGACCTGTAGGAAGGCCAAGACGAATATAGGACAATATTGAGATGGACCTGAAGGAAATTCCTAAGAATTATCAAGGGTGGATTGATCTAGCCCACGATAAGGGCAGGCGGAAAACATATTGATGTGGAAATAAGTCTTCGGGTTTATGAATACCAGAAAGATAATTATTTATTAATTTCACATGATGCCACCAAGAGACTGATCTTGATTTGTTATTTCCCAATGAAACAAGAACAGCGCAACATTTCTGAAATTAAGTGGTTTTGAAATAGCCTAATAACATTAGAAAATTATTTGCAGTGGCCTTCATTTTATCGTATTTTCGTTACTTTAACTATGCCACATCTCAAGAAGTAGAATTGTGAGATAGGAGAATAAACAAACTCAAGCGAACAACTATGCTTTTCCTTGACCTGAATTCTACACAATACGGGAACATTACTACCCATACGTTAATAATATGGTAATTGTCACGCAAAGAATAAAGGAAATCGATTGTCTTGCTTCCAGGTATCAGTTACAAGAATTTAATCGTAGGCCTTTTTACGTATGTGGCAGAAAACATGAGTTTACCACAAAGTTTCTTGGACTTTTTTTTAAAAAAAATACCAAATTGTGACATTCCCATCTATCTATCTCTCTCTCTATCTCTCTCTCTCTCTCTCTCTCTCGTAGCTGCTCAATCGCAAACAAGCAAGAAAATGTCAAAGTTTGTTTTCAGTGTACTCAGACTGAGACTGAGAACCACATGGGAAATCAACCCTGGGACAACTTAATCACAGGCAATAGCGATAGCCACTATACTATCGAGTAAGCCAAAATCACTAAGTGCACTTGCTAAAAACTTTATGCCTTGAAATGAGAAAAGATAAAAAAATGTATTAAAGTTCATGTTATTGACAAAGGGAATTTTTAAAGGACCTATAGTTTTTAATTCGTGGAATACGAACTATTCAAATATGAACCTTAATCGACATTGGAATCATTGATTACTAAGACAAAGCATGAAATCAATAACCCTTTGCGTTTAATTTCCTAATACTTAAGGCCTACCTGGGTTTATTTTCCATCATATATTGTCATTCTATAACCATAAACAAAAGTAATGTGATGCATTTTGGAGGTTACTGCCCTCTTGCCAATCAAGTTGATTGTTTACTTTCCGCTGACATTGCACGTGCAGAAATTTCCCCACTCTTTTCCTTTCATCATTCCTTTCATTATTTACGACCAGTTTGGAATCGGAGGTCTTGCATCATTCCAGCAGAAACCACTGGTTGAAGGACAGCTATTTCTCGGCAGTTTTGAAACAAAAATTAACGGGAACTGTTCTCTTGTATTCTTTCATTCCTTGCTCTCTCAGGGCAACGAACTTCCGCAAAAGTCAATCGATTGAAATAAATTCTACGTATGAGACTCGAACGTTAATTTCGTGAGCAAAAAAAGCAGAACATTGTTTTATATGACGTGGTACCACTTGTTTTTTCGAAACAATGTTTGCAAAATTTAAGATTAAAAACATTCCCACAATTCTTTCTGTCTTTCTATTTCGGTTATTTTACGTCACTATTCTACATCTATGGCTAATCACGACGATGAGGATGAATGAAGGCCTCCCGTTGGCGTATTGGTAACTTCGTCGCCTTGTAATCAAGGAGTCCCGGGTTCAATTCCCGGTCCAAGCACATTGCACAATAGTTCGGGTCCCACTTTAAACTGTAGATCCAGTCCTGATTTCCTATCTATGCATAAAGTGGACTTAAACATCAAATGAATCAACTAAATTTGTCTGTCAAACGAAAGTTATATGTTTAATTATGTCATAATAGTTCGGCTTCATTACATTCATATTTTATAAGAAAATTGTGAAGAAACTCGAGAGACAACTTGGATGGGTTGTTAATAATCGGAAGATTGATTGATTTGTGGTTTTAAGTCCACTTTATGCACAGAAAGGCTAATCGGGATTGGACCTACAGTTTAAAGTGGGATCCGAACCACTGTGCCATGTGCCTCCACCATGCATCGAACCCGGGACCCCTTGATCACAAGGCGATGATGTTACCACAACACCATCGGGGAGGCACAATAATCGGAAGAATAATGCACTAAATAACGCTATAGTTGTTGCATATCGTGTCACTTCACACTGCAGACTGTATATTATATTTCAACCAATTTAAGAATTTGTGGTGGTAAGAGGAGAGATTACTTCAGGAATGGAAACAAATATGAATTTGTTATAATGAGAACAATGGGTTTTAACTTCCATCAGAAAAGCTAAACTGGTAAATTGATTGATTGATTTGTGTTTTAAGTCCACTTTATGCACACTAAGCCTAATCGGGACTGGACCCACAATTTAAAGTGGGATCGGAACCACTATGTACCTCCACCGAGTAACGAACTCGGGACCCCTTGATTACGAGGAAACTGGTAAATTATGTAAAGCAAAGTTATATAAGTTCCTGTGACCAAATATCATTTTAGTAGTATGTACACGTATTAAAACAACGTTCTTGTATCAGTTAATGAGAAGTTTTAATTTTTTTTCTAATTTGTGGGGCAGGATTATACATTTAAATTATATTTTAGCTACTGTGATATTTAAAAAGTTTAACATACACAACTTACGATTTGCGTAAGGAAAAACAAATAAAGCATTCATTTATGTTTCGACTAATATATTTTTTTTAGAAAATTTTTGCGCCTTTTCACGGAAGACGTAAGCGTATGATCAATTCAGATATTGAATCTGTGTGCGTGTGTATGTGTACACACATAGGCACACGTAATGTTTTTGATGGAGAGATTAACAAGGCCAAGAAATTCTACCTTTCTAAGAGAGCGCACTCAGCGATGTCCTTTTCCCGTGAACGAAGCGACCCTTCGAAAGCTACTTTTGTTCTCTTGTATCCTTTTCTCATTTAATGAATTTTCAGTTCACATTCAAAGCGAGTCTGACGATCATAAAGAAGTACACTTAAAAATATGTCATATTAAAGAAACATTTGTAAGATGTTTTAAAGACATTTCTAAAACAGTTTCAATAATGTGATGAATACTTGAATCTAAAAAGAGGGATTCAATATTTTCACCCCAAGTTGAACATGAATAATTCTCATAGGCGAAACTCATTGAGTGGTTGACTTACGAGTTCACCACAGAAAGGATCCAGGTTCGAGTCCTGGCACGCACATGGGCTTTTATGTGCCCTTTAATCAATTTCTCCGTCGCAAGTAGTCTAAAGTGACAAGTAAATGGCGTAAAATATGATAACTACAAATACCTTTCACCAATTTCATGTAATTATCTTTCATCTTAATGGTCATGATTAGCCAAAAATACAGAAAAGCAATATAAAATGAGAAAAGTAATACATAATATAAAATAATCCATACTAAGTTAGTTAACAATTTTTAAATTGTAAATATCCTTCAAAGTACTACAAAGAGGTTCTCCCGGTGTCACCTTTGATTTGTACTGTGCCTTATAATACGTATCTATGCACTTAGAATCAAATAAATACAAATTTTCTTTTCCAATTTGTTCATAAAAAAACATGTTTTTTTTAAAATTCAGATATTGCATTTTGACAAATTAATTAAACCAAATTAGAATTTAATACTTGTTAGGCATATTTCATTTAGTCATCTGCAGGACGAAAGATGTAATTCCAACCCCGGGTGGGTTAAAAGAATAAATAGTGCATGGAAATGCTAATTCACTACCTAAGGCATCTGAGAGATTTGAAAAGAGAAATTCTGGTTGAACGATTGACATTCAGCTCCAAGAGAGTTGGGGGGATGGATGTTGAACTACCAGCCCATCCTCCTAGGTATGACTTTGTCTAATAATGTCAGACTCTGAAGAAATGGGTGTGTGAAAAGTAACGTGCATGTTAAACTCTAATACAGTGAATTATACGTAAAAGGGAAGTCAGGTTTGCTAAACTAATAAAAGGTCAATTAATTAAAAACACTCTCGTCATCAATCAATTTCATAGACAGAACTAAAATCACTTGGAAGATACTCTCTGTATTTTTTGTTGTTTGCATTCTTGTTATCTAGCATCGGTTTTCTGCCACATTTGATTAATCGCGACTATGAGGACGAGTGATGATTAGATGAAACTGATAAAGGGACAATCACAAATACCGCTCATGCCCAGGCCGGATCTTTAGCTCAGGAACTTCGAGCCTGCGCTAAAATATTATCACAAGCACCCTATTAGATTAATTTAACATAAAAAGATAGAAGTTTTTTCGTCTAGTGTGATAAAAGAATATTAAAATCTATTTGTTCCACTAAAGTTATTTTCTATATTTCTTTTAAATCCTTCTTCGATATTGTTGACTTCATAACATTGTAGAATAAGAGATTCAATTTTCAATCAATGCTTTAAATAATATTTTATTAATATAATACAATAAAGTGAATGTAAATTCCAAACTAAAATAATATCAGTTTGCTTGCGTGAAATGAAAAGATACATTAAATGTTATTCGCTTAAATATCGGATCTAATACAACAGTGTTTCCCAAAGTGTGCGCCGTGGCTAGCTTACAGGGTCACAGCGAAATATTCCAATATTTTCACTGAAATTCAATCAATGATATGATTCCAAATATGTGCTTATTTTGTACTTTTTACAAACTAAATGTTTCTGGATTTAAAGGATGTGTTTACTTTTTAACTTAAGGCAAGCAATCTAACGACACTAACAAAGCGTTTCAAGTTTTAGATAGGCCTACATTCTGACTGGGGCGCCGCGGAAAAATCTTGAAACACTAAGGGCGCCGTGAAATGAAAATGTTTGTGAACCCCTGTAATGCAAGAAAGAGAACATATAAATATGACACTTACGCTTTTTTGCTTTTTAAAGTATATTTTGTTTATTTTCCATGTTTAATTTTGTGCGCTTTGTTAATGAAACGTTTCCTACTCTATTACGCACACCGCCTCATAATCGTTCAAAGTAACTTGGTCTAATGAGAAACTTCCTTGCGTGCAGTGCGGATGATTATATCAAAGAGAGTCAGTTGTTTCACTTTTGGCCTTGTTCCCTTTTTCCCACAAAACCCATTAGATCGTGAAAGTTTAAAGGATGAAGAGTTGTACAATTTCAATTAGGTTTGTTCTCAGGAAGTCAGAGATAAATTCAGTGTTTGCTGAAATCCCTCATATATGCGTTTGTGTGCAATTTATGTACTAAATTATTAATAATGTAAAATGTACGTAAACATAAAGATTGAAAATTATGGATATATCTATACAAAATAATTTCATTGCTATCAATTTTAGTAACACAGGTGTGCAGAATCATTGTTAATTAATTTAAATTTTGTTGCAAAAAGGAACTGTAAAATTTTCAAGTGATTTTTTTAATTCACAGCCAAAAAAAATACCTAGAGGAAACCTAACGTTGTTAAATAATTTTTCATTCTCTTCTCTTTCCGAAGCTATTAATATAACGATATAAACAATGCCTTCATTGTCATTATACAAGGGAAAATTAACTTATACTAAGATATTCATCAATAACTTTGAAAGTCTCCATATGTTGCTATTAGGCTATGAATTTTCTTATTATTTCGTAATGTAATTGAATGGAGCGGTGAAAAGTAATGATAAAGCCATTTAGGAAATAGTCCACAGATAATCAAAAACCTTGGCTAGTTAATATCTCGTACATAAATAAGTCATTCCCAAAAATAACAGACGTAGGTATTAGATAGATTTATTTATTGATTTGCAAGATATTCTAGGTTCGATCCCAGATGTTGGTTGCTTCTTTCTTCACGTTTTACCATAAAAATGTATCATAAGGCTTGATTCACATCTACGCTCAAGCAACACTCAGGTCACTGTCCCCTTACGCTCCTCTCACGGTCAGAGGGTATCCACACTAGCGATCAAGCTTCGCTCCCATCAAGGTAAGATCAACGTGAGTCTGGTGTTGATTTCTTCACAGAGTACGTAGATTTTTCTGTATAAAAATCCTGCCGATTATGCTAAGTACAATGTTTAAGAGATTTTCAACAACGGACTTGTCTGTTACAGCACTGGTATTAATTAGAATAAAATAAAAAAGAATGGAAATTGCGAAAACGGGGATTGATTGATATGGTTCACTTACTTAGCTTTTCTGCCAGTTTTGACTAATTGCGAGGATGAGGATGTGTTGTGATATGACGAAATGATGAAGAGACATCACAAAGAACATCCATGCCCAGGCCGGGATTCGAATTCGGAGCACCTGGCGTCGTAGCGCGGTATGCTAACCACTCGGCCACGAATTGATTGATTTAGTTTATTTTACTTCGCATTTTGTTACACTTTTGGCTAATTTTTGAAGATGAGGTAGAGTGATGATATAATGAAATTGATGAATGGACACTCACAAACACACATGCCCAGGCCGGGATTCGAACCTGGGACCACTCGGCCAAGGAGGTCGACTATTAAATTATAATACTGTTTATTGATATTCTTTCTGTTTGAAATCGGCAAACGTTTATTTGCAGCTACAATGTGCAAAACTGTAAATGTCAACAGTGGTAAACACTACTTTCTCGGTCTAGGTTTGGCATGAACATTTTCGGCCTCCTTGTTTCATATTTACATTGTTGACCACTTCATTTATCAGAAAGTTACCGACACAACACGTGACAGTTAAACATCAGATCCTAAGCATAGTTTCAAGCACGCGATTGTTACGCACATCGTGTGAAAAGTCATCTTCCACGACAAAAAGAAGGAATAATTTTGTTTAGTATTCCGTAAACGAATAACAAGTTCGTCTAGATATCAACAATGATTTCTTGCCTTGGCAGAGGGTTGACCAATACTTCCTTTCCCTTTGCACACACACACACAAATGACAATTTTGTTGTCCGGAAAAATATGACCGTCAATATGTTAGCTTTTTGATTTAAGGATTTTAATTCATGCAAAGGTCATTTCAACTAGTGCTCATGGATCATATTTGTGGTTAGTCCCCTATTGAAGTTTTTTAATTGGTTATAATTGTAATTTGGTTGTTTCGGTCAGTTTTTTTCTTAAATTTCTTTTACTCGGGTTTATGAAATCGCAAATTTTGACCGATGTTTTACAAACAGAGTTGAGAGGAAAATATTTTGGGATTTTTTTTGCGCCATGTCCCCATCAATCAATTTTATCTATACTCGCCTCCTTTCTCTGTGTTTCAATAGGTCTTTGACTTCAGCCTGCTCATCTTCTATGCACAAAACTGGGTTACGTATCCTCTGCAACGTGGGTTGAGCGATACAGATGTTCACATCAACGATTAAGCTTAGGCAAAGTCAAGCTCCTCACCCTCACGCTCCGGTCAAATATTCTTTCCACCCGATCGTGACCGGACTCCGAGCTGAGCGCGATCGGAACGAAACTTGACCGGAATGCCAGGTGTGAATGCTTCTATTTAAAAATCATTCAACAATATTTGACCCCATCGTGAGGGGAGGGTGATCTGAGCTCAGGGTTGTTAAATGTCCAGGAATTTTAAATATAATAAATTCCGGTCCAGGAGAGAAAATCAGCAAGCGTAAATGGGTTTTGGACCGTAAAGAACCTTTTTATTTGTAAAGTATTTCAATTCGGTCCAGGAACCTTTTCCCGGATGAATTTAAATACGGTCCAGGAATCTTTTTTCTGAATGAATTTAAATACGGTCCAGGTTTTTTATCAATGAATTTAAATTTGGTCCAGGAACCTTTATTCCAGGATCAATTTAAATACGGTCCAGGAACCTTTTTTCCCGACAGTTTAAATAGGGTCCAAGTTCCGTATTGAAATGAAACAATACGCAACTTGGATCGAATACGGACCTGACGATAAACAGTTATCCACTTGTGAGCATGAAATACTAATCCAGGTGCTGGCTGTCTCGAGAATCTAAGGTAGTGCAAGGTAGGAATGGGAGAAACGCAAACGCTGCAGTCACGTTACTCCTTTCAATGTAGCCCCATTCTCTCGCGCGCGTTCCTTCACTTGGTTGTAGCAACACTGCCCTTCCCTGTTGTGATATCTGCTGGGAACACAGCAACCTCACGTTACCTCATGGACAGCTCCTATTGGCTGCGATTCCTGGATCGGTTGCAGAAACAACAAGTGGCGGGTTTGTTTGAACTCAATGTGACGCCACACTAATATAGTCCATTGCGTTATTTACATTAACTTTTCGACAAGGTAGTTTTTGAACCTGGCCCACGAGAGATTTATTTCCTGCGCTACGTTTTCTACAACCGCAGTGTGAAATTCCAATGTAAAACGTACTCGCGGGCATTTTTAGAAGGCAACTTTTAATCGGTCAATCCTGGTGCAGGAATTCAATCCCGGACTAGGAGAGAATATCAGCAAACGTAAATGTGTTCTAGACAGTGTATAACCTTTTCATATTTGAAGCATTTCAATTCGGTCCAGGAACCTTTTTTCCGGATGAATTTAAATATGGTCCAGGAATCTTTTTTCGGATGAATTTAAATTCGGTCCAGGAACCTTCTTTCCGGAATGAATTTCAATTCTGTCCAGGAACCTTTTTTCCGGAAGAATTTACATTCGGTCCAGGAACCTTTTCTCCCGCATCAATTTAAATACTTACCAAGAAACTTTTTCAGGAACAATTAAAATACGTTCCAGGAACCTTCTTTCAATGAACAATACGCAATTTGGACCGAATTTAAATTGAGCGAGGAAAAAGGTCCCGATCCTGCAGCGGAACCCAATAGAACCCATTAGAGTTTATGGGTTGGCTGGACCTTTAACAACCCAGTCTGAGGGACTTGAGGGTAGATGTGAATCAAGCTTAAGATTTACAATCAAGGGATTAAGGGATTTTCATATAAACTTAAAACATTATTGAGATTAACGTTGCCTAATAGTATAGGCAACGTATGCACAATTTATTATACTGATTACCATTCGGAACATACATTCTTCTCCTTATAAAGTCTCCGTCATATCACCATTCACTATAGCTCTTTTCCAGTCTTACCGCGGGCGCTCAATATGCTGGCAAGGGAAGTGGGGAGCGGGGAAGCGACCAATCCAGCGCGATAAGAAACGCAGCAGCCTGTAGAACAAGATGCGCGTATTACTGTAGTTCCTTCCCTCGACGTCCTAACTTTCGGCGCCACCGCTGTTGTCTGGATGGTCTGAGCGTATTATCCGCTCCCTACTTCCCTTGCCAGCATATAGAGCGCCCGCAGTAAGAGCAGATAAGACCTATAGTTAATGGAAATAAAATAAAATTGATACTACTTGACTTCAAGATTTATTTATTTCACAGTTCAGTGTGAAACAATGAAGTCCCAAATTATTTGCAAACTTAATGACATTAAATTCTCTAATTGTATTTAGATAATTTTTGAGTTCGTGTATAATTGCCATTAATAATCAATAAACCAAACTAATCATTACAACCATTTAACCAAATCGTGTTTCTCGCTTCGTCACAAATCCTGGGTTACTGTATCCTCCAGATCGCTTCGGTATTTTATTGTCATTGTTCTTTCCTCTATTTCATCCAACCACCACTCAATCTCATCGTCGTGATTAACCTACGGAAGTAGAAAAGCGACATTAAATCATAGTTACACAAGTCAATCATTGTGAATTTACGTTATATTCTTCCGGACAGCCAGCCTCCTTTTCAGAAACCGTTTCATCCAGCCTATTCAGGGATTTCGCTTGTTCAAGGTAAAAAGGGGAGGGAAGAAATCCAACAACGCAGAGCACAGCACGTTTGATGTAACCTCTTCCCAGGTAAACACAATAAGATTTTACCTGACCTTGCACAATGTGAACTACAGGTTGACGATCATACTACCTTCCATTAATTTGCTACAAAAATAATTTGTGTGCTCTTTAAAAAATATAAAGAGGAAGTGGATCATATTTCAAATTCACAGTGAACGGTGTTACTTTTCCTTAAAAGTATGGTTGAAGGTCTAATGAGCGCGTGTGATAGTGGTTATCGTTCTGGATTCCGACTCCAATGGTCGTGGCAAAAACGTTTCGTAAGCTTTATTAGTTTCCCATTGTTTATATAGGAATTGATTCTCTTTAACATTAAGGATGAAATATTATAGGATAAAAACTCTCTAGTACTACAAGAAGAGATAACATTAGGATCGTTATTACTTATAAATATGAAATTTGAGTTTGTGTCTTTAGTGGTCTAAACGCACGTGAATGCAAAAATCCTAGGAGGAAGATTTTATTATCTTATACTGAAATTGAAAAAAAAATAAAAAAAATAAAAAAAGCTTTCCCCCATATTGCAAGAAAATCACATTGTACATTATTGTATTACATAGCCATAATTGATTCTTTGTTATTACTACTAAACGTTAATCACAATATTTTGTGTAACTAAAAGGCATCACCTCTTTTTCACCCTTTCCCTATATCCTTCTTTCTTTTCCACACGCAGACGCATACACATGCTCTCTCATGCATGCACCAGAAGATAAATCTTTGGATAATCCTATGTATGTAGCACAAAAAAAAACACTATTTATTTTCTACAGCCAACCTCTCAAAAATTGAAGCGGAAGCTTGACGAAATTCAATTGCCTATTCTCATCATCAAGGTAATTCATGATTTTTATGGCTTTTCTTCACGGATCGTGGGATATGCTGTACACTTCATTCTTTCATTCTTGTTGCTTTTTCATTACATACCGTTCTCGGACAGAGTGATTTGGATAAAATAAAAATAATTAGGCCTACAAGTAGAAACTATACGTTTATGACCAATGAAAAAATATGAAATTATTATTGTAATTTTTCTTAAAGAATTTAACTTTCCTTGCCCCTCACAAAGTATTTTGTGATCTGTGATATAGTATGAAAATGTTTGTATTTTTAAAGTATAATAGCTTCGTGTTATTCTATTGGATTTCGCATATGCCTATTGTGCTCTTAGCAAACCTAAAATTATTCCTATCTCTATGTGCAACAGACCAACGTCCCGGGTATGTTGAGTTGCCAAGTAGAAAATGTCGCTGTCAGGAAACTTATGATAGACGCTGTACATGAAACATATTTATAATTCTTGCACAACTAATATTGTTCTCACATAATTTCTTGAGTTTTACTTATTTGTAATTATTCCTTGTTCCATGAATATCATTCTTAATTGAACAAAAAAGTAACGATTATTTAAATTCGAAATATTGTATTTTATCTCCTTCATTTGAACATGTCAATGTGATACAGAAATAACAAAAGCATATTAAAGGCGACTGAACAAAAATATTTTCGTTAACTGTTTGAGTAATGTGCACCATTGCAACGTAGGGAGGACATGAAGTGACAAAAAATTTAGAAGAAGCGTCTGTGATCTATTTATTATTAATATTTTTACTCTTAATTTAAATATTCATTTGGTGTAAGGCTTGTCGTATAAATAAATAAGTCCGTGGAATCCAGTCGCTATAAGGAATGTGGATCCATGAAACACATCACTTTGTCATCGCAGCATTCGTCTAGAGAAAGACTGAGAAAATCCACAGAAAAACCAGGCAGGATGGCTCTCAGCAAGATTTGTACCTATGACCTGGAGAATGTGAATCAGTCATATGAATCACTCACCTAAATTCGTTGGAAATTATTGTTTTTTGAAATTGGAACTCAAAAATACTTTCCATGAATCATTGAACTTATTTATATTTTGCATTTTGTTATTTACGGCACTTTTCTGACAATTTTGACTCATCTCGATTAATTGATTTAGTTTATTTTACTTCGGGTTTTGTGCCTCTTGGCTAATTTGCGAAGATGGGGATGAGTGATGAAATTGATGAATGGACATTCACAAACAACCAAGCCCGAGCGGGATTCGAACCCGGGACCCTTGCCGTCGCAGCGCGATGTGGTAACCACTCGGCCACAGGGTCCGGCGACTAATCTCGACTATGATAATTAATTATGATCAGATGAAATTAGTCAAGGAATGCTCGAATAGAGCAACCCTGCCCAGGCCAGGACTCGAACCTGGAACTTAGGTGGCGAGATCGAAAGTCTACTACTTACCACGCTAAGCTGCCGTTAAACTTACCAGGAAAAATAAGTTAGATCTCATAGATAAAATATATATAAAAGTATGCAATTTAAAAATTAATTGTGTTAGGCCTTACGTCATGCTTCATAGAGTACGTAAGAAATCAATCCACAGAATTTTTCTTCCGCCGTTCTGACAGTCAAAATGTCAGGAAATCAGAACGCCGAGCGTTGTCATGTCAGTTAACCCATTTGGTATACAATCAAGATATTACCATCCTTGGGAACTTTCATTTGGTGTGTTGCAGAAGAGATTAATAAAGAATGGTAAGTGGCGCTTGGGAAGGAAGCGTCTCACGTGATCTGCGACCGCAGCTGCACGGAGTGCGCCGATGAATGTTGCATGCTTCCTGCTTCTCTAGGCTCTCTGTTATCAGGAGCGAGTCTTCCGGCCTCTGCGACTGACTGATGACTGCTTTGCACGACAGGAGCTCTTAACTGGGCCACCAGGAACACAGTCTGCAACCCAGTCTGCCTCAAGGAAACCCATTATTCTGCATAAGGCGAGGTAATATATCTTCTCACTCTACCAGCAACGACTCCCTCCCCCGTCTTAAATCTGCATTCACTTGATGCAGGATGCAAAAAATTCATTTCTTAAAATTCTTCATCGAAATTAATGAGATAGTATTATTGTTCTTGTCAGATTTTCTTATTTCTCTTAAATATAAGTTAGCACCAAATCCTTTATATGTTGATTTAAATTGAAGGGGTCAGAGGTAAAACGTGGTAAGTGGCATTTTGGTCATTATTGAGTTTATTAAGCAGAAAGGTTATTAGAAACTACACTGTAGAAAAATTGTTCTCGTATTTTGTTTACGAATTTCAGAAGCGTTCAAAGAATTTCAGGAATTAAATAATTTTATAAAATAAATTTAGATTGTATACAGTGTATAACGTTGTGCTTTTACAACGCTGGTCCGCTATATAATAAGAACTTTAATATTATATAAGATATATATTTTTTACACTGTATAATTGCTATACTACTATAAAAACATAGTACCAAACTGTTGTGTATATATATTGTGCGATGTCAACATATTGTATTTTGTATTGTACATCCACCAATGCCCTTCAGGGGTACTTTCGGTGTGAAAAGTTCTCAATAAACCATTGAGTACAATGCAAATTGCATTTCATGGCAATTACACGTGAAAATTCAAGTATTTACTTTTTTAGTCTTTACTTTGTAATGCAATAATGACCCAAATGTAACTTAGCATGTTCTATCCCCGAGCACATCAATTAAGTTTTGGGAAAGATTCTCCTTCGCAGTAAAAGGGGAAAAAGAAAATCTACTTTTAAATAGAAAAACTATATGCGGCCGCGGTGGCTCAGTCGGTAACGCGTCTGACTACCATGCTAAAGGTCCCGGGTTCGATCCCCGGCCGGTTCAAATCCGGGAACTTTTCTAACGGTGAAAGCGGCCCCGGCGCCTACCCAGCGTCGAATGACATGAGTACCTGGGGGAAACCCTGGGGGTAAAGGCGGTCAGGGGCGTGATGCTGATCACATCACCCCCACTCACGACCGGATCAAGAAAGTGTGGGGCGTTACCCCCACACCCCCTATACGCCTTCATGGCGTGGTGCTAAGCACAGGGGAACACTTTACCTTTTTTAAATAGAAAAACTATTTTCAGACCAAAATAAGAACGTTTTTCTCTGACTCGAATATATTGTTGATACACAGCCTCATATTCCCTTCCAAAACAAGATACTTCATACGTCCCCGTGGCCTTTTTTCGCGCTCAAAATGATTTACAATCTTTCTTACAAATGTAGCACTACTTCCTTAATCATGTATAGCACCAACTGAAAGATTATGATTGTAGTATAGTTCTCCCTAAAACTTTTTGTAATGTACACGAAACAAACTAATTGGTTGAATTTTATAGCTCACTTAGAAAAAATGTGTTTAGCTCCGCCTATGCATATAAGTACCGTATTTTTCGACGTATAAGACGCACTTTTTTCCCTTAAAAATAGGTCAGAAAAACAAGATGCGACTTATGCGCCAATTGTCAGTTTTTGATTACCTTAATTTCTGGAAACTTTCTATGTTCTGAGTTCGACGATTTCTTTCTTGCTTTCTTGCGGTATGTGACGAAGAAGACTAAAATGTATTATTTCCTAGTTAGATTAGGTAAGTTATTTGTTGAAAATAGGCCTAAATACTATTTGAAATACTGTAAATTAATTTAAATTCAGTGATAAAGCATTTTCCTAAAAAAATGTATACGACAAATGAGGTGCGTCTTATACGTCGCCAAATACGGTCATTCAAATATGGCCTGGTTTTAACTTTTTCCCAGCTTGATTCGAAAATTCAATAAAAAATCCAATTTTATGCCACTATGGTCCATTCGGTTGAGTGTCGGATTGCCACCACCAGGGTTCAATTTCCATAATTGGTGGTCTCAGGTAAAAATAAGTTTCGTTGATATGCATAAGCAGCTCTGGGTGTCACCCATCCTCTCATCAATGGATACCTGGAAGCGATTTGGTGGGAGGGGGGAGTATGGGGCTGATCACATTACCTGCATTATGGCCAAGATCGAAAATACATGTATCCCTACCTCCACACTCTTATGTGCTGTGAACGGAAATCAATAGCTTCGTAAAGCTGTAGTCATTAAGAAACATAAAACTGTCAAATTTCATTTTATATCATTTCTATTAAACCAATGATACATAGTGTATAATATTAACTCAATTCTATGTACAAATTAAGTGAGTAAAAGAGTTCTGTAATTTTAAAATTACATTTTCTTCTCATTCCATGAAACAATTTTAAAATATTTTAAACATGTAGCGGAATATCCAGTTACACACATACACAATAAACTTGCATTTATAACTTGCTTGTTTGTTCATAGAACAATTTTGTGGTTGCATATATCAGTGCGTTTAAGTGATAACGAAGTCCTCTCCATGTATAGCCACTGCCAATAAAAATGGGACAGCTTGATATTGAAATTTTCGCTTCCTCGCAAGGCGTTATGTGTGTTTCCTAACTCTGCCGCGGTAAGTGGATTTGATTTTAATAGCAAATTTTCAAAGCAACTTCTACCACAGCCGTAGACTTAGGCAACACACATGACGGCTTGAAGGGAAGCGAGCATTCCCATTTTTTTGCAGGTGACTGTACGTACAAACAAAGGTTCCTAACACAATATATTTTTATAATTTCTCTCTTTCAGAGTGATACCTGAACTTACGATTCACAATCTACGGCGGGAAATTCTACTGCAACTTGGTCCTGACGTCATACCTTCTGATTACGTGTTCGTTCGTAGCGTTGGCCGCAACTTTACTCAGGTATTGTCATTTACATTCTTGAATAAATATTCAAACGAGAAATGAGATTTGCATATCTGACGAAAATATGTGATGTTGGAACGTAACTCTTTCACATCTTGCGACAACTTAGGTTGTTCTTCGACAGTGCACAGCTTTCCGCTCAGTCATTTCTACATACAAGACAAGACTAAAGGACTTCAGCGGATATATTTTGCGGCCCGCAAAGACCTTGAGTCATTATTCTGTGGATTTGAAAATAAAGAGGACCACAGTCTCTGTATAATTGAATCAGCTTAATTGCAACCGTCAATAGAATTTAATGTTAACAAATAACTAATCATCATGTGCATACGTAGTGACATTGTAGTACAACGTGATATTTTAGGTAATAAAATATTGTTACAATACTTGATTTAGTAACTTCGTATGACTTGAGACAGGAGTATGATCCTAATGCTACTGTAAGAAGAGTGTACCAATGTTAAGCTTAGGGCGATAGAAAAATGTAGTTGTTGAATTTGTTATGTTGACTTGAGAATTGTTTGCACTCACTTCTAACACAACTGCCTTCCATAATATAATCGTCACATGAATACTTAAGAATTGTTTATTTTACATCATGTTACCAATAATTTAAATTTTAATAGGTACATTGACAGATGTCACGTTAGACCACTTGCGTGTATTTTCAACGTGTTATATTTTTATACTGTTTTATAATTTAAATTATATTTTGTTTGCTCAGTGATTAACCTATATTTATTAATTTTCTGTATTTTATTTACTTACGGTCCTTGACATGAAAACTATATTTTCTTTCGCTCCAAAACCCAATAAATCGCAAGTGAATGAATCCAACAGAAGGTCCTTATGTTGACGAATGTTAGTTTTCATTTACCTTCGATGTTATTTGATGCTGTTATGTGTTATAAAATGGATATAGATTATCTTATATAATTTTATATCTAAAATTATTTGCATTCCAAACAGACAAACCACTTGTTCACTTCAGAGATTTTGATTGATTGATTGATTTGCTTTATTATACTTCGGTTTTGTGTCACTTTGGTTAATTTGCAAAGATGGGGATGATAGATGATATGAGGAAATTGGTAAATGGACACTCACAAACATCCATGCCCAAGCCAGGATTTGAACCCGGAACCCCGGGCGTCGTAGCGCGATGTGCTAACGACTCCGCCACGGAGGCGGACTCACTTCAGAGACAGTCAATTTATATGTATATGTATGTATGTATAGTAGCTTAATAGATGGTGGACTGGGAATAACTGAGCTTCTCCTATGAACTTCAGGTTTATTCTGATTAGATGTATAAATACAAAGTTGTGAGACACTCATCACACCACTACCCACTGCCGATATCAATAATGCTCCTTTGAACGTATATCAATGGTACGTGGCACTGTACTAATAAAGTTGATACTCAATCACTGAGGGTGGAAATTATGTAATTACTGTGACTGATCACTTTTAAAACCACTATTTTTGAACTGACGATATACAAATTCATCGTTATTTACTAGCGTTTTCTAGTAATATATATTATTTAACATGAATACATTTTGACTTAGACCTACATTTTTGGACGGTGTTCTTTTTACTTATAGTGATCTAAAAACCCTTACCTTACTTGATGAATTATGGAAATGGCTCTTGTGTGATAAATACTTACGATTGGTGAGAAATACAATAAGTAACAAATTAAATTCGTCAACAACGATTTTGGTTGAATGAATTGAATTGATATTTGACTAGAACTGATACAGTTAGTGCAAAATCACGGAGGAATTCATAAATCACAAAACTATCAATAAGTCTTTTTAATTTTATACTTAATTTGCATATGATTATATAAACACAGTGTTTGCTAAATTATATACGTGATTTATACCAATTAATGGTAGTTATTTTATGTAGTAATATTTTTACATTCAACTTTTACATTTTTATATGAGATAGCAAGAAGAAAATAGCTAAAATGGCAAGGTAGACATGCTACTGGTAGCAACAGCATGGAAGAAAAAAATAAGAGCTGTCATAATAGAAATATGGAGATACCAATCACACTATGCAGTTAATACATTATATACAAAAGCCTAACCTACTGCACGAGTGCTGCCTTCTTCCTGTTCCTCCTTCTCACACATCTCTCTCGTTAATCTCTTGGCCCAAGAAAGTTCCAGACCGAGTGCTCGCTCACCTCCACGCGATCACGCGAAGCAACCCACGGGTGCAAGTATTTTCAAACACAGCAGCCGGGGATATTGCTTTTGCATGTCACGCCAGGAACATTAAGTAGCCGTGGAAAGCAACCCAAAGCGTTATAACAGATTAACATAATCCGCCTTCTGACCGACATCTTAGAGCTCTGTTGGTGTTTTGTTTAAGAAGACGTGACTTCTGGCCGCTCTGAAATGGCGGCGTGGCGGTTGTGCGCTTGAGTTTTGTTCGGATTCCTTCGTCTTAACTGCTCACGTGACAGCTTCAGTGCAAGTTACTACAGCCCATGGTCGACACGTCTTACGTCGTTATGTAAGTACATTCGTTGCAGACATATCATGTAATGCTTAATGGTGTCCATCGATATAAATATCTAAACACTCTCCAGAAACACTCTTGAAAAGCAAAAGCAATTATGTTGTTCAACAGTAGACTTTGATTTCTAAGACAATCAGGGCTTCCAAAGATGGCGCAGTGGTAGCGTCGTCGCCTTGTAATCAAGGGGTCCAGGGTTCGATACCAATTGGAGGCACATAGTGGTTCGGATTCCACTTTAAACTGTAGGTCCAGTCCCGATTAGCCTTACTGTGCATAAAGTGTCCTTAAAACACCAAATCAATCAAAAGATTTCTAAGACAATCTTCGCCGTTACAAAATGGAATAGAAACATTCATGTGAAATATTAGTTCCTATTTACCTTTTGTGGTATTTAATGCTGTCTGTGGATGTAGTCATTAAAATTCAGATATGTTAAATAAATGCATAGCTATACATTTTTTGAATGAACTTCCAAATGTAAAATATTCCTTTAGATCGAAGATTATTTGCAGTAGGAGGCATAACATAATCGATACTAATCTGAAAATAGTATTAAACTAGTTTATCCTATTATTCTTGGCTAATCGTTATGATGATGATGTGTTATGATTAAGCCTGACACTTCGGTGGCGAGATGGTGAGTGGATCCCTCATTGCTCACGGTCATGTATGTAACTTGACATTAATATTCATATTACTAATGATACAGTCCTGATTATGATCTTTAATAAACTATGTAACCACTGCACCGCAAGGTACTAAAACGGTTCTGTAAAGTAATTATAACCATTTTTCCTTCTCTATGAAAGAGCATTTTTCAATTATTTTGTCTGGATTTTACGAAGAAGTTATCAAATTAACTCAATTTAAATGCATTTATTTCAAATCATTAAAAATGTTACTGTGCTTTATGTATAGTGCTTAATTTTGCACTATTGATTTAGGAATTCACACATATTTTATGGCATTCTAAGACATCGTTAGAATTTCTGTATGTAGTCCTACCACTTGATTAAAGAAACTTGGACATATAATATTGAATGAGGAAGTGATGCATGAGAATTCCTCATTTCAGCGTATGTGTGTGTGCGTGTGTGTGTGTGTGTGTGCTTATGTTATATTCAATGTTATAATAAAAAATTCACAAGGTCCCACGCGAAAAGCTTCTTTCATGTTTGAATAAAGGAAAGCTGTTGCAAAAGTCAATAACATTTGGAATAAATCGAATATATGTGAATGTAATCTGCGTCAATAAGTAGGTTATCGATCCATACACACACACAGACACGCACACGATATGAATGTTTACCCTCTTCTGATAATACTACGAAATGACATTACTCCTTTATTGCTTAGCTCACGTCAAAAGGTGACTAAATAACAATGTAAAACGCTTGAAGCGTATGCTAGTGACATTTAGTTTGAAATTCCAAAGAAATATCAATTATCGCATGTTGACCATAACTCATGTCCTAAACCTTAGAAATTCTTATTTCCAAATGTATGTAATTACCATTTTGAATAAGACTATCCTTTATATATAATTGAATACAACATTTTACAATCCAATCTTGCTTACTTACTTACTTCCTCAAGTCCCCTTCTGCCATCATAGCGTAGGGTTGGTTGCCTCGATCCATCTCCTCCATTCCTGTCTGTTTCTCATTCTAATTGCTATTTCATGATCTTTTTCTCCTTTTGCCACCTGCATAACTTTACTTTTCTTAATATTAATCTTCATCCCTTTTCTTCTCCCCATTCTATTACGCTCCTCTGTAAGTTCTCTTCACTGCTAGCAATTAAGACTATATCATCAGCATATAGCAGTACTTGCAGTTGTACTACTCTCATATTCCAATATCCTATTTGTACTCTTGGGGTTCTTCTTTTGCAAATTTTAGTTATTTCATCCATTACATTAATGAAAAGTAAAGGACTGAGACTATCTCCCTGTTTAATTCCTTTTTCTATTTGAAATTCCTTAGACTCGCACTATTAGACTCTCTTCCTTAGCCAGCTGCTTTACTTGTATCTTTTCAAACTTCCTATCTCTTTCTCTATTATTCCTCTTAAATCTTGTTATAGCTATTAGCAGTCTGTGGTCAGTACTCAATTCAGCACCTCGAATTACCTTTACATCCATAAAGGCATATCGAAGTGCTCTTGTGTAAATTATGTAGTCTATTATACTCTTTGCCTCCCTTCCCTCAGCTTCATAAGTGATTTTATGAATTTTCTTATGCTGGAAAAAGGAGTTTCCTTGTAGCAATTGGTTCTCTACACAGAATTCTATTAATCTTTGACTAAAACTAAATCTTAGACTAAAACTAGCGGATTCAGAGAAATAAAGGTAGCCTCGGAAAGGATGGATTTAGTAGGAGACGACAAGCAAGGAAATGGAATATCCGAATTGGAACTTGGAATATTAAAACAATTAATGGAAAAGAAGTGGAGATTGTAGGAGAAATGGAAAAGTATAAACTAGCAGTACTAGGACTAAGTGAAGTAAGGAAGAAAGGCAGTGGTATAATGTACCTTGAAAGAGGATATGTGCTGAGATATGTTGAAGTAGGTAGAGGAAGAAGAGCTAACGAGGGAGTTGGAATAATAGTTAATGAGCAAATGGAAGAAAGGGTGGAATCATGGGAACCAGTGAATTCAAGGATAATAGTAGTTAGACTGAAAATGGAAGAAAGAATAACAATAATACAAGCTTATGCCCCGACAAATGATCAGGACATATTGGAGAAAGAAGTTTTCTATACTCAATTACAAAGAGTAGTGAATAAAGAGAATGAAGATAATAGGAAGGTAATATTGATGGGAGATCTTAATGGTAGAACTGGAAACAATAGGATAAGGTCACATGGTTGTATGGGACCATATGGAGGGGAAAGTGTGATAAATGAAAATGGACAAAGATTACAATCCAATCTTAGCTTTAGAAATGTTTGGAAATGAAATCTCTGCCACTTTATTGTAATTACCCTATTCAAAGAGTCAAAGAGCATTTAATTCCACATTTACCCAGCCAGCCCCTAGTGTATAGACAACTCAAATAACATTATAATTATATGTCTCGTATACCTCGCAAGTATAAAATTTCTAATAGATTTTACATTCATATAAAGATAAATTCGATAAGAATAGGGTCTGACGTAATGTCTGTCTTATGTTCATTAAATGAAAGAGTAGGCTACTCCGCGATATTTTCTTTATTAACTCCTGCACGCGTACGAACATAATGAATTTTCTTAAATTGTTTGTTCCATTCATGACTGCAATTCGTCTTAGAAGTAGGTAATTCTGAGTAGTTCATCTAACATCCACACCCACCACTCTCAAAAATACACACAACACAAACACGCACGCACATAAACAATAATATCTCATCTATGGCATATGTTATGGCCTTGTAAATAGTAGGTCTCGGGTTTTATACCTGGTAGAGGCACATAATGGTTCGAATCCCACTGTAGGTCTAGTTCTGATTAGTCTATCTGTGTATAAAGTGGGCCTAAAACAATCTCAAACATAAACAATATCATTAAATTTTCAATAGAAATATTATATAATAATTAGAAAAAAGATATTGAATTTTTCACTATTTTTATCACATGCATAATTAATGTTCATTACTCTTATATAATGGAATGTCTATGAAAGAAAGGACAAGAGCTTTGTTTTCATGCGTTGAGGGTTGAAACAATATAACCTGAGTGAAAGGTACAGAATACTTGGTATCGTTAACATATTGGTTACCGTACCGTCCTTTCATCGGCGAATCTTAGGTGTGATCCCAGCCAACGACAATACTTCTATCTGCCAACAAAGAAACGGCATTTCTAGGTATTTTGATTTTCTAATCCATTCATCCGCTATTCTAATTATTCCCTCTGTATGAGGAACTACATGCAGTTTTAGAAAAGAAGGATATATTCTCAATAGGCCTTCTAGTCAAGATTCTTCACTTCATTCCGGTTCACTTCATTTCTTCTTTCTTCAGAAAATCTCATGCAACTAAAATACATAAATGGGAAAAGGTGAACATTGCATATTTGATGAAATCACAAACATACCTCTCCGACATAAGTGTTACCTCAATTGTATGAATTACCAACATGAACATCTGTAAAAGCAGACATAAATACGAATATCAAATTTGGATTAAGAATGGATACAGTGTGAGGAAGTCACTGTCAGAATAGGAGATAATTCTGGATAGCCAACTTTTACAGAGCCACACCAGCCTTAAAAGTTTGAACAGAAACACTGAACCAATAATCCAGACGAGCATTGTCTTGTAAAGGGTGATTCAAAAAAAACTTTACAACTTTGATAGCATATAGAAATTTATTCAGATAACTCACAGAGTCGGTTGAGGTGCCATTGAAAAGCAAAATCCATCAAAGTTTTGACTCGCGTAGTCCATTAGTAGCCGAACTCACCCACCAGTAGCGCTGTCAGCATTGTTCTTGAAAATGGCTACTTTTACTGGTGCGGAACGTTCTCACTGTGTGTTTTGGTTTCACGAGACGCAATCAGCAACTGCAGTGCATGGTTCTAAGACTAGTAGGTTGGCTCATCCGGCGGACGACTTTCGTCCCTTCCAGCGCATTACGTCATCTGGTGAGCAAATGTCGCAGCCAGCGGGTAGAAAACACATAGCAGGGGTTCTTTTTCATTGAATGAAGTTTTCCGGGGAAGGTTTAAAACCTTATTTACTGCTTAAAAGGACTGGTATTTCTTTGTGCACAAAGTCAGTAAAAGTAGGAATGAATAGAGCGTAGGGGAGGAGCATACGGAAGAAAACCTGTAGCTAATTTAGTCGCTTTTTCGTCTGTATCTCAAGTTAACACATGTTGCATTGATTCTTGTAAGTGTTTGGACAATGTGATAATATTTTCGCATTTTCACCATGGCTGTTGCTTTTTTCTTCTATATTTCGCAAAGGCAAGTAACAGAAATGCTTTACCCGGTATTCGAACTTTTGTAACTCACTACACACTACTTGCGTTTACTAAATGATATATTGTCTGATGATACGTAAATTTCAAATGAAGCCTACGTATTTAAATTCCTAAAATGTAACGTGTTAAAACACATTCTAAGATCCTTCAGTGTCATTGTACTAATTTCAGTTAGTTTAATATACCCATATCAGCGTTTGTGAAAAGTAGTAAAAAATAGGTTAAATATAGTACATAGGGAGGTAGTTACGGTAGTCATCCAAGATACAGTTCGTCGGGTAGAAACAGTATCAAAGAAACAACAAAAATCTAAATTGAATATTTTCTTTAATGGAAGAATGAAGAATATAAATATAAAATTTTATATAGTGTTTTTTTTTTTGTAAATGATATTTCCAAAACGCCAAATGTTTAGTTACATTATTTATAATGTAAGTTTGTACTGCAATTTTTTTTTGTTCAACACAAATTTTATAAAGTACACAAACAACATTACAGTACCACACTGGGGGGGGGGTTTACAGGGGTACATTGTACCTCCCTACATTTTTGAAGGGGGTACTGTACCCCCTAAATAGATTCTAGTTGTACCCCTTGTACCCCCCCTCAGATACAAGATGCTACTGTTAAAAGAACCTAGTATTTTCTAATTGCTCAATATAAAAAGTGTAAATTGTAAGCATTATTTTCCTTACCACAGGAATTCAAACCTTTGTAAACTTATTCTACATGTACTACATTGTTCTTGCTACTACAGTTAGTTCATTGATCTGTGTGTTTGGAAATCTTTTTAAGGAGATGAAAATTATTTAAAATGTGTGTGGAACGATGGAATGATCTAAAGTTTACTTTCAGAAAATCACGCTGCAGACGAATTCCCTTCGTATAAGGGCGGTTCATGTTTTGTAAACAAGTGATCGCGTCGATTCGAAGATATATCAGAAGAGAATATGACTGACCTTCTTTCATTTTGAATTTTTCAAATGGAATTTTCCGAAACGAAATACTTCCACAATTCCTGCCTCGTCTTGTTTTCGAGACGCGACACGACAGACCAATTTCGGGGGTACAATATACCTCACCGATTATATTTATAACTTCGTCAGAGGGTGTTCGGAAAACTGTACTTAAACCTATATATTAAGAGATTTTTGTCTCATCTCGATACCATTCCTAGTTGAAATGGATCAGCGATATTTCCTAGACATTAAAACAGGGTGCCATTTGTGATTTTATCAGAAGGAGACATTACCTATGAATTAGATATGCTTAGAATTGGACATAAATTGCTTAAAATCTAATTTTGAAATTGAATGCAACACAAACACAACACCATTTCAAGTTAAATTCTAAAGTCAAACTGTAAGAAAATTACATTATTCAGTTGAATTCACGAAATTAATGAGACACTGCAGGTTCGATGATTTGCCAGTTGGCTTGTCAAGGACACTGTAATGCTTGCTACTTGATCCATTTTGTTGCAAATTTTTCTGCATTAAAACAATACACTGGGAGTCTACAAGTATTGAAAGAAAAATAAGGTTTAAACTTCTAAATGATTTCTCTAACCTTATACGCCTTCATGGCGCGGTGCTATGCACAGGGGAATACTTTACTTTACTTTTAATCAGTTAAGGTAAAGTGCATGGCACTGACCCCGCTTTCACACTCAGCTGTCGATATTGGTACAATTTGGATTGGATTCACAAGGTCTTTGAGTGAGGTGGGAATGTCTATTGAATTTTCTTTGTAGATGCGAAAATCTTCGACTGGTGACGCGTACATGCTTTCGCTTACATTAAAGTTCACTTTTTGATATAAAGGAGGAATTAACATGTCACCATAAAACACACATATGTATCTGCATTTAATACGACTACACCCGAAAATAAACCTACCTTTTTAAACCGGCTCTTCATATTGTCCACCAACCATTGAAAAAATTATTTCGAGCGTATGGTTTTCCTCTAACTTTGCTTGCTCTGAGATATGAAGGATTTCGGTTTAGCATATGCAATGATAGTACTTTCAGCGTTTGAAGAACAACATGAGGTACAGCTAATTACATTACAAATAATTACTATGTCAAATGTTTTACAAATACTTCAAAGTTAGATCTGTTGCGAGTTGATCGGGAATCATCTCGATTCAGTATTTTTTTAAAAAAAGGCAAGACAACGCTATAGCTGTCAACAAGCTTTCGAAAAGTGCTGTTAACATACGTCAAAGTTTTCGTATTTGATAGAAAAGTACATGTAAAACACCTTCTAGAAGTCTGAGAAAATACCGAATACATGGCTTCTAAAGGGCACTGCATGCGGTACATATCTGTCAAAAATTAGTTTAACCTTTAAAGAGCAGAGTCGGTTTTCGGAAGTAACCCCTCTCTCGCCGCGGCCTTTGTGTGCGATTTTTAAATTTTTACACTTATTTCAGAAAAACGTTATATCTCTGAGACTATTTGAGCAATCTACTTCGGATAACTTTTGTTTGAAAGCAAAAACATCGGAGCACGCGACCGTGTACAATTCAGAAAGTTCAAGTGAGAATTACGGGGTTGGGAGGGGCCAAGTCCTCAGATTTCAATGAAAAAAAATCTGGCGTTCGCCCCCTCTTCTCCAGTTATTTTCAAAAAAGGGCGCAAACTTTTTCATTGTTTTCAAAGAATAGACCTTTTTCAACAAAGTGAAACTTGTTTCAAGTGCCTAGTCCTCATACAGGCTGAAATATGACGCAATATGTACAATCCTGCATTTTGGCAAAAAAAATAGCTAATTTGCATATTAGAGAAAGGGAGGGAGGGGGGTGGCTTTTCTTCCACATGACATTTCAAAGTCTTATCTCAACATCTGTCAGCGTTTACAACCTCACATACAAGTTTGAAGGTCCTAAAAGCACGTGAATGTTGTAATCGGCACCATGGGTCATATATGACCCATTGGCTGTTTTCGCCTATACTTTCTATGGGTCATATATGACCCATTGGCTGCTTAAAGGTTAATGATATTTTATATATAGCTATGGGGTTCTAAAAGTACGATATCTTTAAAAATATGATTTTCATATTCAGTGGGTGGGAAATGATTATTCCTGATTTGGAATGAATCAAGTTAGAGGAGGGGGAATACTCCTCACCCCTTTTATATAGCAACCTGCATTAAAATGAATACATGTAACTTTGCTCGCAATTTTCATATTACAAACTTCTGATTTTCCATCCCATTAAATTCAAAATGAGCTCAGAATAAGCTCCAGAACTTTATATGTTTTGGAATTGTTATCTGGTCTTGAAACCTGTTTTGAAATAGTCATAAATTGTAAAAGCTAAATAATAATAAATAAATAAATAAAAATCATTTAGGCAAATTTTGCATTAAAAACTCTATATTCGCGTCTAAAATGGAATTCCCCATGCTCCATATTTTACCTAGGTATACATATATGTGTGAAGTACACACGCTTCTACAAAGCGAAATCCACTGTTTTCGTGCATTTTCATCTCTCGGAAATCTAAAATACCTAACAGCTCCTCCTTTAGTCTTACAGTTGTAGTTATTACATCGGAACACAGCACAAGCCATTTTGAAGAAAACTCTCACTAAAGAAAGAAACGTCTATTTGTTAGCGAGAGACAAAGATTCACTGCCAGATGTAGCGGGCGAAATCTCGAGTTGCTCACCAGTTGACGTCACAGCGGTCCCGGGGAACCCCCGGCGATGCGCATGAGCCTACCATGTCTCTTAGTATCATGCTGCAGTGTAACGTAAGTTTCGTATGGAGTATCGTAAGGCGCCTCCTAGTAGGACTACAATTTACTCTTGGCACCAAACCTTCGTTGAGACTGGTAGCATGGCCACCTCGCTCCCCAGATTTGACCCGCTAGATTTTTCTTATGGGGTTTCATTAAAGATCGGGTTTTTGTACCACCTTTACCTGCTGATCTTGCTGAGCTGAGACTTCGAATTAACGCCGCCGCTGCAGAAGTGACCCCTGACTTACTGGGGAATACTTAGTCTGGAATGAAATCGACTTCAGTTGGGATGTATGCCGCATTACAAATGGTAGCCACATCGACCCAACATGAATGTTGTATGACAAACTAGATGTGTTTTGCTTTGCAATGGCACCTCAACAGACTCTGTAAGTTATCTGAATAAATGTCTATATGCTTTCAAAGTTGTAAAGTCCTTTTTTAATCACCTTGTATATGAAAAATCGTCCAATACTTCTACAACAAATTACATGATTGCTTACTCATTTGATAAACAGCTGCTAGAACAGAGAGTGAGCTAGGACATTTTACACAACTGATGCAAACACGCTGATATTAAGCAAGTATTTCTTAGGTCGTTCCAGTCACAAATTTATGAATTACACATGTTGTTGAGATAATTTGTCATTTAACTTCTGATGGACAGATCTCTCAAAATTCATCTTCCTGTACAGTGGTGTATTCAAATTTTTATATTTTGGATGGAACAAGGAGTTAAGGATTTTCTTCCCAAGTTTTCGGTGCATAATCAAATCAACTCACATTGAAGTTATGAACGTTCCCACCAAAATTGGAGACTGAAGAACAAGATTTACCATGAAAACACATAAATAATAATCACTGAATCTTAATTCGGCACCTGTAACCACTGTACGGATTTTAACGAATATGCTCAAATATATATTGAAAAATACATTTGGGAAACATTTCGATTTTTTAGCACAATTTGACGTATGAAGCACATGTTTTGCCATTTTGACACACATGAATCATCCCTCTAGGTCAAGATTATTATATTTTGATTTACGGGAGCTCAAGCCCTGTAAACTCACTTGAGTATATTACATTTTTTTAGACTTGGTATTTTCTGCGTGATATCGATCGCTGCCTGCCGATTGTCCAACTCCCGTGGACAGAAATCATTTGTCATACAAAGCAGGTATTTGTCAGGTTATTCATTGCTCTTAAATACATCTTTGTATCTTTAAGAGTTTCTGAGATATTGGTAAATGACAAGTTGGCAAGTGATGCGCCTCACTGGCTGACACGACTGTCACTTGCTGATTAATGCCCTAAGAGGAAATTTGAAAATATTATAATTTGATAGAAATAACTTCTATGTTATAGTGGACAGTGGTAAGACTTTCTGAAAAGAAAAAAAATTACAAAAATATTTTTACAAAGTGAATCAAATCATTTCATTTGGGCCTCCCCGATGGCGCAGCGGTAGCATCGTTGCCTTGTAATCAAGGGGTCCAGGGTTCGATACCCGGTGGAGGCACATAGTTGTTCGGATCCCACTTTAAACTGTAAGTCCAGTCCAGTCCCGATTAGCCTTACTGTGCATAAAGTGGACTTAAAACACCAAATCAACCAACCAAATCATTTCATTTAAAGAAATCCACAGTACCGTACTTTAAAAATGCCTACTGAATCAGTAAACATGATAAAAGGACTTCAAATATAGAGTTCTTCTTTGTTCAAGAATTTCGAAGTCTAACTTAATTTTAAAGTAGTTGTAATCATTATTAGTGTCACTGGGGCATTGTTTGCAAAGCCAGATCCGTAAATTCAATAAATGATCAACTTATTACGTGTGTTCTTGTAAGTAAAATGCCCCAGCAACTGATGCAGGCAAATCTGTGTTTGTTTTCAGAGGAACATGAACCATAGAAAAAATTAAAACATTATTAATTGTAATAGCCTTATTTAAGTCAAGAACTACGATTTTAAAACAATCAAAAGTTTCGGGTCGACACTGATGTTAACTTTCCGGTTAAATTCATCACGTTTTGAACACTTGTTGCTAAAAATTTTATATGAAGTCCTCTTTGTGTTATATATAATGCAGTAGAACATGAAGAAGCAAATAGCCTTGACATTTTCCATCCATTCTTATCTTGAGACTCAATGTCATCATTCATAAAAATAGATAAAAGGCACCATGTAAATTTATTTCAACAGGTTTTCTAATTTTTCACCATGCCAGACAATACATCTGAAGGTTTTTGTTGTTGTCTTTTAGTTTTTAATTCCACTTTATGCCCAGACAGGCTAATTGAGACTGAACATACAGTTTAAAGTGGGATCCGAATCACTATGTGCCTCCACCGGGTATCGAATCCGGAACATTTTAATTACAAGACGTGCCATCGTAGAACGTAGAACATCTAACATGTTTTTGATATATACTGTGACCATGAGACAAATTACTTGTTTCTTATTCTACATCTGGTACTTTACCAAAAGAAACCACTTGCGTTCAGCAGATTAGAATTTCCGAAGTGATTTTTCTCAACTGAACCCAGTGTACAAATACAAGTGTAACAAGGGCTTTGTTCCACTTCACGCGTAAATTATGTTTTCCGTATGAGTTTATTTTTGGAGGGAGCATTAATTGGTGGGGGGAGCGATTGTATATTACGAAATAACGAGGTATGAATTTATTGTACTTGATATTATCAACCGTTTTTTCACACGAACTGCGATTCTTTCAAGTTTCGTGCTAGAAGAACTTCCATCTTTTCTCCAATTGTTTCCAGTCGTGGCCTCGATCTTTTATAACCCCTGCCGTTTGCGTGTGTGTGGCTACTGGAAAACACTGGTTTCGCCAATCAGATTTCGGATTCGTCCTCAATCCATGTTAAATAGAGATCGTAGATTCTGCTCTAGTATATCTGTACACTTTCAAATGCCACAGGCAAGACGTGTAATTATTGAGTCTTGAGCTTTGTTTAAAATCCACTTTATGCACAGATACGTTATTCCGGACTGGACATACAGTTTAAAGTAGGACCAAAATCATTATATGTCTCCAATGGGTATCGATCTCGGGACCCCTTGATTACAAGGCGACGATATTACCACTAAGCCATCGGGGAGTGCTGACTGTGATTATTATTGATTATGTTTTTACTTTCAGACTTTTATGTGTCTCCATTTACAGTAAGGCAAATTTAACAATATATTAAGAATGATTTGTCGTGTGTAAATAGGCAGAAAGTAGATCATACATATTATGTGAAATTATGACAAGTACGTGTGAAATAGAGACATCAGAATGTAAACAGTTTGATAATTATTGATTCTAGCACGAAACTTGAAAGAATCGCAGGCGTGCGCAGAATAATGTATCTGGGGTTGCCTTAAGGGGAGTTTGGATTGCATATTTGCAAAATGTCAATTGTCATAACTTCATGTTCCTTTTTTACAGAAACTTTTCAGTACGTCTCAAATGAATCGAAATTATTTCCTTTTGTATTTTAGGGGGGGCACATTAGGAGGTGCCCAGGCACCCTTGGCACCCGCTGCGCGCACACCTATGAGTTTGGTACAGTGTACTCTAAACAGAAGTGGGAACAAGAAGAAGGAGGCTTGAAATCAGAATGTTATGTTTATCATTTTATTTGATGTCACTTTTCTGCAACTAATAGTGACAATGAAGATGAGTGATTATTGGATAAAATGATGAAGGGAGACTCACAAAGGACACCCATGTCCAAACTAGAATTTGGATCCATAATCTACGGTTCCGAGATCTAGAGTTCACCATTTAACATGCTGGGCCATCAAGGTGATATTGTTATGTTTAGAGCCCGGAAGTTCAGGCATTTATTTTCGTTAAAATAGGCAGGCAAAAAGGCATTTATAATGTGGAAAATAGGCACTAAAAATAAAAAAAAGGCAAAATAAACCGAAAAAAGGCACATTTGGAAGTCGATTACTTTTATCTATAATTTCTGGCAACATGTTAAAATCTACATTGGAAAGAGCATTTCAATTTTCTCTGTCTTGATTGCACATAACTACAAAGTGTTTTTTTAAGTTCTCAACATTCACTGATAGTAGTCTCTGAGAGAGAATGTTTTTCATAATAGAAAATGATCTTTCTACTTCGACAGAAGTTATTGGACCATACATAAAACAAGCTAATGTAGCTGGACTCATTTTGGGTAACAGCATTTTCACCTTTTAGAATATCACAAATTGTTTTCAATTGTTTCAGGTCCTCATTTGCACTCACTACCCGTTTGCACTTTTCCGCAACAGCTGACCCCATTTCTCCTGGCACTTCCATCATCTGCTGCATAGATTCCTCGAAGATTTTCATGGATGCTATAATTGTAATTGTCTCTGGCAATGCACCATAATGTGCAAAAATAAACTTGAATAGCACAGGAGTTTTTTCACTTCACGAATTGAAGCCGCTTCATTTTCTGGAAGAGCATCTATCACCTCACTGATTTTTTCAAGATTGTTAGCATAATATATAGCTGCTGATATCCAGGTTCCCCATCTGGTCAAGACTGGTTGCGGAGGTAAACTAAGCTCAGATGCAACTTCCTTAAATTTTCGGCTTCGAGAGGGAGATTTCAGAAAGATCTTCTTTGTGTTCGAAATCAACCTGTCCACTTCAGCAGTCAATCATGCACAAGGAAATGTTAACCGAAAGGCAATATCCTAACTGAGCATGAAATACATTTTTCTCACACTTTTCCCCTTCAGCAATGTTGAAACATGCATGAGTTCAATATTACTTAAATAAGGCGAAAATTATTCACATAATAAACGAAAGAAAAATAAATGCCAACAACGTTTTTTGGGAGAAAAATAATTTATATACACATTTTTTTTTAAAAAAAATGGTCAAATTTAATTGAAAAAGGCAAAAAAAGGCATTATAATTAAAAATAGGCAGTGGGGTCCGAAATAGGCAAAATAGGCAAAATGAAAAGGCTTCTAAAACATTCAAAACAACATGAGAAACGTATAACCGGAAAAATTTTATCAATATATGCAGTAGATAAAAAGAGGCATTTTGCCAAACTTCCGGGCTCTAGTTATGTTGTTTCAAAAGTTTTCTCTTATAATACTAATCAGTGCGTTTAAGCAACGGTCATACATCCGTTCGTTGAACCGTGTTAACTTTCGATATTTCTGAAACTAAGAGAAATAGAAAAATAAAATTTAGTGGATACAAAGACTGCTGGATATGGTATTCCCCTAAACATTTTCATTCAAACTTTCATGCCAGACTATATAATCCATATCGAACAGCTTGTCATCGTATGAGGAACTGTACGAGAGTGTTGCATGTTGGATATCAATATTTTTCCTTTAGTCAACATACACTTTTCGATATATACTTGTAAACATGCATGTGTAGTGGTTTGTCCTTCAAAACACTGCTTATCGTACAGATCACGATTACGTGCCTGTTGCTGCTAAGTGTAACTCTAACCTGTGGCACATGCCTTGGTGTTACGTTCAACATTGAAATGTATGGTCTAGATACAGTACTGGAAGGGAACTACTGAATAACACGCGTCCATAATGTACTTTTAACCAAGTAATACCCTGCAAATAACAACGGCAAGCAGTATTAAATCGTGAACCATGCATACAGGCATCTCGCATTCATTGCTTTCAATCTCTGTCCTTACGTAGAAATTATATTGGTCGTTCTCAAAAAAGGGATAGGGATAGCCCGACCCTGTGGCCGAGTGGTTAGCACATCGCGCTGCGACGCCAAGGGTCCCGGGTTCGAATCCCGGTCGGGCTTGGTTGTTTGTGAATGTCCATTCATCAATTTCATCATTTCATCACTCATCCCCATCTTCGCAAATTAGCCAAGAGGCACAAAACGCGAAGTAAAATAAACTAAATCAAATCAAAATCAAATCAAAAAAGGGATAGAAATTATAAGATGATTTCACAAAAAAGTAAAGTTGTTTAAAATTTGTAAAAATAATGAAACATTCTGTTCTTAAGGAACCTAATCAAATACTAACCTTGCCCCTAGTTAATCAGAAAATTAAAATTTGTAAAATTGGCTGTCCACGGAGTGGAGGAAGAGGAGTAGAAATAAATTACATCAAACATGATTTTCAGAAATTGTTTACACAAATTGGTTATTAGGGGCGTATAGGATGGCAAGTTTCACTTTTTCTTTTAAAAAAAATAGAAATAACAATAACAAGTTTACTTATCAACAAGTTAAATTATTCATTTGGTAAACAAAAGATATAAGAAAACAAAAAAATATTCGAATCTACAAAATCGCGCTTTAAAAGGATAGTTGAGCCTAAAATTACAAATAGTATTATTAATTTCGATTCCGAGAAGTTTACGGAGGGGACTTCCACGTAGGGGACAAAATAGTTTTCTTTGTTGTATCACTTCATGGAAATTCAAGTTAGACAAACATAAATTTTTCAGATGAGCTCTGTACATAATGTTTATAACTCAAGTCGTATTAGTTCATGGTTTTCAAAATGCTTCGCTTCCAGAAGTTTGTCCAAGGAGTGGATATGTGATCTCAACAAGGTTGGAACCTTTGAAGTTAATCCCACAGATCCCACACAAAAGGCAATACAAGCACCTCCAACTGTCTCTTCAAGTCACAATGGAGTCAATTCCCTCCAATTTCCTAATGTGGAGTGAAGAAGTGATGAAATCTGTGAATTTTTATATGGACTTTTTACCAGTGTCCGCGGAGTGGAAAGTTACCCCTGGAACATTATATTTTTTACATTTTACTCAACTAGAATCTTTTAAAATTATTTCTTAAAGTTGTTAGGGGTTCTAAGGTGATTCCGAAATTAATCACAATGTATAAACACTTAACTTATATGAAGGAAAGGATGATAAAATAGCACAGATCCATAAATTTCGAATGCGGACACTCCACGGAGGGTAAAATCTACATATTCTATGTAAAGTTTTGAAGAGAGGAAAAAATATTTCTATGAAATGAAGCTTGATGATTCTTGTAACTAGCAAGTAAATTAACCCCCCTGGAAAATATTCATAAATATGTTTAAAACATTTTTTTATGACTGCCGGACAAGGTCTCTATCCCTTTTTTTCAATGACCCATGTCTTTACTTGCAACTGTATGTCTTTGAAGGGGATATCAATTGCCTACTAGATGGCCGAAGAGCTGAGTGTTCTACTCAAGATCTCACCTTATACCCTGTCCCAGCTACCTGTAGAGCAGGGCCGCGCATATCGGCAGAGGAGGAAGAGGAAAATAGAGTTGTGAAAGTGCAGAGTTCCAACGGTACGGTCCTGACCGTACATGTACGGTCCAGACCTTAGTCCGTACGCTAAATGCACGGATTGTGAAATTTGCTCTCTTGCAGTTTTATCCCTAATATTTCTTAAACCAATTGGTCGGACCTGGAGACAAAAATACGGTTCGTTTGCCATGTGCGTTCGGTATTATCCTTTTCAAAAGTTTGCAACGATGGAGGAAATCGGGAACACTCCCGTCGCCCATTACACAATCCCGTTTCTATCACTGTTCATTGGTGGAGCCGTCTCGCGTCACTACTTGCGCAGAGACTTGTTCTCTTTCGTCTGGTCTACAGTTAGCTGGTATGGATAATAGAAGGTTCTGAGTTTGATTCGTAACCAAGGCATGGATTTTTCTATTGCGTGAATGCACGGCGTTATGCAGATAGAACTTTGGGTTCCATGATTTGAAGGGTGGAATATTAAATATGTCGCTATTACAGCCGCACTGGTGGGTAGAGATTGATCGATTGATTTGGATTACTTTACTTCGCTTTTCTGCCACTTTTGGCTAATAGCAAAGATGAGGATGAGTGTTGATATGATGAAATTGATGAAGCGACACTCACATAGAAAGTCCATGCTCAGGCTGGGATTCGAACCCTGGGACCCCTGGCGTCGTAGCGCTGTACTAACTACTCCGCCACGGGGTGGTATAGGGAAAGTGTCAGTGTTTTGTTCGTCATCTGCTACCCATTTCATATTTTTTAACCTCTGGTTTACTCTTCGAAGTTCACGTGACCTCGCAGGTAATACCCATGTTCCACACAGCACAAATATCCAAGGAACATCCACTGGATATCCATAGTGTACAGTTCAGAATCATGGGTATTATGGATATCCATTTGACGCCCATTACATATCTAATTTTGGATATCCATTGGACGTCCATTAAATATGCATTAGACGTCCAGTTTTTTATATCAGTTAGATAACCAGTTTCGGATATCCAAGGGGCACCTTTCTACATCCAGTTAATGTCTACATCTTATTCAAAAACAACAATATGAATTTATCACATACCAGGTACTATGTACACTCTAACGATGAATTGAGGCGCTCAGAATAATAACGGCAGATTCCAACCAAAGTTAATTTTGAGAAAATGACATTTTCTGTTTAATTTCAAAACTCAGGAGATTTTTAACATTATCACGTATTTTTTTAGGTTCTTTTAAATATGGTTCTTCAAATTTATCTGCAAATTCTTGAACCATTGTGGTTAATAGCTTCACAGATTTTGTGCTGTTTACTAGCAAAAAATATACACAAGTGAAAAAATGGGGTAAAACTTATTTATTTAGTTTACCTTTATTTAACATGTTGTATTAATCCAGCTCTATTCCCAGATTTTCACATTCTTCCTCAACATCAACACCATCATGAACAAGATTATTATAAAAATCATGACAGACGGGTGGTATATATTTCAATAGTTGCATCAGTACATTGTATTTAGCTTTCTTAATTTTTCTCTGTTCACTGTACTTCTGCTGTAACTTAAACAATGAAACATCTACAGTTTTACCTCGTTTCCTAAAATTAACTGTTTGATGTACGTCAATAAGATAAACTAAATTTTACAATATCAGCATTATCATGTTCCACAATAATGGAAGTTGATTGATTGATTGATTTGCTTTATTTTACTTTGCTTCTTGTACCACTTTTGGCTAATTTGCGAAGATGGCGATGAGTGATGATATGATGAAATTGATGAATGGACTCACAAACATCCATGCTCAGGCCAGGATTCGAACCCGGGACCCTTGGCGTCGTAGCGCGATGTGCTAACCACTCTGCCACGGGGCCAGGCAATGAAAGTAACCTTACGTAAAAGCAGAGGAACACCATCAACATCTTTCTTTCTGATGACAAAGTTTGAACTAATGCTGTTTTAACTGTTTCTGCATAACTTACGTTTGTTTATTAATCACTTGAGTTTTTCACTCGTTTTTTACCTTTATCGGAGATTCTGGCATAACCACATACTCAGTCACGGACGCTACCATTTTGTCTACAACGCCACCGAACTCGTTGCGGACATAAACAAAAGCACACACAGTTTGGATATGTCATTTTGTTACAGATAATATTTTCAATTTCCTTACGGACGAATTTTAAAGATGGAATATGAGAGTTTTGGCATATTCCAATTCTTTTGATACTTCAGCATATGAAAGGTAGGTGGCAGCAGTATACCGTCATACTTGTATCTCAAAATTCGAGGTCGGTTGGCATCTGCCGTTATTATTCTGAGCACCTCGATTAGAAATGAAATAAGACTCATTTCCGTTTAGTAAGATCATCATTGTAGAGAAATGTCTTAAATCATCCATGTTCCATCCAGCTTTGAATCATACTTGAGAATTTTAAAAAAATCTATTTTTGAAGGAACATTTATTAATTTATTCAGAATTCCCATTCTAAGTGTTGATAATGTCTCAAGAATGGCGGAAATGTAAATTTAGGGTTAAAATTGTCATCAACAATTCTATTCGAAAAATAAACTTAAGGGTTATCATAAAAACTTTACAAAGGTGGCTAGAGCTAGAGGGTATTGTTTACAACTGAGCGAGTTGTTTACAATTGTGAGGATATTTGGAGGGTGTGGTAAATCAACGATAAATATCCTTTTACACTTGCACAAATGAATCTCGAACAAGACTGTAATTTGTTAGTTATTTAATGTTCCTTTGAACATTTAACAATTTCCAACCGTTAGGAAATTGCAGATGTGATTTTCAAAATACATTTCTCCTGATATGGTAAAACACAATCACCAAATTCTAACAGGATTTATTGTCGAAACGAAAGAAAGAGAAAGGAAAAGAAGGGAAAACCCGCCATTTTGGAAAATGGCGGATTTTCGCCCTGGGGGATTTTCCCAGAAGGGAAGTTTCCTAGTATGAAAAAGTAATATGTAATTTTGAATTTTATCTTCAAAATAAGGTCAGTTTCAAGCTGACACTTTATTCGTTGCTGAGATATAGCATTTTGGAATACCGTGTTCCGTAAATAAGTATTTGTTTAAATAATATCCCTTAAAATTGGACGAATTTAATTTGAATCCAAAACACTTGTAGGGGGTTCCATAAAAATAAGATTCACATTCACTCACCAAGAAGAGTCGAAATCCTAGAGGTCAAGGGATCAATTTCTACCTAATTTGACGTGGAATCACCCACCTATATCATAGGATGGTAGCAATATTATGTTGACATGGAGATGAAATGTTATGTATGATACACCGAGTTGTAACATACCTGACATATCGTGCTGCGTGTGGGTCAATGAATAATGAAAGTGTATGAAAATCAATACCCAGTGTTTCGAACGCTGGTAACTGAGGAAGAAATATTATTAGAAGCCAAGCGTACGATTCGCCGTGTAGTCTAAGTGTGAGTTATATGTGAGGCAGGCAATATGAATATTTTCTGCTACTAGCGTGCACAGAGAGGTGAATGTCCACTACATGGAAAATCAATGTACTTCCTGCTATCGTACTTCTGAACAGGTTAATGTAGGAATGCACTAATGCGACATAAAACTTTAGGTACTGTATTACATAATAAATGAATACAGAGACAAGGCAGGAAAACGGGAATTCTGAGAATAAATAGATTGTCAGACATGAACTTTTTAGAGATGCGTTAAGCAATGTTAATTGTTAAACAAACCAGCTACCAATTTCATACTTAAAATATTGTCCCTTTCGAACCTTCTACGACCTTTAAAATTCTGCACGTACGGTACTCATTGAATTCCTAATAGATATTTTCAAATTTTCCGATCACGAACCTGTATGTAAACATATTTGACGTTTTTGCTGGTAATTTGCTAAAACAAAGTATCAAGAATAAAACACCAAAGAAACATTTCTAAAAATCTAATTGGTCAGTACTTAGGAATATGTTTACTGAATCTACGGAAGAAATTTGGGAATACAGCCAACCAAGCTTATATGCTCTTAAAATGTCACTTTTTAACTTCTCTGATAAAATCACTATTACCCAACTCATCGATTTCTACACAAGACCTTATGTGTGGATAACTTCAGATTAATATGGCATCAATAACAAGAATTTCTAATCATGGCACTGCACTGGTCTAATTTCTTACATCTATCTCACTGCTCTTAAAATTGGCGTTTTGAAAATAAGTTTATTTTCCACATTAATTAATTTCTGAAATTTTGTCGGAAAAAACTTGTAATAAAAAAATATTAAAATATATATCTACATAAAGCAGAAACATTTCTGTGTAAAGATTTATTCGTGATTTAGTTTATTAAGGATCATATGGGATCAAACCTGTGGTAGCGTAGCTTTTGCAACACGCTCAACCATTACGCATTACATATAAATGTTGTAGGGAGTGGTCTTTAGAATACGAAGACAAAATTAACCAAGTCTTGAATTCCATATCTGAATGTCGAATCCTAAGTTCATTTACCGATCCCGAATTCTGGACACGATATCCGAATGCTGGTTCCCGAACCCTAGATTTGCTATCCGAACAATGTACGAGACTGGTTTCGATATCGGAATATGTATTTCCTAAATCTCGTATATAGTCAGTTTTTTTACGATTTACTTCTATCTAATTTGTAAAATATGCATCATGTAAACATCCGTATCATATCCAGAATTCATATCAGAAACGCTCTCTTTTACATTGAAGTAATCGAAAATCACATATCATACTTTTCTTTAAGTTTGGATGGGCTGCAAAAAAACATTCAAACTTGAGATACGTGAAGAATGGTCTACATAAAACTCTTTTTTAACACGGAATTAAATTTTCTGTCATCAGATATTTAACATGACTTTACAATTGACTTTTGGTATAGCGTGCCGTGCACCATGCATGCTGTCAGATATTTTTATTACACCAGTGCTTCTGATAAATGTGTATAATGTAATTCAATAACCCTGTTATAATTATTTTCTACAAGGTTAGTGTTATTTAATAACCCCGTTATCACTATATTCTATAAATACAAGGAAACCCTGAATGTCACTATTAAGGTTTATTATATCGGAAGCGAATTTCACCTTTTACTTTGCAAGTTGAGCCTTCTTTCACTAATCTTCAAGGACAACATGATATAAGTTGCTCGAACTCCGTTACCCGTTCTTTGGATCTGAGTTAATCCAGCGCGTTGCGTGACAAAGCGTGAGCCTTTTGTTTGAGGAACATTAATTTCTTTTGTTTCGAAACTCTTCAGTGTATGCAAAGATCTTTTTGTGAACTGTTCTTTCGTGTACTCTAGCAAAGTTTTCAATATCTTCAAACGCTTTTTCAGTCAAGCTCTCTCCACGATGTTTACACTGCAAGCAGAAATTTCATTTTTGAACTTACACTGAAGGAACATAAGTGTAAAGGTTATTGCTCTCGAGATCAATGGTGACTATATTGTTGCACTCTGTAATCAGGCAAAATCAATGTTCGAATCTTTTAAACCGGTTTCTACGTGTTGCAACTGTTATGGAAAATTCACACCGAAGAGACAAGCGACACGAGAGTTTCACACCATATAGGCAAGCTGCACGCGACACGCGACAAGCGATACTTGTTTCTTGCTCAGTTTGCATGATGATACCGATATAATTGCATTCATCGTTTTTTTTAGTCACCCAAAAAAACGTAACTAGAGACAGTGTTACATATACATAAATCGCGTTGTAAAATTGGTGCAAGTTATTGAAACTCGGAAGAGGCATGTTGTGCATTAGAAACGGAGAAATAATATGCACTCACCTCAAACTGTATACGCTAGACTTTCCAGCCTGGATAAAGCGAAGACCTAAACACTAGAGAAATGATTCTCAACCTTCTTGAAACCAAGACCAGGTATTTTTCATTAAAGTCAATGTCCTTAGCCCAAGAATTTTCCTCGTAAATACCTTTCCAGTATTTTAGATTTTATGCATGAATTAACATGTACTCATGAAATTAAATATTAAAACATAAATTCTAGCATAATCATAAAAATATGGATGACGAAGTGGTAATGTCCTCTCCTTGTAATGAAGTGATCCCGGGTTCGATCTCCGGTAGAGGCACCGGGAAGATCCAGTTCTGATTAGTCTATTTGTGTATATAATTGACTTAAAAAACGAAAACTCACAACTCAAATATGATATTGGGATTGTGTTATTTGTCAACCACTTTCAGCAGAATCTTTCGCAGCTCAGTATAGTTGATACGAGGGCCCGGCGGTTGAGAAACAATGCACTAGAGTACTTTACTACGTTGACTAATCTATTTTGAACAAATGTGCCTCTATGAGCGGACTTTTTAAAATAAAAGCAATCACGTCCTAAATGTCCAAAACACGGTCTCTTTACACGATGTTGAAAGACAATTACATCAGAGAACTGCATCAAAAAACTTGATAAAGCGAAAAGAACGTTGTGTTTAAATCTTAAAACATTGTACACATCGATACTTTATTATATCAACAAATTAGAGCTTCAAACATGTTGTAAGACCTCCGGTTGCGCTCACTTCTAGAGTCTAAATATAGCTCGTTGGAATGAAGCATTCACTGCGCATACGCGAACAACAAAGTGAGGCGACACGATGCATGGTATCGAGAAACGGCACAGTCCAAGAGACACGCAAGCGACATGAGGCACGTGCAGCTTGTCGTGTCGCTTCGGTTCGAAAGATTCAATTGATTACTCAGTGTTTGCTTGCAAGCAACACGTGTCTCTTGCAGCTGAAAGTTTGTTTCCATACAGCTTTGGCATTTGAAAATTGGTGCATTGTACATGTTTTGTACATAGAACTCTTTTCAAAGATTTGGAGAGATAGACTTTTATAAATCACACATGCAATTTGGAAATCAAAATGGGATAAGCTTGCCAACTGGAAAATCTGGAGGACTGCGTTCAAACCACATAATTACAAACCCCGCCCATGAAACTCGAAGTTGCGCCCGTCCCGTAGCCTGAGCCCAAAGTCCGATCGAACGGCCACGGTGCGAGCCTTTCACTTGGAAACCTTCATTAATTAATCCTTAAAATCAAATAATGCTTGCATTCCATGAAATCAGGTTTTGTTAAGTATTGTGTGTGGCTGTGTGAGCGAGCGAGCGATGGAGAGAGAGAAAGAGAGAGAGAGAGAGAGAAAGAATGAGTGAGAAGACCATTAATTGAATCGGTCACACGAACAACTTTTTTGCCGGCAGAGACATTAAGTTGAAAAAAAATCGTGTTCTTTTGTTTTGGAAATAGAGCAGTGTCGTATTTCATGAACAGATGGAAGATTTTTCTGCACCGTAAAACTTCCTATTTAAGAGAAAACGTATAAGAGAAAGCTACATAAAAAAAAAAAAAGGTAAAGTGTTCCCCTGTGCATAGCACCACGCCATGAAGGCGTATAGGGGGTGTGGGGGTAACGCCCCACACTTTCTTGATCCGGTCGTGAGTGGGGGTGATGTGATCAGCATCACGCCCCTGACCGCCTTTACCCCCCAGGGTTTCCCCCAGGTACCCATGTTATTCGACGCTGGGTGGGCGCCGGGGCCGCTTTCACCGTTAGAAAAGTTCCCGGATTTGAACCGGCCGGGGATCGAACCCGGGACCTTGAGCATGGTAGTCAGACGCGTTACCGACTGAGCCACCGCGGCCTAGAAAGAAAGCTACATGACCGATTGTTTTACTGTTTCTGTGACACATTGTTTTTTTTGTTGGATACAACGTTGTTCGTATGACCGATTCAATTAATGCTCTTCTCACTCATTATTTCTCTCTCTCTCTCTCGCTCACATTGACATTGACCGGTTCAAATGTCACTATGTCTAGTAAACAACATAATAACATTTTTCAATTTTACAAGCATCTCTCGTATTTTCAATCATTCAATATTCCATACATGACAATGTTTACAGTTTAGTCATGTTTTAAATAAAATCAATACAGTCCGTGTTTTAATGATTAATTTTATCGGAACAGAATACGGCAAAAATAAAATGTATATAAGATGTGCATTTATGCACTCGAATGTTCTAATTTACCACTGCTATAAGTATATTTCATTTCACCAAAATGTTAGCAATCATTCTGGAAATTGTGCAAGTGTCATAATGATGATGCCTTATTGTATGTTCCCTCTAATGTTATCAGCTTGTACAACAATATCCTGATGAATTCAGCAATCTCATTTCTGTCTTTTCTACAGGTAAAATTGAAACAGGAACATCAACTGAAAGTAAAAAATTTCGCTCCTCCGTACGCACCGGAACCGGAAATCTATTTACTGGAACCTCAAGACGGCCGAGAGTCCATCATTTCTTATGCTGCATCCACCGACACCGTCGCTGCACTGGACTCCGCTTCTATAAGGCTCTCTGTCAACAGGAAAAGTAGGCGTTGTTCTTATATTTAGCATTAATTGCAGATATTTTAATTTAAAACTAAGATACATTTTGATGATAAATATTAGTAGAAAATGCCAATGTGATCGCACAAACTCGAGTTTAAAAACTTTAAAACGAGTCAATTAAGACATAATGTAACTCTACTGTGACTTTTGCCTCGAGTTTCACAAATAATTTCAAATACTTTTGAAGTCAAGTTCAAAACAGCGTTATTTACATTTGTGTTTTTCTATGAGTATCTTTAGTCTACTTTATGCACTACAGTTACAAGTGGAATGAGAGCTACTGGGGGTCGAACGCGTGACCCCTTGATTACAAGATGACGATGTCACCACTACGACATCGGGGTGGCCATTTTTGGGTTTATGAAATGCATAGAAACATATGATGATCACTACAAATATTATCTATTGCTATTCATTCCTGACAAATTATGATTAGGATAAAGCTAATTTTATTGAATTCTTGACATTTCGATCGTCCAATATAATTTGTTCTTTTTTAAAGATAACAATTTTGTAGCCAAGAATTCACTGATCTTTTTGAAGTGACGGACAATTATTATTGTAAGAAACCTCAATAAAATGTTGGAAAATATAACATTGGCCAAATAATAGTAAAGAAAATAGACGAAACTATTATTAAAACTCCCCATGTTATTTTGTTTATCATTCTAATTTGTTTCTATGAAGTACGCTACTCAGTGTCTAAAGAAGAAATTTATATCATACGTATTTAAGGAAAAATAGGCATTTTTATGTAAATTGAGGTAATTGTGAGAATCCTGATACGAATAATATTGGGTAAATATTATTTGGAATGTTCATTTTTGATGTTGTTGAGATTTGCTCAAATTGTAACGTAACAAGAAATTAATACACCAACCTATATGTATTAATAAACATAATTATGCATTTCTTTTGATAAAAGTTCTCATTGGCGTGCAATCGATTAAAATAATATACTTATATATAGTATATATATATATATATATATATATATATATATATATATATATATATATATATATAACAGACACTAATTAATATCTGTGCATTGGCCGGGATTTAAACTCAGAAATTTCTGACTTCGAATTATGACACGAGTGACCAGCGCACTCGCTCGCTAAGGTTCATCATTCATGTGGTTTTATTTTAACATATAAGGGCTCAATATTCAACACGAATTGTTTTAGAAAGAAAGGCAATAACTGTCAACTGTTCCCATTTATAAATTAATATTTTAATCAGCTTTAGGATGACTGAGGAAACAACATATTTATTAACAGAAGAAATTTTCAATGCATTTAATAGCATAACGTAGCGGTTCTTGAATCTCACATCTAAAGTAACAGAATTTGTAGGAGTTTTCCTTTAGAAACTTAATTCTTCTTTAGTAAAAGTTGTCAAATTTTGTCCACTTTAAATCACAATTTGCTTATTGGGATTCGACGTACTGCTGGAATCCTACCCATTGTGCCATGTGCCTCCACCGGATATCGAACCCACAACCCTTTGATTAATAGGAGACAGAACTACAACTACGCCGTCGGTGGAATCCTTCCTCTTTAGCAAGTGCTATCTTGAAGAATATCAATAACAGTCGAGATATACACGTTTGAAATTTTCAATTCTTCTAGGAAATAGTGATGAGTTAAAACTATTTATATGTGTGTATATCAATCACCCTGGAAAGAAATAAATATTATAATACCTGTTTTGGAAGGTGCTTAGCCTTATGAAAATTGAACACACATAAGAGAACATATCTTACCTTTACTAGGATATGACGGATGTTCTGGTAAATTTTGTAATATTCATTACTTTTTACATAAACTACATGATGGACTTTCAATAAAGGAATTGTGTTGAGAACTGGCCGATATCTGTTTAAATTTGTTCACGTGTCAAAGGTCAGTGTCTTCTTCACAATAGCTGTTCCTCCTCAAAACATAAAAAGCCGTAGATTCCATTAAATATTTTAATTTATAAACTGATTGATTTACAAACAACATCAACAAGATTCTCAGTTATGTAATGTTTAGTAAAATTCAAAAGCAAAATCACCTTAAGGAAAGATATGAACACCTAATTTTACTTACCTGTAAATTTAGATGTCAAAATATTACATTTTACCCTAATAAATCTTTTATATATTTTGTCTTCATGCACTTCCACCTTACTAGAAGGTATGCACGCTACTGTAGAAAAACAGCAAATACTTGGCATCCAAATTAAGATAGTATTTGAACTGGTGCGGACAAGTTATATTTTGAATTGAAATTAATGAAAAGAATTATATTTCACTTTTTAAACAAGTAGAATGTTTTAAAATTGTAAGTCTGACTCCCATTACACACTGGATTAATTAAAACAAAGATTGATTTCCGAGAGTTTACAAGCCATCTGCTCATCTCTGTATATCTTTGAAATGAATTTTCATAAACATAGTAGAAATCGCACAGATTGAAATATGCAGAAGTACTCTAGTTGAGCAATTGATCTCATGCTAATGCTTTCTAGTTTTCATAGAAATATATTTGGCGTTTTTCACATAAAGAGCAAAATTTAACACCCTGTTGGAAACTGCTTATTTTCTTTAAAATTAGAGGTTGTTCTTTTTGAAAGCTTACAGCTCTCCAAGCATATTTAGAAAAGTCTTCTCCCTCGCTGATTTGATGGCTTGTCTGCTCCGTATTCGTGCTGAACAAACAATTCAAAAGATTGATTTTTCTAAATATATCCGAGCAATTGTATTCCTTGTCTTAGCCTCTTCCTTTCTTGGTAAATCCATGTCTTTTGAACTTGCTTGTGTTATTGTGTGCATTGTTGATTTCTTGGAAACAAATACTGACTAATTTTTGGCCACATATTTTATTGAAAGCTTTATTTTTAATCCAATTCTTGTAACACTACTAGTGCGAAACTACCAATTATGATCGTGCTTAAAACTTATATTCGCTTTTTAATAACATCATATTATGTTCTTTAATTGAGTATTTAATTTACTCTACAATATGGTGGTCCTGACGATTTATTGAGAGGATATACACTATCATCTATCGATATTGTAATACAATTATCTTATAACACAAATTCAAATTCTAGTTTAAACATTCACAATTATGTCGGTATGATGCTAAGAATATTTTACTCTATAAATCTTTTGATCGTGGACAGGAGAACATCTACATTCTAGAGGGGATGAAGTCTTCTAGTTACTGCGAAACAAGTATTTCTACAATTCCCGCAATCAGTGATAGAATTTTAGCCAGAAATCAAAGTTAAAGGATTTACATTAGCATTTCTTTCGCTTCTAGACAACAAGTTCGTTAGTAATTGCATACTGTATGAAGAGTTAAATGTAAGATGTTTTATGAAGTATAGTATTATACGTTAAATAGAATATGTTTCAATGTATAACAGGATATTTTTAAGAATACGTAACCCCAAAAAAAAACCAATTGCTTACCGTTACACTGAAATGTATTGATTACAATATTGCATTAAACAATAAGAATACAATAACAATTGTGACACTTTCAATCATAATATTCATAGGCAAAGACACAAAGTCAGAAAGCTTTTTTCACAATGTACAGAACGAGTCTGAATTGAAGACTTCAATAGTTGCAACAGGTAACATAAATCAAATAAAGATTTAATTCACAGATGCAATAGGATTTTATATAAGCTTACCTTGAGTATTGAAATAAATAATACAATAATCACACACTTTACTAAAATGATTTAGTATGACATAAGATTTCCCTGTTGTGTAGGTAAGCTTTTCGAAGAAAACCCACAAAACTAAATTATGACGATTGATAATTTTGAGTGTGGTGACATAGGCAATCAGAAAAAATTTCTTATCATAGTCTCTGTCATTAGCACTGCTAGTGGATGTTATTTAGTGAATATTCATTTCACTTCGCATCTCATATCTCAACTCACTGTGACAAAATGTAGCTACAGTAAGTTAAATCTTTTGCTCCAAGTGCATGTTTGCTGTTCATTCATAAAAATTTCTAAATTGCTAATTTCTTGCAGCATCTTGACAATTCATTGCTAAAATTAATTCTCCTTCAATCAATACGTGACTGCCCTTTCTTGCATTATAGGTGAGAAACCTCTTAGCCCCCATCCTACGGGAGTCAAGAGTATAACTGTGGCTCCCCAATTGAATAACTATCTTCCACCCTTATCTCCAACCCCGGATGTTAATTCTCCTCAACCCACAACACCGTTTCCCCCAACTGAAGAGCCCGCCCCTACCCGGAACAACAACGCTCGAGGCACCAACCCCAGTTCGGAGGATTCTGGAATATCTGGCAGTCCGCACCTGTTTAAGTCACGGGATCCAAACAGGTACAAGATTATTTTCATTCAAAGCTTCTCTGTGTGTGTTAGAAGCATTTTGTTATACAATAAAACCTCGTAACTTTCTTAATTAACTTTTGAATTAAATTGCATGCGTAATCAGCTTGAGAAATACCCTATGTTGAACTGTAACGCTAACCATAACTTTGCTCTTGGCGACAAATGGAGAATTTGTATACGCTCCTCTAGCATGAGATTTCTACATAAATATAAGTGATCGCCCCAACAGCATTTTGATTGAAAATAGTAAAATAGATTTCAAGAAAGTGGATCCTGAAATAAAGGAAAGGTGTAGCAATTAATCTAAGACACTATTCACTCATTGTGACAGGTTTATCATTGTAGCCTCCAGGTTTTCTGATTTTGTGCCATACGCTTCATGTTAGCGTAGGCTAACTGACTAACTCGAGCCTTCTTAAACCCGAAGATTTATGGCTGCAGCAACACAGGTCTTCCATCTGTCCCTATCCACTCTTTTCCATCCCTACCGATTTCCTTTAGGTTCATCTCAAGTTATCTCCCCATCTTCGTCTTGGCCTTCCTACTGGTCTTCAGGCTTCCCAACAAGAATCCTGTAAACTCCTCTTTCCTCTCCCATTCGTGCCACATGGCCTGCCCACCTAAGTCTTCTTGACTTAATCGTTCTAATAATATCTAGACATGAATACAAATTATGTAGCTAAATTATGTAACCGTCTCCACTCACCTGTCTCCTCATCCCATTTAGGTCCAAATATTTTTCTAAGGATTTTATTTTCAAACACTCTTAATTTATGTTCCTCTTTCAATGCAAGGGACCAAGTTTCGCATCCATATAGTAATACTACAGGCAAAATTATTGTATATTTTAACATTTAGTTTCTTAGATATTAAACGAGACGTTAAAAGTTTATGAAGAGAAAAGTAACACAAATTCCCTGAATTAAGCCTGCTTTTTATTTCCTCTTTAATATCATTTTCATTTGTTGGTATCACTTCTAAGTACTTGAATTTGGAAACTGGTTCAAATGAGTTGTTATCAATAATTAGATTTTGATTATTGCCTAACCCTTGGTTTCGGTCTGTAAGCATATATTTAGTTTTCGCTTTGCTAACTTCCAAAACCTATCTCTTTAGCTGCTTTGAAAAAAAAACCTTAGCATTATTCTTAATTGTATTTACATCATCCCTTAGTACGTCTACATCATCTGCATATGCTCACAACTGAGTCACACCGTTTAATTTTAGTCCTTCATTAGTTTCTTTTATCTTCCTAACAGCATATTCTAAGGCAAAATTGAAGAGCAATGGAAATAATGCATCTCATTGTTTTAACCCATCATGAATTGTAAATTTGTCAGACACATTATTACCCACACGAATCTTACTTTCTGTTTCACGGTTGAATACTTTTATCATATTAACAAGCTTCTCAGGTATACCAAACTCGACTTATATATTACTATATAATTTATGTTTTTTAACCTAATCATATGCTTTTTCTAAAATCAATGAATAGCTGAAGGACATTTTGATTATATTCCCACTTTTTTTCAAGTGTCTGTTTGACGTGAAAAATTTGATGTACAATTCATCTGTTACGTTTAAATCCACATTGATAATCACCTATAATTTTATTAGCATATGGAGTTAGTCATCTTTAAAGAATGTTATATAATACCGGTATTTTATATGATGTTGAGAGTAGAGAAATTACACGTAAATTATTGCAGTTCATTTTATCATCTTTTTAAAACACAGGAACAATGATTGGTTCTTTCCACTCTTGAGGGATTTCTTCTTTATTCCATATTAAACAAATTAATTTATGAATTTGACATAGTAACGAATTCCTATCATATTTAATTAACTCGTGGTATTAAATCAAAGCCAGGTGCTTTATTATTCCTTAGCCTTTTAATAACATCTTTAACTTCAGTCAAGTTAGGTTGTAGAACTAAAGGTTCTGCTGTGTGTATTTCATCTACTTCTTATTTATCTCCAACGTGAACATTTAAAACGTTCATTAAAGTAGTTCTTCCATCTATTTAAAATATCGCTTGGATCGGCCAAAAATTCGCCGTTTTTATATTTTATCAAGTTTACTTTAGGTTGCCATCCCTTTCTAAATTCTTCCCTTAAATCTCGTACCATGAACATTTTGTTAATCCCTCATACGCTAACTCGCGGCTTGATTTGGCAAGTTTTTTTCAAGGAATGCTGTACATTGCATAAATATAATTTTAAATCCGTCTTGGAAATTCCCTATGGTGTCTTACCCCCCCCCCCTTCCCTATCCCTTGCAGCCCATAGCATATTTTGGTGTGTATATACGTAGAATTGGAAAAGTCTTTCCACATTGTTTGAGTTTAAAGAAATGAGTTCGTAAGCTTTGAGAGTTAAAAAGCTTATAATCGTTGGAAATGGAACACATCACGATAAAAGTACTGAAATTGTGCATCAACCTGCCCCTAAAACACAGAGATTCCACTCGTCTTTAAAAATTGATATTTCACCAATTATTTGCTTTGAGAATCGCATTAGGTAATGGTTGGAAAATATGCTGTGACATGAAAGCATATACAAATTCTCCTCTGTTGAATGCCTGTGGGTGAACATGTATTGCATGGCTGCATGTAAGTTTGTATTTTCTCACGCAGAGCCGTCTGGTAATAGTTGCACAGCTGCACATGTTGTTTATTGTTCACGAAGTGTAATGTTTATATTTTTTAAATTGCTTTTTCAGATTGAGATATCCTAGGTGAGCATCCGAGATTGAGAATAAAGGAACTATGTCCACATTCAGAGTGGAGAAGCTTTTGCAATTTGGATGAAGTTTTGTCCCTGTGCAGTTTTTGACAATTTAGTATTATATGTTGTTTTAGATTTTTTGCCATTATCTCATGTTTCAAGAAGTATATTTCCTGATAGTCTATTTAATTATACGTATTTCTTCTTCAATTACATCTTTTCATCCTCTTGAAGCGAATATTTTGTGCAATTATCTACTTAGTGGAATGTACGATATATATAATAATATTTTGTGTCACTTTCATTTTTGCAACGTCAGTCTTAATTTTCTTCATAATTTACTAGGTTGCTGCATGTTCTTTCTTATTAGAATATATTTTGCAAGCATTTTAGGAAACATCCTATGAATTGTTTATGATCTCAAAATCATCTCTTTTACTTTAGCATGCAGTAATATATTTCATTCATAATGAATTTTTTAATGTAGATAAATGTTACCTCATTATTAAGTCTGAAATATTCATTGCTTGCAACAAAACTATCTTTCAATATGTCTGCCTTGAGAAAAATTTAGAAATAATACATCTTAGATATTTCAACTTGAATTTCACAGCATTAATTAATTCATTCATTAGGTCCTCAGGGTGTTGCTCATAAAAAATATATACTCAATTTGCTTCACATTTCGGTTGTGAAAGTATGAAATTCATAAACTCAAGCAGTAATATTTTGTGAGGCTTGTATACATACACTCTTAGTATACTATTAGAAATTAGAATCAACTAAACTAAAATGCAGTTGAACTACGATATGTGATATGAAACGATCACGAATTACGCACGTTAATTTTCTTGCTGGTAAATAATTATAGTAAATCTTACATAGAGATTATATTTTAAAACATATAAACTATATTCACCAACTAAAGTAGAACTTAGAACATAAAGTTTTGCATTCCATATTATGACTAAATATAAAACAAGCTTAGTACAAATTAAAAATAGTTTCATATTCGCTTCATGTATGCTTAGAATATCACTGATGTAAATATTAGTAGTTTCGTATGTCAAAATCTGAATAATAGTATTGTTCGAGATTCTCTTAATTTGTATTAATACTCGTATAATTTTAGTGTAATTTATATTTATTATAATTTGCTTGTATCATATACGATAGTATATTAATCATTAGTTGTAGTAACAAAATTTAAGTAAGATATAATGTAAGTATTACTTTAATTTAATGTTTATTAGTATATCCTTTATTAGCGTATCCATCTATTTCACATGCTCTTACTTCTTAGGTTTGATTCTAACTCGTTCGTTTTATTTTGGAGATAATAACTAAACTAAGTGATAACAAAACATATCCATACTCTTTTTTTTATTGTAATAACTATTGTCCACTTTAATTTAAAATGTTTAATTAAATGATCACATTTATTTTCATGTGGACTTTTGCTCAGTACAATTTATCTACTCAATAATTTTAATTTAAAGTTAATTAAAATAAAATTCATTATAATTATCACCAAAAGCAAAATAATACTAAAAATAATGTTACGTGGGAGACTGTTTCCTATTTCCGAACTTTACCAAGCGCTCTATATTCCTGAATTTGTCAGTTGAACTTTGATAATAAAACCTGCTGGAATGTAAATATAACAAGTTCATTAAGTAAATACAGTTGCAACGTGCAGCTCGGTTTGACAGACGGTAACTAGATTTCTCTCACACAAAAGTTGACTTCATGCATCATAATTAATATCGGTAATGTTTAAGTGGTGAATTTTTTCCACATTAAGAGTTTATATCCTCAAAATACGAGATAAGAGGAAATAAGTTCCTTATGACTAATTGCAAAACAATTTTGCTCATGAATGTTCTATGTAAAACCATAGTAGTTTCAACGGTGTTTTCTGTTCATCCGTGTCATACGCTGTAAATCCAGGAATCTTTGTTTTACATTTGATTAGTGCGTGATTATTTTGTGCCACAAATTCTCGTCGTTGCGAATGTGCATCAAATTTCCATTATTCCTTTTAAAAAATAAAATCCCTTTTGTTGTAGGTAAAAATACACTTCTTATCGACATTCTTATCAGAATTTAAGACCTTAATAAATTATTGAATTCTTGTATGTTTAGTATACTTTATTCTAGGATTTGGGAAGCTAAAACGCTAAGACAATCCATATTATTAATATTTTAAACTCACGAATAGACGGAAATTTTATTAAATGCATGTCAAATCGTTCTCATTTAATTCATATATCCTATTACAAATTACTAAAGTGGAAAAACAAGACGAATGAACGTGACTATTGATTGTATTGCAAAATACAGCAAATATAATTTCGTCATTTACTTTTTTATAAATTATATTTTATTAATCCTGTATTTTGCAAGAAAAGTGATTAAATTATCTTCTTAACATAGTGAAAATGTAAGAAACCAAACTAAAAAACTAGTTTCATGTGTGTGCTATACGTAATTCGAATTACTCAATTCGTTGATTCAGACAACTACCCTGACGACATTACGCCTGCAAAATTCAGCGTCGTTTTGGTATCACCAATGAATTTTCAATTTTTTAGTCAATTTTCTCGCGAATAATTCACGAAAGTCTTTATGCTCTGACAGACTGATAGGAACTAGACCTACAATTTAAAGTGGGATTCGAACCACCATGAGTACATAAAAGAGTGGGGAATTACCTTTTGAAAATTACATTGACGCAATCTTTTGAATTTTCATTGATATTAAATTCATCACTTTCAGTGATTTATCCGCAGACCTCTAACAGTCCAAACATCTCTCATAATGTGTAATAAGAAACCAAATTTATGATAATTTTGGTGCTACCTAGGTATATTTACCTTGACGCATTTTAATAAAAACATTCTAGATAGATATCAATTCGGATTCTAACTGTTTTATTACTTCTCTTATTTAATTTCACGTAATCAAAAATGTGTAAACAAAAATGTACATTTCATGGTATTAAGTCCTTGCTGCTCAACAATAAATTAGTTCAGTGTATCATGTTTAGGTGGCCGCGGTGGCTCAGTCGGTAACGCGTCTGACTACCATGCTAAAGGTCCCGGGTTCGATCCCCGGCCGGTTCAAATCCGGGAACTTTTCTAACGGTGAAAGCGGCCCCGGCGCCCACCCAGCGTCGAATAACATGGGTACCTGGGGGAAACCCTGGGGGGTAAAAGCGGTCAGGGGCGTGATGCTGATCACATCACCCCCACTCACGACCGAGATCTACCCCCACACCCCCTATACGCCTTCATGGTGTGGTGCTATGCACAGGGGAACACTTTACTTACTTTACCATCATGTTTAGGATTCATATGACACTGTTTTTCGTGTATATGTGGTGCAGGGCTTCCTACCAAATACAATTAGAATCTATATTAACCTAGAAACTTTACGAAAATGCAGTCACATTTCTATTTAACATTGTAAAATAATTGGAAACAGTTTTAACAACTTTAAACTCTGACTAACAAAAAGAGTAACTTCTAAGTTTCATTTCTCTTATTCCATTTTTAGCAATATTTACCCATTTGTTGCAGTTTAGGAAACTGAAATTGGGTACCTGTTTGTCTTAAAAATCATGATAATCGTTTCTATCTTCTGATATTTTTTCAATGTAAGCACAATTGCTTTGCATGGGAGGTAATGGTGATTTTGACAATATCTGAGTGTGGCACACAAGGCACGTTTGCAAAGTAAGCCTCTTAATGTCATTCTCTTCCAATAATCCTATGTTGTCCACTTTCGTGATTTGAAGAGAAAGCACGTGTCTTAATGTGTGGTCACATGTCTGAAATTTGTACTCATTTGTGCATATCTGTCATATTTAATTATATAAAATACTGGTTGAAAAGGTTATAATTGGAAGGGTACTGTATCTCGGGTAGACTTGAACAGCAGAGAAAGTGGAGATCTAATATATGTGAAAATATCAGAGAAAGACCATCTTATTTCAAACTTTCTCCTTTCCTCAACATCCCAATTAGCAATATCAGATATTATGTAAGTAATACTTGCCTTGTAGATTTTTTCTATTTGCTATTTCTCTGTTCACTTTTTATATATCTTGCAGTCATTTGATTGATTGATTTGATTTATTTTACTTCGCATTTCTGCCATTTTTGGCTAATTGCTAAGATTTGGATAAATGATAAAGGGACACTCACAAATAACACCCATGGCCAGGCCGGAATTCGAGCCCGGGACCTCTGGCGTCGTAGCGCGCTATGCTAACCACTCCGCCACGGAGGCCGGATAAATTGCAGTCAGGATAAACATTTGTTTATATTTCCTTTTCCTGGATCATATCTTGTATGTTAAACTCTGACAATAGAATTCCTGGATGAATGCACTAGTGTTAATAGTTTATTACTTTGCTGCAAACATATTTCGATGTTTCAATCAGAGTAGTTATAAAATATGTCTATTTCATCACATAAAAGGAAGCAAATTCTGGTTTGATTTTTATGATTTATGGTCCCCTAAATGAAATATATTGATTAACACTTTACCAATTCCATTATATTTTATTTAGGGATGAGCTCATACCTCTTTAAAGCCATACCAATACTTTCAATGATACCGATACCCATACTTGAATGTTGTTGCAATTCAGACTTGTCTACAATAGTTATATACGTTAGGCTACAAGTACCGAATATCAATTTCACTCACCTCTTCAATATATGCTCTTCCATTCTCTGCCACACCTATGGAAGGCATCGCTCTCTGTTGGCGTTCTGTTGATGTCCTGTAGTAACCACCATACAGCACAGCAAATCTCTTATCTGGTATGGTAACATTTCCCTTGAAACGGCTCTTTCATCTTGGCGAAGAGATCGTAATTGCATGGGCTCATTTCAGGGCAGTATGGAGGATGTTCCGTTATTTCCAATTTCCAGCGGCGAAGAAGCACTTTGACACCTTGTCCTGTACTGAACGGTTTTCCTGCCTTTGCAAATAGCTTCTACCCATCGATAAACAACGCTTCGCTCAATCCTTCAAGTTGTGCAATACGACCTTCTGTAACCACATTTTTCTTACACATGTATTGCGCCGCTGAGGCAAATATGCCTTTAGGACACTTGCATTTTGTCCCTGCTCTTCGAGAAAATGCCCACTGCCACATAAGTGTCGCCTTTTCATTCGCTCACTTACGTCACTCTCCACTGCCAGCTACCAAACCCCCAAACAAGTCTACTAAACAAACTCACATGACTGATATATTACGATTTTTTTTATCCAGGCCTTGTAGAACTCAAAATCTAAGTCATATTTTTGAAGTTTTACAATGTGCTGCTAGTTACATAATGCATGCCTAATTGTGACACCTTTGTGCTCTATGAGAAATCGTAGAAATTCTTCTAGCTGAAGAGATAGCATATATCCAGATGCCCCACAACCACTTCGAGAAATGAGCTACGATCTAAAACAGACACTGTGCATTCCAGTATCATTTCTAAAAAGAGTTTGTATTTAATAGATACATATATATTTTAAATCAGGATCGGTAATTTCAAACACTGTTCAAATTTCCCAAGGTGAAGTTTATGTGAGTACCCTTCGAATCGTATCCTCTTCAAATTAGTTATGCAATGCGTTTCAAATGAAATTTACCATACGACAAATGCTAATTATTTCGTCTTGATCCTCAGGTTCCGGCAGAACCTTCAGAAACCAGCCAAGTGGGCGGAGAATGTGCCAGCAGATAAGAGGTTGGGGCGCCGCAGCGTGAGTCACCCCCGAGAGGGGCGGGCGGGACAGAAAGGAAGGGGCCGTGGAAGCAGTCTAGACCGCTTCGCCCCCTCCAGAGTGCCCTCACGGAAACTGCAGCACGAGAAGAGAAACAAGCGGAGGATGGCGGAGGCACAGAACCCCAAGGTGAAATGGAAGCAGGGCGAAGAGAAGAAAGATAGGGAGAAGGAAGACGACGAACTGTCGGTGACCGTCATCATAATGGAAGATGATAGAAGCGCGAATTCAGTTATGGATGGGGATCATCCGAAAGAGGGGGCGGAGCGGGACAAGACGGTCCGCAACCCCAGTAAGTTTACTTTCCTACCTTCAGTGCAACCCTCGACTCTTACGTCAAAACCTCATTCTTCTGCTCGATTCTCTGTTTTGGATGGGAACTATAACGTCTTGTCACCAATCTCTTCCGAATTCAGCTTATTCCTAAATTAACACAAGCCTAAACTTCATTTACATATTTATTTCCCATGTTTAATTCATTCTTCTTTCCTCTTCATGCATCAATTTGTATTACATTTATTTGTAGAAAACTTAATATTGACTGAATTTCTCATTTTAATTTTTCACTGTTGCTAATTCTCTGCTGTTGTTCGAAGGTGATACTTGTTGCTTGTATATGTAGCAATTATCTAGTGTTCACTATAATTTCCAAACTGTATGTTGCAATTTGATGTACTGCACAAATTACCTCACGATAACAAATGGCTTATTGTTTGTCCAATTCTTAATTCCTTCTCGATCAAAATGAATGTCAAAAATTAAGAAACAAATTAAAAATCGAATTGTTCAGGAATTATTAAATACGATCAACAGGATTCTTTAAAAGGGCCCATTTCCCTTTGTTCGTATTTCTGTTGTTGCAGTGATAAGAATACTGCTTAGGAGTCCGATCTCTTTGAGTGGTTGACTCACAGTCTTCTAACTATTTATTAATTTTTTATTATATTTATTTATTTATTTATTATAACTATAGATTCCGGGTGTAAGCTCTAGCTTACGCATGGGCGTGAATATTCCCACATAGATTTTATACGATTCTATAGGTCATTTCCGTTTTTACGGCGGGCACTCTAGAAGCTGGCAAGGGGAGTGGGGAGCGGGGAATTCGCCGCAAACCAACCAGACAACAGCGGTGGCGCCAAGAGATACGACGTGGCGGAAATAAGTACTACGTGAACCTCATTCTACAGACTGCTGCGTTTCTTATGGCGCTGGATTGGTCGCTTCCCCGCTCCCCACTTGCCTTGCCAGCTTCTAGAGCGCCCGCCCTAAGAACTGAAAAGACCTATAATGATTATTCGTCCCCATCATTGCAATTGCAAATGTCATAATCTAATAGAAATAAGGAATCAGGCTAGACTTAGGTGGTTAAATAACTCTGATGATACAAATCTAAGCAATTATATTAGAATAAAGCGAGAAGTTAACCGCACATTTAGAAGTAAAAAAAGAGATTACTTGAAAAGCAAAATTAATAAAATTGAAACAAACAGCAAAAACAAGAATATCAGAGATTTATATAAAGGTGTAAATGAATTTAGAAAGGGTTGGCAACCTAAAGTAAACTTGATAAAAGATATAGACGGTGATTTTCTAGCTGACCCAAGTGATATTCTAAATAGATGGAAGAACTATTTTAATGACCTTTTAAATGTTCATGTAGGAGAAAAATCAGAAGTAAATGAAGTGCACACAGCAGAACCTTTAGTTCCAGAATCTAACTTGACTGAAGTTAAAGATGCTATTAAAAGGCTAAAGAATAACAAAGCACCTGGCATTGATTTAATACCAGCTGAGTTAATTAAATATGGTGGAAATTCGTTAATATGTCAAATTCATAAATTAATTTGTTTAATATGGATTAAAGAAGAAATACCTCAACAGTGGAAAGAATCCAAAATTGTTTCTGTGTTTAAAAAAGGTGATAAAATGAACTGCAATAATTACCGTGGAATTTCTCTACTCTCAACAACATATAAAATATTATCTAACATTCTTTTAACAAGACTAACCCCATATGCTAATGAAATTATAGGATGTGGATTTAAACGTAACAGATCAACTACAGATCAAATTTTTCACATCAGACAGACACTTGAAAAAAAGTGGGAATATAATCAAAATGTCCATCAGCTATTCATTGATTTCAAAAAAGCATATGATTCGGTCAAAAGAGATAAATTATATAATATATTAGTCGAGTTTGGAATACCTAAGAAGCTTGTTAGTATGATAAAAGTATGCACCAGTGAAACAGAAAGTAAAATTCGTGTGGGTATTAATGTGTCTGACAAATTTACAATTCATGATGGGTTAAAACAAGGAGATGCATTATCTCCATTGCTCTTTAATTTTGCCTTTGAATATGCTGTTAGGAAGGTAAAAGAAACTAACGAAGGACTAAAATGAAATGGTATGACTCAGTTGTTAGCATATGCAGATGATGTAGACTTATTAGGGGATGATATAAATACAATTAAGAATAATGCTAAAACATTTTTCAAAACTGCTAAAGAGATAGGTTTGGAAGTTAACAAAGAGAAAACTAAATATATGCTTACAGGCCGAAACCAAGTGTTAGGTAATAATCAAAATCTAATTATTGATAACAACTCGTTTGAACCAGTTTCCAAATTCAAATACTTAGGAGTAATATTAACAAATGAAAATGATATTAAAGAGGAAATAAAAAGTAAGCTTAATTCAGGAAATGCATGTTACTTCTCTCTTCATAAACTTTTGTCTTCTCGTTTAATATCTAAGAAAATAAAAGTTAAAATATACAAAACAGTAATTTTACCTGTAGTATTATATGGGTGTGAAACTTGGTCCCTTACATTGAAAGAGGAACATAAATTGAGAGTATTTGAAAATCAGATCCTTAGGAAAATATTTGGACCTAAAAGGGATGAGGAGACAGGTGAGTGGAGAAGATTACATAATTTAGAAGTACATCATTTGTATTCATGTCCAGATATTATTAGAATAATTAAATCAAGAAGACTTAGGTGGGCAGGCCATGTGGCATGAATGGGAGAGGAAAGAGGAGTTCACAGGATTCTTGTTGGGAAACCTGATGGTAAGAGACCTATAGGAAGGCCAAGACGAAGATGGAGGGACAACGTTGAGATGGACCTAAGGGAAATCGGTAGGGATGGAAAAGAGTATATAGATCTTGCTCAAGATAGGGACAGATGGAAGGCCTGTGTTGCGGCAGTCATAAACCTTCGGGTTTAAGAAGGCTAGAGAGTTAGTTAGTTATCATTGCAATTAGCCTAATCAGAAGAAAAGTCATGTAAAATAAGAAAGAATACAAGAGAGCAAAGCAATGGCATACATTCATATTCCTTTTATACCACCAGTGCCTGTGGCATAAGACTCGAAATGTTCCTAATCGTTTATACAACACACAAAATTGTAGTGTAGATTTAATTTTCCAGACACACTAACTACCATAAACAGCTCCATAATTTTGTGGAGTATTTTCTAGAAAAAATTGCATATATCTTTTATTGATCTTAAGTGGGGGTATTGGTTTTGGAAAAAGCTGTCTCTGAAAAAAGTATTTTTTACAAAGAAATAAAATGTTATAGTTGATGCATTTTGACGATTATAATTAACATAACGTTTCTGAAAGAACATTTTATTAGCTGTAAGATGATAAAAAATTAAAATCCGATTATTAATTCTAGAATTGCTTAACGATAGAAGAATCGAAGGAGCGTTTCATAGCAGCCATTTTGATGACATCATCACAGGCAAACTGGAGGTCTAAGAGAGTGTCCACTGGTGGATTTCCAAAGCTTACTACATAAATAAACAATGTAATGTTTGGTACTAATGGCCGGAAGTAAAATATTCTGCCACTTTTTGTGATTAATTATACGTAAATACTCTGTAAAGTAGTAAGGAAAAACTCGTTAATTTTGTCGCGGAGATACGTCATTATTGACTGTTCCTCACCATGCATCTCTAGATGTGCACGCGTCTAGAGGAATGTCTGCTCGTGATCAGCAGCTTTAGAACATCCAGATTATCTCAGTTTTCCATCATTTTCTCTCTGAAATTGGAGTGGTAAATCATAGCCATTTCGTAAATAAACATTGTGGTATATGTTGTCAGAAGCGAGAATATTTCCACAGGAGAACTCAATCCGCCCTTTCAGAGCACATGATCATCCGATTTTCACATCACTCGGGATATCTTGGCAAATAAGTCTGTTTTAGCATAGCTGTAGTTCGAATCTCCAAGAGAGATCAAGTTCCAAAGAAATGGATCAGTATTGCAGTTGAAGGAATCACTATGCACACGATTATTTATATGCAACCGGAGATGTGTGGAATCGCTTTTCTTCTATGTCACGTTAATTTATATGCCGTTTACGACATTTCAAGTACATACACATCAGAGCTATCCGTCACAACTCTGAATACTTGACGCCCAGAGTTGATACCATCAGCATCTGCACGACTTCCTTTACCGAATGGAGAGTACTCACTGGCTGAGGTTGAAGCATTCACCTTCCAACCTTGCAATAGATATCTTACTCGCAAATACTACATAACTATAATTGCAAGCTATCAAATAGTTTATTGATTTTGGCCCCCATTTTGGCTGCCATCTTGAATTAACAGATTTTGTAGACTATGACAAAAATCCTCTTGCATCATTTTGAATTAATTTGACCTTCAGATCTCAGATTCAAGGGTTCCAGCGATCAATTTGGCATTCACCCAGCTATACTCAGTCCTGATGGTCAGATTTCGGTAGACTTATTTCTTCTTTAGGACACCAAGCAGGTAAGAATTCGATGAGAAATTTTTTATTGCAATTTTCTGGTACTTTGCGGTACTTTTTTCCGTACTTCGACCCGTCTATATTCAAACGCTCATCTTCAGGATATGGGGTTACCTGAAGCTCCATGACGTGTACAGTCACGAACACTTCTGGGTTGTAAGAAGCCCATTGACTTTCAATCGCATGATTTACATGCCAGAAGTGTCCGTGACTGTATAAAACATCTTCGGAAAATGTCCAATTATCACACCATTAAGCTTTGTTACCATGATATGAAAAAATTCAATATGCTGACCAAGGCAGAAATTTATTTTATTATAAAATATAAATTAAACGTAACGTTTCAACCTTCTAGCAAGGTCTTCTTCAGACTATGTACCAAGTACAAATGTAACAAGGTACAAGAACAGGAAGATATATATACACAAAAATACTCCCCTCCAGACTATTAGAAAGTTACATTCTAGCAGGTGGCTTTCGCTTGTCAACTTTACTTTAACCTGAAAGTGAATGTGTTTGGACTCTTTATCTCACGCTCTATTTCCTTCATTCTTCTTCCTTCTTCTCTCCTCTTTCTCTCTTGTCCTTTCCACTCTTTCTAACACCTTCTTCCATTCTTTATTTATCATCAGTCCCCCATTCCAGTTCATTATGTCTTCTTCACCTTTCTTCTCTATTTCCTTGGCCTCTTTCCATTTTCTCACTAGCATTCTCTTCTCCATTCCTATCTGCTTAGACTCATTCCACTCTATGTCATGTTTCTCTCGTGTGTTTAAATATCGCATTTCTCTCTCTCTCTTAAGTCGTACCTCATCCCTATGTTGTTTCAACCTGTCTTTCAGCCTCTTTTTCTTTTCTCCTATGTACACACTCTGACATTCTTTACATTTCACTTCGTAGATAATCCCTTCCTCTTCCTCTTCTCTGTTTTCCTTTTTCTTGTTAGCATTCTTCGCTATTCTTAAGATGCTTCTCCCTCCCTTCCTGTAAGTTTTAATGCCCGCTTTTCTAAGCACTTCGCATATCTTTTCTGTGGTCTTCCCCATGGTATGAAGAAGACCTTGCTAGAAGGTTGAAACGTTACGTTTAATTTATATTTTATAATAAAATAATTTTCTGCCTTGGTCAGCATATTGAAATTTTTTCAAAACATCTTACTTTGAAGATTTACGTTAAGTGTGAAATGACTTTCGTCAGTGTTTGAATGGGATGTGTTTATCAGAATATCTATGGCGTTTCTTAATCTTCTGTGTAGTTGACGTATGGACTCGATCCTGGTGGGATTTTATAGTGGGGTACAATTTTACTTGTACACTTAAGGCTTAACTAAACTGCAAAGAAAAGATGGAACCTGCAGAGACCTAAAATACTATTTCTCTGTGTAACTTGTGGCCTCTTTCTAATCGGAAGTATTGGTAAAATTCCATTAGTATTCATCCATTCATTATGTGTTGCTAGGTATAGACTACCGGGTAAATTGCTTAGTGACAACCATAATTTCTTGCAAAGACTGCTCCATCGCAACTCGAGAGGAACTGCAGGTCGATACATAAATGAAGGCCCACGAGGACGACGACTGCTGTTCCTGATATGGAACGGGGCCGCCCGACTGGTTAATCGCACTGCAAGACAAACGGCTGGAACTTGTGGTAAATCCTACTCCTTCATCGCCTATAAACTGGAAAGGAATACACTCCATCATTACATTTCAAATGGAATTTCAAGTTCAGGAAATCAACTTGAAATCAACTCAGCCAGACTACGTAAAGTATTTCAGAAATTTGTGATAATACTGACAGAGAGTGCGTTTAGCGAAGCTACAATTTCCATCCCTCGAAGGGCTTGTACTTCGTCTTAGAACTAAAGACTATCCCAGTGAAAGACATCATTAAAAGCATTGAGCAGATCTAACAGTAAAAGTGCTCCGTATGCAACCGCTTTAAACATCTCAGCAGCAGAGAAGGTTGCGTTGCACTACTCAAAACCTTAAGGGAAGACAAAAACATATCTATTGCTGTTTCCTCGTTAACGAACTGACATTCTACTTAACCTTGGGTACTTAAGGGGATCGAAACGACCAAACGACCGGCAACATTTTCCTCGTTCCACAGACCATTTATTTACAAACTTGTTATTGCTACTACCGAAGCGAATCCTCCGAAGGTGGGCGATGTCGGTCCATGCAAGGGCTAACCGAGTCCAAGGTCAAACTCACCCCGTTCAATGTGCCACTCCTCACCACCTCGATGTATGAGAAAATACTAACTGACTGACTGATTCTCCACTCGCACCTCCTACTGCCACGACCCCTCGATGACCCCCTCGTCTTCCGCTTTCCTTGCGGAAGTTTCGGAATTTCCATCGGGAACAAACAGTCGCCACCTCGCAAGTAAGGAATGGCTTAGCTGGCATAGCTTGATGATCTCTGTGAGGATAACTTTGGTTATCTTGACCGAGCAATACATGCCCTTACACTATACTTCCAAATGACAAAGTGGATGCTTCAGTAATAGTTTGATAACTACAAACTGCTAACCGATTCTACATACTCGCCACTATCACGAGACCCCACAGCAACAATAGAAAGGAAGGAGTGTATCTCGGTGGATTTTCAGAGCTCACGAGATAAATAAACTGCGTGTAAAGAAGAGACAAATTGTAACGAAATCTTGAGTGGCGTAAAATTGTGTTTGTGGAATTAAGATTAAGACTTAATTAAACTGCATGGAAAAGATTTATCTAAAGCAAAATAAAACGAGAAAATGCACAGACCTGTAATTACTATTTTTCTGTGGAAGTTCTGACCCCTTCCTAATCAGAAAATTTATTTTAAAAAAATAATGTATATGAATAAAGAAAGAAACATAAGATAAACTGACGTTAAATGAAACTGTCCTGTGAAAATTTTACACTCTCCCTCAAAATTTACAAGGCTTGCATTGATATTAATAGCAGCACTATCAAAGGCTCGACACACATACTCCACAAATTCCAAGAAATTAATCTGTATGTTTGTTTCAAAAATGTAGAGAACAGATAGCAATATGCGTACAAAGTCGAAATAATAATAATATAAGTTCATTACAACTTAAAATGTAGTTACTGAACATGTAAATGTGTGAAGAGATTTGATGAAATTCTTTTAGCCTATCTTTATCAGGAGTGATGCTAATGGGTAAGAAACACTATAAGGGTAAGTCTTCAGCTTCAGCAAATGATAGATAGACTGTTTCTATTCTCAGGTAATGATACTGGATACAAAATATTGGAAACGAATGGATCTGTATCGAAGGACATCAGTGGTAAGTTAAATATGGCTTGTTTGGTTTTGCCATTTCCAAATATGGGAGTAATTGTTTCCGAATTATTTCCATGTATTTTTCTCTTTCATTTTGCAATATCAATTTCATAAGTACCCTTTCTGCAGCTAGGAATACTTCATTTATTGATTGAAATAATAATCACATTATCTTTAATATTTTTGGATGTGTGTTTACGTATATTTATACATCATATGTAATTTTTAAGTCATTTTATCTACTTATTTCTTATAGTAATACACAATCCAATACTACCCTGAATCTAATATTACTGACAACACTGTTTTAATTTTCAAATTCGCTTCTTTAAAGTTAATTGTGTATGGAATTGTGAATCGCATAACAAAAAAATTAACAATAACAATTGCCAATTGTTGAAGAAACATGCGTCATTTTCTGATTGCTTTACCAGAGAGCAAATCGAAGTTAGGGAATGATATGGCATTCAACTTTGACTTAAAATTTTCCTTTCCATTGTAGCCACTCGCAGTTTACTACCAATTATAAAAGCTAATGTTCTGATTCATACTCAAAGTCCCACAAAATTTTGAAAGAGGGTAACCTGGCTTACAATCATTTAAACACTTCATATTTTCATTTCATCATTTCACGTCAATATTTCACAGACGAATAGCATGAATTATCATTACTTTCATACTTTGGTCTTATCAATTGTATTCAGCATTCAAAATAAAAATATGTTTTTTTTTTCTTTCAGAAGAGCGATTACTAGTAGAAATAAATGAGGTCCTTAGACAAAGACGAGAAGCGGAGAGGAAGCGACATCTACTAGTTGAGAAAGCAACTGAGTTGCAAGCAAAAGTGCGAGACAAACGGGAGAAGGTAAACAAAATATTTTGTGAAAATATATAACATTTTAAGAAAGTAAAATTAATAAGAAACAAGAAATAAATTTTAGTGTAGAAGTCATGGTATTCAGAAGTAGTTCTCCTATGCAGTTTCAATACGAATTCCACTCAGATGAGTCCCAACGCCGGCAGTGGTCAGCGTATCGCGCTAAGAAGGCAGACATCTCAGATTCGATCCCTTGTTAAGGCATGGATGTGTGTGTTTGTCTCATTGGCGGATCTACCGGGGTCCATAGGGTACGTGCCCCCAAAAGCCAAGACTAACTATAATGAAAAGCGATGACATCATTACATGCCATTGCCAACGAACAAAAAAATCATGCAACATGAAATAGAGTCCTTCGACAACATCCTTTTCCAGACTGTCACAGAATACAAATACAAAGTTTGGCACTAATAGGAATATCTGTACTGGATATATTTGAAATTGAAATGTGCTGCCACTGAAAATCGAAGCCAAGACATATGATTGATATGTTTACATTTTACCTACTGAGATGAATACTAAAAAAATCATTAGGTGGATTTTTTGGTACTTCTCTAAAACATGAGTCACGGAGTCTGCCTCGGACCCTGTTTGCTATGAAGAGAGACTCTTGCACCAGTACAGACATTGATCAGGTAACGCAAATCATTTTGCAAATATTGTGTGCATTACTAACATTTTATTATTATTTTTCTGGTCAATATAATTTGTTTGACACTCGACAAACTAAACCCTTGACTAATGAATGATTTCTTCAATTACAGTGTCATTGTTTCGTATTATCATTCATATTAGTTTTACACGGGGGAATTTTGAATGTTCTTTACATTGTGGAACAAAGGTTCCTTAATGAATATGGTACGAAACCAACTGTTTAAGTGGTCCCTTTTACCTCCGCTGGCCCCCGCTCGCTCTCGCACAACGGGATCTGCGGAGCTCTTATGGCTGCTACTGAGCAGGAGCCTACAAAACCTTGTCTGTTTTCGCAAACATCAGGGTTTTTTGTAAATGGTATCAATTCTGCCAGTCACAGAATGGCTTAGGATTATTGAATATAAGTGTCAGTCACTTTACAACAGAATAATTTTTGTGAAAATTGTAGATTGTTTTTCTGAAGTACTTTTAACAGACGTCTTTTTTCTTTTCTTTTTAAATGCACTGCATAATATTATCATAAGAAATTAAGTAGAATTATTTAAGATATTCCGTCAATCGAAATTTATTTTACCATCATAATCATTTGCTACCTCTAACTCTTTTGGACATAAATACATACGTTATCGTCATACACCACCAACAACATTCACAGTGTGTAGAGAAAATCAAAGTGAACAACTTTTCTTAGGAACACTTTGCTCTTCAAGCCCTCATTTCGATGCAACGAGGCATCACAAAATAACATTTTTAAGCTAAATATACGCATACCATGGATAGCTTATTGGTTGCCACTGGCATTTGTTTTTACTTTAGGATAAGATTCGAAAAGAGATGGAAATAATGTCATACCAGCAGAAGTGCTATCAGGGTGAAATTACTATAGAGTCATTCCATGCCAAATCAACACAGATATGTGCAATTTTTAACCTGACCATCTCAGATTTTCATGAAATTTGGGGAGTTGAAACTATGCATAGAACTTAGTAACTATGAACATTTTTAGTGTCGTGCGTCTTGTAATTGTTAAATTATTCAAGGTCAAAGTTTGCAGAAATTGCCTTTTTTGAGCCCGCTTAGCTATACTAAATGTGTTGTAACTCCGCCCCTATTTCGCCTAGGAAGCTCAAATAAAGCTTATTGTACAGGGAATTAAATAAGCTTTCCAGTGATATATAACAAGCCTACCTTTGAATAAAAATATAATTTTGTCACGTGACCTTGACCTTTGACCTTGAATATCTCAAAACATGTCATCACCAAAAATCGTGAAAAAATATATTTGGTCCCTCATACCATACTCTAAAACATACCAAAAAATCATTCTGGGACTGCAATGGGTTCAGAAGATACAAAATAATATGTGTAACTCTGTGATTGATAAAAGCCCCATTACATGAACTATGAAGAGTCAAATGTCCCTTAACACCCCCTACAAAATGTGAAGGAGTTATCCTGGGTATAATTGGTCATAAAAGAAATAGGTTAGGCACAGGGAGATCCCTAGTCGTGTGTGTCAAGCGCAGATCCGGCATATTGTTGACCGCTATATTGAATTCAACGCAAAAATTTCAAAGGAAAGGGGGTTATGTGATATATCAAAAGTAGATAGTAAATATGCCTTTGAGGCCAATTCTGATTTCTTGACCAAACGACCACAAAAACCTCAAAAACTCACTTTCTCTCCCTGTTTTGCGCCTTATTTATTACGCTGACGATGTTTCACGGCGCAGAAAAGCAGTGATGAGTGAAAGATGAGCTCTCATCCTCTCATCCTCTCATCCTCTCATCCTCTCATCTTCTCATCCTCTCATCCTCTCATCCTCTCATCTTCTCATCCTCTCATCCTCTCATCTTATGCACCTTATCGTAATCTTCCAAGTCTCGGGGACACCAATGTTTGTATATCGTGACCTTTGTAAACCTCTCTCGGGAACGATGTGCCACACACACGCGCGCGCGCCTCATTTATTACGCTGACGATGTTTCGCAACGAAGAAAACGGCACCAAAACATCAAAAATTTATTTTACTCATTTGGCGTTCGCCAAAACCTCAAAAGTCCCGGTCACCAATGTTTGTATATCGTGACCTTTGTAAACCTCTCTCGGGAACGATGTGCCACACGCGCGCGCGCTGGCGCTTCTTATTGCTAGGACATTGACTATAGCGCTTATTGTGTTTTAGTTTACTGCGTGCTTCGAGCCTCGAAGCGCCTGCCAGGCCATCAATCATCCAACCTGCGTGGAAATTCTCCTCTCGCAACACTCTGCCCCCGAGAAGCGAGATATCATTATCCGGCCTACTGCGTGCTTCGAGCCTCGAAGCGATCGCCTGGCAGGTCATCAATCATCCAACCTGCGTGGAAATTCTCCTCTCGCAGCTCTGCCCCCGAGAAGCGAGATATCATCATTTTATCTCTAGCCTGTTGCGTGTTTCGAGCTTCGGCCTCGAAGCGATCACCTGTCAGGCCATCAATCATCCAACCTGCGCGGAAATTCTCCTCTCGCAGCTCTCTGCCCCGAGAAGCAAGATATCATCATTTTATCTATAGCCTGTTGCGTGTTTCGAGCTTCGGCCTCGAAGCGACCCGGCTGCAGGTCATCACCCGGCCTGCGTGGAAATTCTCCTCTCGCAGCTCTCTGCCCCGAGAAGCGAGATATCATTATTTTATCTATAGCCTGTTGCGTGTTTCGAGCTTTGGCCTCGAAGCGACCCGGCTGCAGGTCATCACCCCACCAAAGGAGGGGTAATCCTGTGGGGTGGGGATTCCTATATATAACGTAGCAGTTTTCTTTCTATCATAGTGAACGTCAATCGTGGCAGTTTAGTATTTTTTAATTTGTTTGTTTGGCAGTATACATACATACATATCATCGTGGAAGTTTTTTTAGTGAGCTACAAGTTTATTTTCAAGTCTCTCTATTTTTCTTGAAAGGTGAACGTCAATCGTGGCAGTTCAGTATTTTTTAATTTGTTTGTTTGGCAGTATACATACATACATATCATTGTGGAAGTTTTTTTTAGTGAGCTACAAGTTTTTGAAGTCTCTCTATCTCTTTTGAAAGGTAAGTTTTTATTTTTTTCATGATATATTTATATTTTGTTTTGCGTCTGACACACATATATTCAAGAGGAGTCATAAAAAAATTGACACACACACTTACATGTCGCATATTTTTTACCTCCTACAACAGTGCACACACACACACACACACACACACACACACACACACACACACACACACACACACACACACACACACACACACACACATACTGTTCGCGTCTATAGAGGAGCCCAAGTTAAGAGTTTAGTATGGGCTGTTATGGGCTTTTATTTTTGAGATCCCCATCCCCATTCTGCCAGAAACAAAAGTTATTAACATGCGAAGAGAAAATAATAAATATGCAAAAAGGAGAAGAAATGTAAGGTTTTGATGCTCTATACCTTCTATTACAATTCAGAACATTCAAAAAATGCGCTTTCCTTTCTTATGTTAAGCGCGATTTGGGGAGTCAAAAATAACAGCCATCCCCCTGTTGCCACTCGCTGCAAACACGTGTTGGGAAGAGGGAAGGGGGTGGGGAATGGCCAGGCAAAAGTTCGTGAATAGGCTTCCGTCTTGGGGGCCAGGTCAAGAAATTTATTATTTGTGTGTGGGCTTTCTTGTTTTGGGGAATTTTTCTCTGAAAACAGGCATATTGTATGCATTGGTGGATCTAGCGGGAATATCCCCGGTTCACTTGCTCTTCCCAAAGGATGACTAACTATTATAAAAAGTTAGATAGCATTATATTAAAAGAACATAAAATAATCGAGCAGTTCTTTTCCAGATAGTAAAGTTTGACGCAAATGCATAAATAGGGGGAATAGATTTATGAGATACCTAAGTAAATTTAATCCGGAACTTGTTGTTTGAAAGGCAATAATATTAACTGATGGACACAAAGCGAGGGCATTTTAGATTGAATATTTCCAATGTCTGTCTTTTTTCTATTACACAAATACAACAGAACTTCATCTATTTCACACCTCTAGTTTTTGATTAATTGAGTTTTAAATTCACTTTTCTGCACAGATATGTTAATTGGGACTGGACGGACTTACGGTTTTATGTGAGATACGAACCTTTAAATGCCTCCACAGGGTATGGAACTCTAATCCCTTAATTAAAATGCGACGACCGGGGTCCTTTGGTGTATGCCGGTATTATAATGAACACTGTTCAGTTTCAAATGAGACAGTGCACCGAAAAATGTGAAAGAGGCCTCCCCGATGGGGCAGTGGTAACGTTGTCGCCTTTATGTGCATAAAGGAAAGAAAAAACACTGTGATAAAATAGAGAGCAAGACGTATAAAAAGTATATTCGGAAACAGTTATTTTCAAATCTTCCTCCACGGACCGTCATTATTGTGGACCAACAGCTGCAAGAATGAACAGCTTCCCACCAAGTCATGCATTCTTGTATGTTCCAGTCAAAGCAAACTATTGTAGGTGCCAGCACCCATGTTGTGACCCCACGCTTTTGATGGGCAATTGTTCTCCCATATTTAAATATAAGGGGAATTTGATGCTGAACGTGCTGCTATTACATTAAATTGCAAGTTTAATTTCATCTTAACATCGGAAATTATATCGGAACATCAGTGTTGTGAAACTAAGAATTTTAATAAGACGATCGTCAATAACAGAAAAGATATCGGATCTAAAAATAGCATTAAATTTGCACAGCACTTGTTTACGTCACCTTGAATTTTCACAATTTAAGTGTTTTATTCTTGTGAATCTGGTAAAGAATAATACATAATAATTCCACGCAACTGCACTTTTTTTATAGCTAGTTGTTATTAATACCCGACTTATTTTTTATCGTGATATCATACTTTTCCTCATAGCTAGTAAATATAGTTCTCTATTTTATACATACACATTTATTGAGAAGAATAGTTATTACAAGAAATATGTTACATTCTGTTTCATATCTCGCAACCTCTAGGATTTTCTTATTTACAGGAATTATAATCTTAAAAGGACGAAAATACGAGGGGGAAATGTCTGCTTCATACAAAGAAAACATATGTTAATATTAAGTTATAGGATAGGGCATAGTGTATAATAATAAATATTATGCGCTTATCCACTTAATACATTTTCTTTTTGTAATTTAGGTAGTTTCCCCGATTCCTACTCTCGCCGTTGAATTGCACATACTCGCAAGTTGCAACAAGAGGAAACATAAAACCGTAGTGCAGAAATCTATTTTTTTTTAAATTATAGACCCATAGCAGCTAGGGACGACCAAAATAACGTCTAGTTTAGTGCTCTTTGTGCATAAATATACTATATTTAGCCCGTCTGAGCTACCCTGTCGTTGCGCTTTAATATATTAATTCTTAGGTTCAGGACAACGTAATTTTCAGAAATTTATGACTTGCTACATAATCCTAAAGCTTTTGCTAAACAATTTTTTTGTTATCGATTTACACAAGAAGTTCTTACCTTCGTTGAAAATAACATTTGAATAGCCATCCTATCGCACTCCAATGTAAAGCTTAGGGCAACCAGATGACGAACGAAATTATTTAGGGACAAACAGGGCTGGTGCCTCTAGAGGAAAAGTTTGGCAGTGAACAGCCCCGTTGACCACTAACTTTTGTTGTTGCGTGTACCACAGCAGACGCTCGATGTGCACTGGAGCTTTCTTCTACTGCACACCATGCGGCAACGCTGTTGCCATAAGCCCCATACTGAACTCTTAAGTTGGGCTCGCTAATAATATATATATGTGGAAGGAAAAAAAAAATGTCTAGCATTTTTTCAACTTTTTTTCCTTCTGTTTCAGTGTGCTTTCCCCTACCAACCCCCCCAAAAAAATTTATCTGTATATATAAATAACAGAGGAAAAATGGAACCGCAACCAGGTCCCTCCGGTCTTTGCGGGAAAGTGGCATGTCGCAACTGTGGAAAATTAATTTCTAAACCTAATATTGCTAGGCATTTGAAAAAATGTCGTCTACCGGAACATGATGTCGTAGCCCCCCCGGCAAAGAAATCTCGCATTGATGCGCATGAATGCGGCGGTGCTTTGAATAAAAGTGCACGCATTATGACGTATAAATCTGGAGCTGACGAAAAATGTGACTCGAGCACCTTCCTCGACAATGTGAAATCTCTAGTAGTTGATCAATTACGGGATTGCATCGTTAATGTTGCAGTTAAAATTCATCTCGTCTTGACCCTGCTGTATGAGAAAGTTGTCTCGTCCGAGTCAAGCACTTTCAGCTTTTACGTAGGGTGCAAAGGCTTACATGAGAGCAATCACGACGATTTGGAGGAAATTGTGACACGGCTATTCGAGCACTTGGGACAAAAACAAGAAGAGTTTGAAGGTCGTGGAAGTGGATGGAGTCTTTGCGGTCGCAGCCACATGTTACAGCTTCGAGTCTGCAATTTCAAACCATTACGCAGCGCTCAAAAAAACAAAAAAACAAAAAAAAAGCAAAATGCAGTGTTGAACATAAAAAGTAATGATGCGAAGAGTTTCCTATGGTCTGTCATCGCCGCATTACACCCAGCTAATAATCACCCCCAACGTCTGTCCAATTACAGAGGATATGAGGGGGGATATGAGAATATGATGAGAGGAATTTCCTATCCTGTGCCCCTGAATAAGATCAATCAATTTTTAAAAAACTATAGAGAGGAAAAAAGAGAAGATCTCGATATTTCTGTGTTTGGGGTTGACGATTCCGGCAACATTCGTGTGTTAAGACCTGCGAGAAGCCAGAATAATGTAATTCGACTCTTGCTTGTAGATGGCCGTTACAGTTTGATACGGAATTTCTCACGATTAGTAGGAAGACAGATCAGCAAGGATCACGATAAGATCGAAATTTGCGATCGATGTTTGAGAATTTTTCGCGTGGGAAAGAAGACGAAAGAACAGCACAAGTGTTTTGGCTCCGTGACTGCAGAACCCGAAGATGTCATGCCGGAACCCGGAACCAAGATGAAATTTCAGAAACACCAGGCTCTTCTCCACCATCCCGCTGTCCTTTATGCCGACTTTGAAAGCTTCCAAGTTCCCATGACGTCTTGCAACCCTGATCCCTCTACCTCAAGCACAATCCAAATTTTTCACCACGAGCCTTGCAGTTTCTCCATCTACGGAGAAAAATTGAATGATGTCATCTTGTATTGCGGACCTGATGCGGCAAAACATTTTGTTAAGAAGATAGCGGAATGCGCGAAAGAACTTGCACCCAGCCTGAAAGGCTCTTACGTTTCTCCACCTGCTCTCACGACGGAACAACAGCGGAGACATGACACGGCGACAAGATGCGCGGAGTGTGACCAAGCTTTCACCCCCGAAAATCACAAGGTCGTACACCATGACCATCAGAATGGATTATTCCTGAGCACGATCTGTAATTCGTGCAATCTTAAGATTAAGGAGTCGCATTTCGTTGCCGTGTTTCTGCATTACACGGAGAAGTACGATACGCATCTGTTCGTCAAAGAGCTCTACAACATAACGACTCGAATCAGTATCATTCCGAGAACGAGTGAGAAGTACATCGCGGTGAGAGTGTGGATCCCTCTCGAAGAAGGAGGAAGTGTGGAAGTTAGAATCCTGGATTCGTACAATTTCCTGTCCTCCAGCCTGGCCACCCTTGCAGCTCAACTCGGCGACGAAGATCTTGTGGCCACCAAGCAAATGTGTTTTTCGGGAGGAGCTGAAAATTTGAATCTGTTGCGTCGCAAGGGCGTCTACACCTACGAGTACGTCAACGATTTCGACAAATTTGACGAGACGGAACTTCCACCCCGGGAGGCATTTTATTCCCATCTCACGGAGGACGTCTGTTCCGAAGAGGACTACGAACACGCCCGTAGTGTGTGGACGGCCTTCAATTGCCAAACTTTTCGTGATTATCACGACCTGTATTTGAAATTGGACGTGACTCTCCTCATGGACATTTTCGAGTCGTTTCGCAAGAGATGCATCTCGATCTACAAGTTGGATCCTGCGTATTTCTTCACGACGCCGGGATTGACTTGGGAATCGATGATGAAATACACCAACATGGGACTGGGACTCATCGCAGAGAAGGAACAGTATGCCTTCATGGAGAGTGCGATACGCGGTGGCATCGTCCAATGTCCCCGACGCCATGCTCAGGCAAACAATCCTCGTACGCCTGGTTACGATGCATCGAAGCCCAACACCTACATCGTCTACTGGGATGTCAACAACCTGTACGGCCACTCCATGTCCCAGTGTCTTCCCATCAGCGACTACGCGTGGATGACCAAAGAGGAACTCTCCTGCGAGGATTTTTTTCTCAACTGGAGCGAAGATAACGAATGGGGCTGTTTCTTGGAAGTGGATCTCGATTATCCCGAAACGCTTCACGAGAAACATCACGGATTCGCCCTGGCCCCCACCAAAGAGAAGCCACCTGGAGGATCATCGGAGCCAAAACTCATACTAAGCGTGGAGAACAAGAGGAATTACGTTGTGCACTACCGACTCCTTCAATTCTACGTGCGTCACGGCTTGCAGCTGAAGAAAATACACAGAGGATTGAAATTTAGGCAGAGCAGGTGGCTGGAACCATACATAGCCGAGAACACGCGACGCAGAGCGCAATCGACATCGCCTGCAGACAAGGATCTGTACAAACTGTTCAACAACGCCATCTACGGCAAGACGATGGAGAACGTGCGCAATTACATCGACGCAACGTTGGTCACGGACGAAAAGAAATTCGAAAAGATTGTCGCGTCCCCCTACTTCAAAAACTTCACCATTTTCGACGAGAATCTGGTATTCGTCGAGAAGAACAAGAAGCAAGTGATGCTCAACAAGCCGATTGCCATAGGTGCCACCGTCCTTGAACTATCAAAATTGCACATGTACCAATCGTACTACGACCAGTTTCAACTCTTTTACGGAGATAACATCCAAATATGCTACATTGACACGGATAGCTTCATTTTTCTAATCCAAACACCAAGCCTCGAACGTGATCTGAGTTCGATGAAGCATCTTTTTGATTTCAGTAACTTACCATCAGGCCATCACTTGCATTCGACGGAAAACAAAATGATCATAGGAAAGTTCAAAGACGAAGCGGCTGGTAATTACATCAGCGAATTTGCGGGGCTTCGTGCCAAAATGTACTGCGTCAAGATTGCAGATAAGAAAGAGATCAAGAAAGCGAAAGGGGTAGGAAGAACAAGTACTGCTAAATTCAACATGAAAGACTACAAAGAATGCCTTTTTCATGGTGAAAAAAAACTCAGCACAGATCATCGCATTGCGAATACTTTACACGAACTGTACACGACGCGCGTAACCAAGGTCGCATTGGATGCAAGGGACAACAAGTTGCGTGTTCTCGATTGTCAAATACATACCAGAGAGTGGGGCCACTGCAATGGAAGCGATAAATGTGACGTGTGTTAACTGTAACCCCATAGCCATGAAGTTCGCTGTGTTTTTTGCTATTTTTCAAAAAACAGACGGAGGAAAAAAAAAATGAAAGGGGAGCCCTCGGGCGATGAAAAGTTGCAAGTTGTAATTATGTCGTTAAGGCTCGCTCTAAACACGAGGCTCATTAAATTCAACTCTTACTTTTTTCTTCTTCATAATTACATGTTCTCGAGCTTTTTGAATTGCATCGCCGCAGATAAAATCTTCTCTTCTCTTCTCTTTATTCGATCTATGAAGGGGCACAGCATGTAGAAATTTAATTTAAATAACAGGAACAATGAATCTTTTCGGTTTTCGCAAACAGACCATTATGGAAACTGCACCAATAAATTCCAATAACCTCTTACCTTCCGTGTTAACTAAACTCAATGGTCTACTCATCGTTCACCTTAACAGCATTTGGACAAAACTGGATGACGATGTGGGCAAGATGTTTTACGTTTTTAATAACAATTTACATTTTTACAAAATTCCGATCGATGGAAAACTTCAAATCACCGTGAATCCGGAAAACGTAGGCGAAATCAAAATATCTACCGGCAAGAACATTTTTCGAATCAAGCACGACAAGATGCTTTCTAACATTACTTACGATGTTTCTGCAGGAGATTGTTTATACGTGGAACTCCTAGGAGATTACGACAAACTCATTCCTCTCTTCGTAGAATTACGAATCGTCTATCCTATTATAAATAACCGTTAACCAAAAATGCCTAACGACATTTTCGGCAACACCAAGCGTGTAGACCACGCAGAAGAGATTCTCATGCTCGACGTCCGAATTAAAAAGTTGAGGAGCGATTTGATCGCTTTGCAGGAGACCTTAAACAAAAGTTTAGAGTCGGAGATCGCTACGCTCCAAACGCAATGTCTCGACCCCATTCTGAAAATCGATTCCGAACTGAAAACGCTCATAAAAAATTATGTCGACGTACCTTCTTACGACAACGTTCAAAATATACAGTTGAGCGTGGATAAGCTTCAAAATGATTTGGCCAAATTACAACAATTTCAATCGAAAAATGAAGATTTGGAAAAATTGAAACTCGAAATCGAAGAACGAACTTCGGCAATCGAAAAGAATTTCTCTGAACTTCAAACCGTCGTGAAGGATATTGATGTAGAACGCTTGCATGTTGTTGTTTCCAAATTACAAGAAGAATTCGCCGGCACGTTGGAAGAAATTAAATCCAAGTTACAGACTTTGGAAGATACCATGACGAACCTACCATCGTCAGACGAACTGCAGGTCATCAGCAAAAGCGTCGCGAACATAAAAATTCAATTGGAGGCTTATCAAGATTTCGAACACATTCAAACCACCATCGCTACGCTTCAGGCGTCTCTGGAGTTGATCAACGAAGAAATTAAAAATATTCACGCTGAAGCCAGTGCGTTGACGAGCATACAAGACACGTTGAGCACGGTTCAGCAGAAGATCGAATATTTAGAAAATTTGAACATCGAAACAAATCTTGCTCATTTTCATCACGTACTGGACAACATACAGGGTGACTTGGAATCGTTACGGACAAGCGTACCTTCGAGCGAAGATTTGGAAAAATTGAAATCGGCGGTGAGGGCACTATCCGATTCGAGCGACATCAAAAGTTCATTGAGCGATCTCGAGAGTAGGGTGGCCAATCTCCCCACCTCAAAAGAATTACACGCTTTGAAAAGGAACATATCACGTATGCTGAAACGACTAGAAACAGAAACGGCGAACGTGGAACAGATTCGAGACGAACTTGCTTCGCTGGTGTCGACGCTACCCACTTCGCAGAGCGTCGCCGACCTTCACACGCAGTTTACCGAAATGCGAAGCATCGTGAACGATCTTACCGAGAAAAGCTCGAAATTGAATCAAGTCGAGAACCTTCAGAGTATCGTCGTCAACATCAGAGATCAAGTTGGAGTGCTGGAATCCACGCAGGAATCGACGCTGGCCTCTTTCGGTGCCAAATTACAAGAACTCAACGAAAACTTCAAGCAGTTGAACGTGGAAGTGAAAATCAAACCGTCATTTTCTACAGTAACAGATACCATCGTCGAATATTTGTTGCCCGTACAAAATACACTGGGACAGCTTCACAGCAACCTCGTTAGCGTCGATACTAAATTCGCTAAACTGCATTCTCTGCAAGCCATCGAAATCAACAGCGTACCCAATCAACAGAGAATCTCCACGTTCGTCGAAGGTAACAAACTGTACATGTTACATCCTTATCATCCGTACTACAAGTTTCTCCTCGATGGTACAATTCAGATAAACGAATTTTCGTACTGGTCTCACGGCAGAAAAGCTAGCGTTCCCACCATGACCTTGATATCGAATCGTGGTGTTCAGAAAGCAGGAAACATTCCTCTGGCACGTTGGAACGAAACGCGCAACATATATGAAATACACGAAGACGAAGATCTCACCGTTTTCGACGTGAGTGCCGGCGATAAGCTGATCATTCAAAACACGAGCGAAGTGCCACCCTCTTTGAATCCCATCACGCTGGTGCTTCTCTTCAAACGTAATCTCTAAAAAATGTCTAGGCAAGCCATCGTCGAAGAATTGCATAAACCTGCACGCCGCAACTACAAACGTTTAGCTGTGGTAACCAAGGGAATCGATGACCTCTGGCAAAGTGACCTCGTGGAGATGAGTAGCGGCAATCTAAAAAATGTGCATAAATTGAACAAGGGTAACAAGTACCTCCTCACCGTCATAGACACGTTTTCGAAATTCGCATGGGCTCTACCTTTGAAAGCCAAAACAGGAACGTGCGTCACGGAAGCATTCAAGACAATTTTTCGCGAAAGCGACAGACGACCTCGGTTTTTGCAAACGGACAAGGGGAAGGAATTTTACAATGCCGTATTCCAAAAGTTTATTCGGAAACACGACATTCGACATTATTCAACCTTCAGTCACATCAAAGCCAGCATCGTGGAAAGATTTAATCGAACCTTGAAAACACACATGTGGAAACGATTCACACTTCGAGGAAATTACAAATGGGTCGACATACTGCCGGAACTCGTCGACACTTATAATAATACGGTACACAGAACAATAGGCATGAAGCCAGCTGACGTTACGAAATCTGACGAGCAGCGTTTAATTTCTACAGTTTACTGTCCAAAGTACACTCCCACGACTACCAAGAAATCAAAATTCAAAATTGGAGACCAGGTGAGGATCAGCAAATTCAAACGCACCTTCGAGAAGGGGTTCACAAAAAATTGGAGCACGGAACTTTTTACGGTGGTTCGAGTTTTACCCGGAAACCGACACACGTATATAATAAAAGATAGTAGCGGTGAGATTTTGAAAGGAAGATTTTACGAAGAGGAACTCTCTAAAACAAAACATCCCGACACGTACCTCATCGAGAAAGTATTGCGTAGAAAAGGCAACAAACTGTTTGTCAAATGGCTGGGACTTCCAGAAAAAAGTTGGATCAACGCGAACGAAGTAATCTTGTGAGTACGTGGAACGTGGTGAAGCGTCTACCGGATTCGGAAAGTCAAACGAAAAAAAAGAACGGTGAGTTGCTTCCCGACAGCATCCGCTGTCTGATCGTAGGTCCTTCAGAGTGTGGGAAAACAACACTGCTCGTGGACAATTTTCTCCTCGCACCGAATTGGTTAGATTGGAAGAACAGGCACCTCTACGTATTTTCGAAAAGTTTGGAGCAAGCGAAATACCAGCAACTGATGAAACTGTACGATGGTCTGGACATTGCAACGTTCTCTTCGGAAATAAAACCACTCGACGATTGTCGTGAAAATTCAGTTGTTGTGTTCGACGATGTTATCCTGGAAAATCAAAATGAAATTCGCAATTTTTTCACGCAAGGTCGTCACAAAGGAATAGATTGCTTCTTCCTAGCTCAAACGTTTTCCAAAATTCCAAAACAGTTAGTACGCGACAACGCTAATTTCATATGTTTGTTTCGTCAAGATCACACCAACCTCAAGCACGCGTACGATGACTACGTAGGCGGAGACATGAACTACAATCAATTTTCGGAACGCTGCTGCTCCCACTGTTGGAACAGTGACGATTTCGGATTCGCGACGATCGACATGACGAGAAAACCCAACGACGGAAAATACAGAAACAAAATCAACGACTTTCTAAACGTTGCAACGTTGTGAGAAACGACGTGTATAAATAACGATATGACGAAACGAAAAATCGAAGACGAAAATCTCAAGCTTCGCGATTACCTCGCGAAACGCTTCAAAGGTTGGAAATCCGAGAATCGCGGATTCTACGAAGAGAAGAAACGTCAAGATCAACCTGTGATCGACGCCATCAGCGATCTAGGTAAAGAAATTAAAGGTGTCACGGAACAAAATAAAAATTTGATCAACGAACTCGTACCACTTGCAGCTAAAAGTTACACCGTACCCACGCCCATTTCGAGCATTCCTTCGACGCCGTTCGAACTGAAGGACGTACCGGCACGACGTCGAGCCATAGGTAGCACGCCGTCGTCTTTGGATAAGATTGAGTTAGGACCTTTGGCACGAGACTACCTGAGCACGGGAAAATTCGACAAAGATGAAGTGTTCGGATTGTATCCGAGCATGGAGAGCAACGAAGGCGGCGGTGTGGTTTGGAAGATTGGAAAATCGAAGGTGAGCTTCGAAGGCAACGACATTAAAGTTAATTTAGGCGAGAAGGATAGTTGGAACAGGTATCCGGGTACGGTGGGACTGTGGGAACTCGTTGCCAAAAAGCAGCCGAAAGATTACACTGACGAAGATTACCAGAGTTACAAGGAAATTTTGATCATGACGGATGCCTTATACCAGAACAACGACGCCTCGCAGAATAGGGTGAAATCGAGCAGCGGCGAGAAGTACAGAAATCTCATCAAACCGATTTGGAACCAGGTGAAAACAGGCAGCGGCGTCAAACTCTACAACACCCTGCCCAAAGAGTTTGTGTGGGTGGACGACGTGCGCAAGCTCATAGACCGATTGTTGGTTATTGCAGGAGAGGAGAATGCAGGCAATCGTAATTTCTACAACGAGAAGGTAGGAATTGTGGACATGATCAGCACAAAACTTTCCAACTTCATCGTGAACAACGACAAGGGCATAGGTTACCTCATTAAAATTATCAACACGCTGCCTCCGAGATTCTGGAACGTGGCCGAAGGAAAGGGACTCGTGAACGACATCATCAACAAGTTACCTTTCGAGATGCATTTACCCGGCTACCAGTTCTGCGGACCGGGTACCAAACTCGAGAAAAGATTGGAGAGAGGAGACAAGGGTGTGAATCCGTTGGACGCCGCATGCAAAGATCACGACATTGCCTACAACACCACTCGCACCGATCTGAATGCACGTCACGAAGCAGACAGAAAGTTAGAGCACGCAGCTTTCGAAAGATTCGTTAGTAGAGACGCTTCGCTGGGAGAAAGAGTTGCAGCACTGGGCACCACCATCGCCATGAACACGAAACAAAAATTTGGATGGGGTGTATAAATAAATAACATACAGTAAAAAAAAAAAATAATAACAACATGTCTTGCATAACCGATTTGCCGCACGAACTGCTATGTAAAATATTCAAACACGCTTGCGAGGATGTAGGGAAACTTTTACACGTAGCAAAAACAACTCCGAAATTTCGTATCCCTTGTGAAATGCTTATCAAGGACCATCTTCGGGAGATCAGTGGAATGAGGAGCGGTGATCTTGACACTCTTCTTTCGGTTGCGGGGGAAAAATTAAACGATAGGTTAGACGAACTGCACGAGACGAGACAGGGGAGAAGACGATATACTGATGATTGGTGTAAGTCCAAACAGGAAACTGAAGAAATCATCACGCACATCATTGCGTTTTCCGAAGCACGAACTTTCTTCCTCTAACGCACACACACAAAAAAAATCTTCGATACAAATCGTGAAAAAAAATATATATATAAATAACACACATCGTGAAAAAAATCTTCGGTATATATAAATAACACACATCGTGAAAAAAAAACTAAATTTCTCTAACACACACACTGAAAATTTCTCTTCGATATGACAACTGAAAAAATGAGTGACCTCCAAGCATTAAAACAAATGCTAAATTTGTCAGTAGAGTATGTAAAAATTCGGGAATTGGAAGTGGACAAACCTTACACGATAACTTCCGGTTCAATTGTTTCTACCCAGTATGGTCCCAAGGCGCGTCTGTTGCTCAACGCACAATACAGTCTATTTTTACCAGATCGATACGCTGACATGTTATCCAACGAGAAGCTAGCTATTTTAATCGAGAACAAAACTCGAATCGTGTACAAGGGTACAAAAGAACTTCTTGGTAAAAAAACAAAGCACGTAATAGAATTTGTGTAACGACTCTGCGCGAAGTATATCCTTGAAAAAAATTACACGGAACAAAAAAATCTCAGAATATTTATATATAAATAACATACCAAAAAAAATTACACAAAACAAAAAATCTCAAAACATATATATAAATAACATATCGTGAAGATAACATATAGAGCATCAACATGAAGCCCAAAGGTGTCGTGTACCAGATACCATACTCCAATCTGAAAAATCTAGGTGCCCTCGATGGGTTACTCACCAAGAAACAACGTGAGAAGAAACGTTCTTGCTTGACGAAAGGACACGGAATGAAATTACTTCTCAGCACACCTCAATTGAAACGCTTGCAGCGTTCGCGGAAACAGCAAAAGATTGGAGGTTTCATATTCAGCATCCCAGCCATCCTGGCAGCATTGGGGGCCGTTGGAAGTTTGGCCGGCGGTAGCGCCGCCATCGCGAAAACCGTCATCGACTCGAAGAAGAACAAGGCAGAATTGGAAGAACAGAAACGTCACAACCTGGTTATGGAGAAGAAGGGGAAAGGTATAACCAAAAAACAAAAAAGCAACCTCGATGCTTTGAAGAAATATAAAAAAAAGAAGAAGCCCTGTCCAACTTCGATATTGAATCTCTGATCGAACTGTTGGGAATAAAGAACTTCAGGGGTGTTTTCATGTCCGATTCTCTACCCTCTGCTGTGAAGAAAAAGGAGTATGGGGTGGTCAACCTGGACAGTTACAAAAATCCTGGTACACATTGGATATGCTACCTCAAAATTGACGATAACAATGCATTTGTTTTCGATTCGTTCGGTGGCACACCACCTGCCAGGTTGGTGAAGTATCTCAGTGTTGCCAACCTCTACTACAATGACAAACGCGTCCAGGGTTTCACCGATGTTAACTGCGGCCACCTATGCCTTTCCGTTCTCGCATACATGTCTAAAATAAATAACCCGTCGGTGGAATATTTTCAGAAAGCATTGTGGAACCTGAAACACGATGGGCGTGTTCCATCTCACGAGCGAATCTTCGATCCTGAAACTCACGCTGCACGACGACATCGTCTATCCTAAATCCGTAGCTCTGCGTGCATTCTACAGCATGTACCTCATACCTAACGTCACGCAGCACAACAACAAAATTAGCGTCGGAAGCGAACACATCGTCGTCACGCCAGGCCAATACAATCTTTCCACTTTGCAAGCTCAGTTACCCAAAGGCACGTACCTTTCTCAAAATTCGGTCACGCACAGAGTGGAAATCGTGTCGGCGACGGAGACCGTGGACCTGGGCACCATGGGAGAACTTTTAGGTTTCGAGAACGACACCAAACTCGAAGCCGGCATCAAACACACGGCAACCAACATTCCTAAATTTCTAGCCATAGAAACTCTAAACGTTCACTGCAACGTAGCAGAAGGCATGATCACGAAATCTTCGGACGGATTGTTAGGAAGTCACAAGCAGACGGGAATCATAGCCACGTTCAAACCCAGTTCCGAATTCATGGAACCGATCATCTACACGCCCTCTTCGCCGATCTATTTTCCAGTATGTCGCAACCGCATAGACGACATAGAGTTGGTGGTGACAAACGAGAAAGGAGACGTGGTGGATTTCGCAGGTGCAACAACCACTGCCATCGTGGAGATCAACATATAATAAATAACACGCATAGAGAAAAATGGAGCAAATCGAAAGTTACGAATTGCAATCTTTCCCTCCCAACCGTCGCACGTTCGCCAATCTCAACGAAGCGAACAGGGAGATCGAATACGACGTGGACGTAGGCGACGGGTTCGTTCATCCTCACAGAGCGGACCTCTACCTTCAATTCGACGTGGTGAAGAAAGAAAGCGGAGACGCATTTCCACCCAATGCAAATTTGATACTCGTGGACAACTTCGTGCCTCACCTATTCTCGCAGGTGGAGGTGAGGAAACACAACACCGTCATAGACAGAATAGACTATCCAGGCATCACGTCGACGGCAGTGGGAACATTGAAATTATCCAAAACGGACGCAGCATACTACCAGGCGGGAGGATTCGAAGCGGGGACCAAAATATCGACTAGAAGTCACACGGTGCTTTTTCCCATGCGTCTGCTGCCGGGATTCTTCTCGGACTACAAGGAGATCATGTGGAAGGGAGGATTGCGCGTCACGTTTCGAAGAGCGGCCAACGACAACAACGCACTGATGCGATACACCAACTTGAACGCCGACAGCACGCCGATAGCCAACACATTACCTGAAGCAGCCAAGTGCGTCATCCGGAGCATGGAATTGAGAATGCCGATCGTGGAATACGAAACAAACTACGCCCTCAAGTACAAAGCGGAGATCTTGAAGAGTCCGCAGGTACTGATTCACTTTCACGGTTACCAGTGCGTGCAGAAGATGGCGTCGGGGAGTCACATGGAATTCGACGTGACGACACAGTTCAACAACATACAGTTCGACATGCCAGATTTCGTCGTAGTGCTCTTTCAAACCGGTCGCGATAACAACCAGGAAAAAAATTCCAGCAAATTCGACGACTGCAAGATCAAAAACATTTATCTCAAGAATGGACGCAACGAAGTCTTCCCGCGCGAGAATTACAACCTCGACATGACCAAAGACGATTACCTCAAACTTTACGAAGCTTACACCTCTTTCAAACGCGTGACCGAGGGAAGCATGGACATGTACTACACGCCCAGCGAATTCAAAACCCGCAGACCCATGTTCGTCATCAATACCACGAAGAGGAAGCAGGTGGTGGTCAACGATCGAACCAACATCAAGGTCGTCTGCGAGTTCAACAGTCCGTTGCCCGAGGACACCGTATGCAGTGTGATCCTGGTCGCCGAGAAGTCCTTCGTCCACGACGTGAAGAACGAGAGGGTCACAGAGCAGTTTTAACAGGTTTTTAACATCTTTTTCTTGCACAATAAGAAATTTTTGTACTAGCACAATCAGTTTCAATGGCACAATACGAAAATTTCACTAGTTCAAGATCAATTACAATATCAATTTCATCAGTTACAATATCTTTTTTGCACTATAGCACAAAACAATCAGAAAATTTGCACAAAAATTTTGTTGTTGGTGTTTTTACATGAGAAAATTAACAATAAAATTTTTTTATCGTTTCAGATGCTGTCAAACATCAAAAACACATACACATACACATACACACACACTAAAAAATAAGCATGCAACTTTATTTGTAACACACACATACATTCTCCATCTTCATCAAGAAAATATTATAATAAACATAATTATTTTTATCTATATCTCACAATAAAACTCTATATCCAAAAATATTACAACATCAAAATAACACTAGAGTCGTTAGTACACGTTGCATGCATTACGGAGGTCCTCTGTAGGGTTTCATGGAAGTTTGGGGGAAAAAAAAAAAACACGTGAAACTCTACAGAGGTGCGGCTATCTAGAACCGCAGCCATTAGAACCTTTTTGGGTTGGGCACCACGCACCCTGGCGGGGTTAGGGGCCAGGCATCCTAAAAACAACAATTATTATTTGTTTTTGCTTGGGTCACAATACGAAAATAATAAGAAGCGCCAGCGCGCGCGCGTGTGGCACATCGTTCCCGAGAGAGGTTTACAAAGGTCACGATATACAAACATTGGTGACCGGGACTTTTGAGGTTTTGGCGAACGCCAAATGAGTAAAATAAATTTTTGATGTTTTGGTGCCGTTTTCTTCGTTGCGAAACATCGTCAGCGTAATAAATAAGGCGCGCGCGCGTGTGTGTGGCACATCGTTCCCGAGAGAGGTTTACAAAGGTCACGATATACAAACATTGGTGTCCCCGAGACTTGGAAGATTACGATAAGGTGCATAAGATGAGAGGATGAGAGGATGAGAGGATGAGAGGATGAGAAGATGAGAAGATGAGAAGATGAGAGGATGAGAGGATGAGAGCTCATCTTTCACTCATCACTGCTTTTCTGCGCCGTGAAACATCGTCAGCGTAATAAATGAGGCGCAAAACAGGGAGAGAAAGTGAGTTTTTGAGGTTTTTGTGGTCGTTTGGTCAAGAAATCAGAATTGGCCTCAAAGGCATATTTACTATCTACTATCAAATCAGGCTAGAATTTCACGAGAAATGAAGTGACGAAGGATTTTCCAACATATATTTAACCAGCAAAAATTTATTACTGCATGCTTGTAACCATTTTCTCCTTTTCGAGGTGTTAAAAACAAAGCATTGCAATGCTCCTAACGTGTTAGGAACTCATCGAGATCACGCTGACATCTTGGGAGAGAAAGAAGTATACGCACCATTGCATATGATTTTAATCAGCTACATTCACCAAATACTTGAATAGTGAAGAATATTGGGAAAAGTATCTCAAACAATTACGTGACACTTCCTTTGGAATGAAAAATTCTTCAGCGACGAGGCAAATTTTTATGTTCACGGTGAAGTTAATAAAAATAATATGCAATATCTGTGATTTGCTCAGTCGAATGGTTGTTGCTGGTAAGCTAATTATGTGGTATAATGTATAGCGAACGGAAATGGTTGGTCCATATTCAACAACGGAACCTTAAATGGTGAGGGCTTCTTGGATTTGTTAAGTGAACAGTTTTTTTCACCCTTGCTTACGGGATATGGCACTTTTCGAGAGTTTTGAAACAGGACAGAGTGTGAACACACAATGTAGACATTTTCGCAGTTTCTTCATGGTAATTTTCTAGGTAGATTGATGGGCACACGGGGATCTATTAAAAGGCCTGCACATTCCCCAGATCTAACATCTTAGGAGGACTTTTACCTTCAGAAACATTTGAAGAGAATGGTGCATGCACTAAAATCCCTGATATTGACCATCTGAGAGAAGGCATAGTTGCTGCTTGCGATGTTGTTGCACATGCAACATTACCAAATGTTCTATGCGAGTGTGAGAGACGTCAACGAGTGTGCCCACAGGAACATTGACAACATTATAATGTGCATATATCGTAAGTGAAAGATATGTGTATAAATTTTTGCTGGTTAAATATATGTTGGAAAATCCTTCGTCACTTCATTTCTCGTGAAATTCTAGCCTGATTTGATATATCACATAACCCCCTTTCCTTTGAAATTTTTGCGTTCAATTCAATATGGCGGTCAACAATATGCCGGATCTGCGCTTGACACACACGGCTAGGTATCTCCCTGTGCCTAACCTATTTCTTTCATGACCAATTATACCCAGGATAACTCCTTCACATTTTGTAGGGAGTGTTAAGGGACATTTGACTCTTCATAGTTCATGTATTGGGGCTTTTATCAGTCACAGAGTTACACATATTATTTTGTATCTTCTGATCCCATTGCAGTCCCAGAATGATTTTTTGGTATGTTTTAGAGTATGGTATGAGGGACCAAATATATTTTTTTCACGATTTTTGGTGATGACATGTTTTGAGATATTCAAGGTCAAAGGTCAAGGTCACGTGACAAAATTATATTTTTATCCAAAGGTAGGCTTGTTATATATCACTGGAAAGCTTATTCAGTTACCTGTACAATAAGCTTTATTTGAAATTCCTAGGCAAAATAGGGGCGGAGTTACAGCAGATTTAGTATAGCTAAGCGGGCTCAAAAAGGGCAATTTATGCTAACTTTGACCTTGAATAATTTAACAATTACAAGAGGCACGACACTAAAAAAATTTATACTTACTAAGTTCCATGCATAGTTTCAATTCCCCAAATTTCATGAAAATCGGAGATGGTCAGGTCAAAGGCTGTGCTGATTTCGCATGGAATGACTCTATAGTCTCAACCTTTTCCTTCGGATAATGCATTTATGACTGCACGCACATCGTATTTGATGAATTTGCATAAAAACAAGAATTCGTAACATTTGTAATAGATATTTATACTTCACAGGATGCCTAGTCCATCTCGTATCACATAAAATAAATTTTCGCTATCCAACAGAAATAATAAATGTAACTGACAACCATGAATCTTTGTTTGCATGGTTGCATACATGTAGGACAGAAAAAACATTAGTAGCATCCAAACGATCAAAACAAAAAATCGAAATCTGTTTTTAAGTCCACTCTGTCCTCAGATAAGCTATGGGACTGGACATACCGGGGATCGAACCCGCGACCCCTTGATTACAAGGCAACAGCATTACTACTACACCATGGGGAAGCTCAAAATGAGCAACATGTCATTAACAAAAGTTGTTGGTTTTCATGCTCTATATGCCATGTGAAAATTTATAGTGATGTAGTACAGCGACATCCTGCATCCCCTTCCTATGCGTGCACGCGCACACACTATATACTTAAGAGGGATAAAATAACATGTGAAATGTAAATATACAGGGTGTCGCAAAACTCTTTCAACAACGCTTGGGTGCTTGTAGATATCATAAAAAAGTAACTTTTCCCTATAAAGTTTACCTCGAAAGCGCTTAGTTTCTGCGCTATGAGTGTTTAAAATCTATCCTGTACGTATGCAACCCAACACAGCAAACGCTTGCTCTGACATAACTACCAGGGGCGCGTGGCAGGGTTGCCACTAGCGTTCCTCGTTAAGAGATACGACTTGAAAACAACAACGTGGGAGTCTTGCCTGAGCAAAATCCAAAACAATAATGATACTTGCGATGTTGTAAGAAGCATTGACAGTATTTATAAACTGACCAAGACAAGTAATGGGCAGACTGAAATTCTAGATTGCTCATTCTAAAATATCTCCATAATTGATTGATTGATTTGGTATATTTTAATTCGCTTTTCTGCCAACTTTTGCTAATCGTGAAGCTGAGCATGATATGATGATATAACAAATAACACCAATGTCTAGACCAGGATTTAAACCCGAGACACCTGGCGTGATAGCGACACGTGAAATAGGGGAAATCCCCGAACGAACAAATGTAAGCATGATGTGTTTGCTGCCTCGTTTCGAACACGCAGACTGTAATGTTAATACAATTTATTTGAAAATTATTCCTATCTGTGCTAGCGTTATTGCTAATCATGTTCGTCTCATAAGGAAATCATTGCAAGGCTCTTTTAACTTAATGATTGATTGATTCATTGATTGATTGATTTGCTTTACTTTACTTCGCTTTTTGTGCCACTTTTGGCTAATTTGCGCAGATGGGGATGAGTGATGATATGATGAAATTGATGAATGGACACTCACAAACATCCATACCCAAGCCTGGATTCGAATCCAAGACCCCTGGCATCGTAGCGCGATGTTCTAACCACTCCGCCACGGGGGCCGACTTTCAATTTAATGAAAAACGTCGTTTAGACATGAATAAATTCACACATTAAAACTAGTGCTTATTAAGAACCAAAGCCAAGAAATGCATATTTATATCAAGCGCTGAACTGTAAAGGGTCTCGTATTGCACATTTGCGTATTATTTACATTTGTTCGTTCGTATATTTTTCCTATCTCACGTGACCCTTGCAATTGTTGATATTGCATGATATACGAAACACTCCGTGGTGACGTGGTTAGCACAGCTCGCTACGGCGCCAGCTGTCTCTGGTTTAAATCCTGGTCTAGAAATCGGTGTAATTTGTTATTTCATCATATCATTCTCATCTTCGCGATTAGCAAAGTTGGCAGAAAAGCGAAATAAAATAAACCAAATCAATCAATCAATTATGGAGATATTTTAGAATGAGTAATCTTGCATTTCAGTCTGCCCATTATTTGTCTTGGTCAGTTTGTAAATACTGTCAATGCTTCTTACAACATCTCAAGTATCATTAATGTTTTGGATTTTGCTCAGGCAAGACTCCCAAGTTTTTTTTTCAAAAAAACTCTGTACCTCTTCCAGAAAAAAAATCTAGATTTACCTATGGTTTGTCCCATCGCCCATTTCGTCACTTCATCATTCATCCTCATCGTCACGATTTACGATTTACTCAAGAGGTGAAAAAGCGATGTAATATAACCGAAATCGAAAGAGAGAATATTATATGTTATTTTCCTTGATCGAATTTACATTTTACTTTTTTCTAATTTATGTTGAATACTATCTTATTTTCTTCCTTTTTTAAATCTTCAAAAATTTCCTTTACTTCCAAGGATATATATCCTCTTTGTAATCAACTACATATTTGTGCTCAAGTGTATCTTTAGTGCCGAAGTGCGATATGCATGGAACTGTTGTTACTGAGGAAACAGTAAAGCATGGGCAAATCTAGAAACTGCTTTACTTCAGATTTTCTTCCATTTCACAACATGTAGACGATGGTCGCAGTGAGATAATTAAAACTTATAAAAAATTTCTGCCACTGTATAGATTTTGTCTTAGGATCAATGGAACAGGAATCCAGTAGACTAACCACTACCACACACGCCAAAGAGTGTCACTTAGAGTCATGCTTAAGATGGATAAAAGAAGCTGTGAAGTGTAAATATATATACACATTCTAAATATATTGCGTAAACTACACATAAATAATTGTTTGTAACAAAAATAAATATGAATGCAATTAGAATACTCAGTATAAATATGAAAATCAATTTGGTGTTTCTATCGGTTTCTATCGCACATAAAATTGAAATTCCTACGAGAATTGTGTCCTGAGCTCTCACAAATGGCTTTCCGTGCTACGGAACCGATTTTACCTTAAGTATGGTGAGTATCAAATCATCATCAAATAATGTTACTTCTTGTTCCTTATTTCTACTCATCAATGTATTAATTATTTCACAGTGTGATATTTTCTGGAACTAAAATCGCTCACTTTCCTTTCTCTCTCTCTCTCTCTCATACATAATACATACATCACCTAGAATCATCTACTAAAAACAAATATCTATGCATGTATATTCTGAAAAAACATAGAGTTATTTCATTCTCTCACAATAAATAGTCAGAAGAGGTACAGAGACAGAGAACAGAGTGTCTAGTGTGTCGTGATTTATCTATTTTTTCTCCACTGGTTAAGAGAAGCGTGCTGTATCATTCATTCCTTCTTCCTTACCTCTTTATTCTGTCGATTTCCTTCTTGTACACAATGAGTGAAAGAGGAATGCAGGAAAAGAAGAAACTATGCTTTCATTGCCAATGAAATAGTAGGAAATTATTTTTAAGGAGGGGGAATCTATTGCTTTCATTAAGTATTTTGTTGTTTGCGTGATTTTACCTTTTTATTCATTTGTGTGTTTCAAAAATATATATTGTGCTCTTCGAGACACTGACTCTATGTATATATAACACAACACCCCTTATATAAATGGGTTGTCTAGTTATGCATGTGCACCGCCACACCGTGGAGTGCTTTTGTAGCACATTGTAGGTACCTTGTTTCAAGTTTACCATTGTATAATATGTCCCGGGTTCGGTAATCAGTGGAGACACATTGCATAGTGATTTTGATTCCAGTATAAACTGTAGGTTCAGTCCTAATTACCCTAATTGAGCATAAAGTAGACTTGAAACAAAAAACTTTTTCTATTATATAAATGATATTGTTTAAATGAATATTCTTGCTTATCACATGTAACCATACATGATAGCTTTCTCGCTCGAAGACTCTTCGCTGCAATTTGGATTGTCTTCCAGAAACTTCAAAGCCCTATCAGGTGCTAAATAAACTTTATGGGTTCTAAATCCCAATTTTCTAAGTTTTTTGTTTCATTCACAGAGCCAACAAGCATGGAAGGAAAGGCTACTAGAAGCAAGACAAGCAGCTATACCACTTGAAGACTCTTGTCAAACATTACGCCTTGAATTAGATGCTGCTCATAGACAATTATTAGCAAACCTCGAAGGTCGAGAAGTTCCAATTCGTGTCCGTGATGGACCATCAAAAAAGGTAACCTAAATTTTCGACTACAAGCGCAACCATAAACATTACTGTTTTAGTGATTTAATTAATCATAAATTTGGTGTGTCTGAGGAAACTTGTGATAAGAAGACATCTACTGGTATGCGATTTAAAATCTCATTAATTACCTTTTAAATTTTACTTGTAGCGCATATTTTCATTACACGTATTCACAATGAAGTCAATACAGATATCTACAATCACGTGCATATGATTATTGTTAACAGTATATTATTACGTGGGTTGAAAATTTAATAGTGGCAACACTGCTGTATATACGCCATGAAACGGAACCGGTGACTCTCACTTATACCACATGTTAGTTTAATACCTACGCTATCTCCCAGTAAATGGACTCTTCCTTCCAACACTAGGTGCATGCGCAGTGACGAGAGGAATAGAGCATCGTTGAAGTTGGCGGTCTAAAGTTGTGTAGTCAGAACCTCAATAATGTGAAAGTTCTGGTGATTCTCGCCGTACCTCCAGGACAGACCGTCAATGCGCAGTATTACTGTTCGTTTTTGGAACAACCTGCGACCTGCATTGCAACCTGTGGCTGATTTGTTAGCTCGATGGGGCTGGCAGATGCTCTACCAGCCCCTGTAACTTTCATTTGATCCCTAAGATGAAGGGCATTCGCTTCCGAACTGTTCCAGAGATTCTTCAGGCAATAGACCGCTCCATTCAAACCATCAACAGAACAGGCGTTGCTACAGAAATACTACGACTTCTACATCGTTGGCAACGGTTGTACACAATGCTGGTGACTACATCGAAGGGCTGTAAAAGTTTCACAGAGGTGTCTCATTTGAGAATAAATAGTTGCCACTATTAAATTTCCAACCCATGTATAACAGTACCGAATATACTGTTAATGGTCAAATTGTTGAGAGGGCAATTAGTGCAGTGTGTTGTGTTTGTGATGCCTCATAATTTTCTTTCTAGGCCAACTACAAAATAACAGCTGCTCGACTTCAACATGAAATAAAAGATCTTCAGCAAAGAGTCAATAATGTTGAACTTAGACTTGACTCAGAAATGAAGGTAAGATAACTAAATTATCATTATGAAATTACAGTGTTACACAAGCATGAAGGTGTGTGAGTTTTTCTCATTTAAAATTTCACATACAGTTTACCAAATTTGGCATTTTATAACTTTTTACTGAAGAAACCTATCAAAAGCAAATCTTCGGAAAGTTATTTTTAAGACTAATTGTGTTAAGAGTTACGTTGCTGAAAATGTATCTCAGTTACAGTTACCGTAATTCAAACTTTTTTCATTTAAATTAAATTATAGCTCGTAAAACGTGTTGTATGTTTTAATTACAAGTGCGCTGTTCCAAATTTAACATTATTTCTCATTAAATTATAACAAACCTTACTGCAATACACGTTATGCTCATTGAACAGACACACAGTAGAGGTTTGCACGGCGGATATGACTTGCACAGAGGAAAAAACCGCTTAACTGTCCGTCACTGATATTTCGCTAAAAATAAAAACAGAATTGTTTCTGTCAAAAAGTGTTCCATATGAAAATTGTTTGAAATTAAGACATTTATCGAGGAATGTGTGGCTCTACCCTCTTTCTTATTTAAACTTTTCATGCCCAAATCCCCTCTTGGGGGCTAATATGAAAGTTGGAAATATAACCTGCAAAATGGTTTTCTATATACATTCGGACAGTGCCTTTCAAAGTTCATAAACTTTATTTATACTTCTATAATGTTAGCCCGTTCAAATATGCAAACTCAATCAAATCAGTAAACAGTTTTTGGGCAACCATTCAAGTATAGTCGCTACAATAAGAAAAACTTTAATTACAAAAGTCATTTGCATGTAATAAGCCTATCAAACGAAGTGTAACTCGACACTTTACATCGACACCGGTAGCTGAAAGTTCCTACCTCTAAACGGTTGCATGTCATGTGTATTGTATCTAAACATACATATGTACTTTTATCATATTAATTGACGCCCCTATTCTATCTTCTTGAACTAATCACGACCATTATGGATACCCAAATAGGGACATAAATGTGTGTGTGTTTATGTGTTCCATGGAAATATAAAACGATGACACATTATGTATTATAATGAGAAATTCTCCGGTCCCTTTGCCAGAGTGGATAGTGTGTCCCGTTACTACAACACTATACTTCATGAGGCCTTAAAAAGATCGCTTCGCGGGCTTGCAGCAGACGACAATATAGGGGTGTGTCTGCGAGAACCAATGAGGTCCGCGAATGAGCGAGCCCGGTTGCCACAGCTAGCTCGCTGCACCCTTCTGGAAGGGTGAGTGACCTCTGCCTCTTGCTACCTCGGCCTGTTTGTTCGGCTGAGGAGCAGACGACACGAGAGTATCGGCAACAGTGTGCGAGCGACGTCTGCTGTTAGCCCGCGAAGTGCTCTTTCTAAGGCCTCTCGCAGTACGCTGGGTAAGCAGTGACGGCGCCAGCCTGATATAAGTGAGGGGGAGGCTACATATTTCCTTTTAAAATTCTCTGGGGCTAACATAGGCGTAACTTGGGGCTTAACTTTCGGAGCGGCAGGGGGGGGGGGGAGAGAAATCGAAAAATTTTCCATCGCATAAAAATAGTGTCCAGGACAATTTTGCTAAATAACTGTTACATTTCAGAGAATAGATAGAGCACTCAACCTCCAGCTATCAATATGATTACCAAGGTAACACTTGATTTGCCGCAAACTAGAAAAATGTTCTTTCGCATTCGACTACTGTAGTTCATGGGGTGCGCATCATGCAATAACACAAAGCTTAGAAACGTTTCAACCATTGCAAGCAGCTACTGAAGGATTCTTATTTTGAGTTTCCTTTCTGCCTTCTTAGCGTGCCATAACTTTTGGCATCAGCTTCAATTTAAACTCTAAACTATCCATATCACAAAAGTAGTGAGCGGCGGCGATAGATTGTAGATTTTCATCGGTACTTTCTGAACTGAAAGGACTAACTCCAATTAACACATCGCTAACCTTGGTAAAGCTTTCCTTAATTTAGGAATTAGGTGATCAAGAGATGGAAAATGGATCCTAACTTCAATATCCTCTTCACGTGACTTTTGCTTTCACATGCTGGAATCGAAATTGGCTACTATGAGAATCGCTTTACAAACTCCATCTAATCAGTATATTCATCCTCGTCGTCACGATTAGTCCATGAAGATGAAACAAATGCGTAAAATGGTATAATAAAAATATGTCAGTATGGAAACATTTATTTCCAATGAGCATGTCTGTTTTATGTAAAAATACATATCTATAATCGTCACGATTAGTAAAAAATGACGGTTATTGATTGATTTGCTTCATTTTACTTCGCTTCTTGTGCCACTTTTGGCAAATTTGCGAAGATGGGGATGAGTGATGATGATATGATTAAAATTGATGAATGACACAAACATCCATGCCCAGGCCGGAATTCGAACCCCGGGACCCCTGGCGAGTCAAAAATGGCAGAGAGGTGAAGTTAAATAAACTAAATCTAGTCAAATCAAAATCAAAATATCTCTGTTGTTTCTTATCTCACCGCGTTTCGCATTCCAATGTCCTTGTGGCAATCTTCCTGATTCTGCATTTGTCTGGAAGAACGTCTGCTATGCAAAGTGTAATCCAGAGGCGTAATCAACGGTCAGGGCAGCTATGATAACACAGGCAGGTGGAGGCTCTTCGTGGCCTTGATCTATACCCTGTCCCAGCTAACTGTGGAGCAAGGCAGCGCATAGCGTCAGAGAAGCGAGGTAAATCTATTGGCCAGAGCGAAACAGTAGACACTGACGGGAAGGCTGGTAACTTCAGTCGCTTTCTCCCACTCCACGCAATTCTGTTCCTCTCACGTGTTCATTGGTGGAACCGTCTCGCGTCACTACTTGCGCAGAGGCTTGTTTTCGTTTGCCTGCTCCACAATTAGCTGGGACGGAGTATACGTTGTTCACTTTCGTTTCGTTCCTGGAAAAGAATTTCAACTCCCGGATTGAGAAAGAGAGAAGCCTTCAAGTCTTCAACACGAGAGGGATAGAATGCCAGAGATGTGAATGCGTATGTGAGGGAGAGACTATGTGTGTGTGTGTGTTTGAGAGAGAGAGAGAAAGAAAGAAAGAGAGAGCCAACTAAAGGTTTGGTCCACGTTATGTTGAGATAGGCTAATTGGGACTTGACCTTCAGTTTAAAGTGGTAACCGCACCATTGTGCAGTGTGCCTCCAACGGCGGCCAGGATGATGGAGTTCATAGACTATACTCTGTCCCGGGTATCTCTCGAGAAAGCGATCGAAAACAAGTCTCTGCGCAAGTAGTGACGCAAGACGGCTCCACCAATGAACACGTGAGAGGGAACGGGATTGCATGGAGAGAGGGGAGTGACTGCAGTTACCAGCCTTCGCAGCAGCGTGTACTGCTTCGCTCTACCGCTATGCGCGGCCTTGGTCCACAGATTCCGGGGATAGAGTATAGATTTGGAGGCGGGAATTTGGGTTGGGGTAGTGATGACTCGATCAGAATCAATTATTTCTGTAAAATCGTAAGAATAGTCAAGGTCGAAAATTGTAAATAATTCCGTCTGATGAAAATCCCGATATATCACTTTAAATCCCCATCGTCCCGGATGCCCGGAATAGTAATGGGTATACCCATTTATAGATGGAATATAGTGGGGAAAAATAGCCATACTCCTCCCCATATGGTCCCCTTTTTGGTAATTTCTGCGTAACACCTTTTTCTTACACTAGCATACAATACACAGAAATCAGATATTGTCTTGTTAGCTCATTCGTTTTGTGAATTGGCATGGGCACATTGATAAAATGTCAACTCAAATTTTCAATTAGTTCTTTTCTGCCTTTATCGAAGACCTTAGCATGTACAATATTGACAAATCACGTAAAGTTCGTTAAAGCTTGCAATCAGCTAAAAAGAATAATAGTTTCACGGATTTTTAAGGCGTTGCTTAGAAACTCTTCTAGTTGCAGATCTAATTCTAATTAGATTTTTAAAAATATATTTTTAAACATAATTAATGTGGCTGCATTTTATGCATCGTTATCGAGATTTATGCCACACGAACGTATGTTTATCACAATAACGGAATTGTAGGAGAAAAGACTGGGGAGAGGGGGAACGATAAGAAAGTAAAAAATTGTGTGAACACATTAACTATCGTCATTTTACATCCATAGCTGAAATTCTCTTTGCAGGTTGATACATTGAAGGAATATAACTAATATTTCATTCGAGCAGAATCTAACAACATTTTAAGAGGCCAATAGATTTTCCTCTAACGCTACACTTGTTCTTTCTTTTTCAAAACTATGCCTAACAAGGCCACCCGCAGGGTTTTGTTTCGGGAGGGGGGGCAGCAGTGCTTAAACTGAAAGGTGGAGTAATGCTTTCCCCCAGTTAAGAGAATTCTTGTAAATCATCCCCAGCACCAGGCCCGTAGCCAGGCAGGAACATGGGGGGCTCAGCCCCCTGGACCAGCCGTCATTCCCCCTTCGGCACTGCCATCAGCCCCCTTGTAAAACTATTTTGTGTAATTTGTTTCCAGCTCACAACTTTAAGGATAAATCCACAGAACATGAACAGCAGCTATTACATTCGCTCATCTTGTTTATGAGCAGAAGTCTAAGTAGCTGCAAATATTTAAAAGATTATCTAGACTTTGTAAGTTCTTTCATAGGGGGTTCCTTTATCTGTACTTTCGCTACCCCTGTTGCGACCTCCCGTTTAGACAGAAATCTGTGACTTTGATGTCATCATGCAAATTCCCTTCGCATCTGCATCAAATGTCAACAGATCACAGGTTTTGGGAACGAAGGGGAGTGTCATTGCTTTGGCCGGGGGTGAAATGTACTGTAGGCAATGTGATTGAATATTGTGCGTTTTTTTTTTAGTGTGTTATATACATATCTGTATCATCTAAAGTAGTATAGTGTGTGCAGCGTTCCCCAAAGTGTGCGCCGCAAAATGTTACATTATTTTCACTGAAATGATTGCTCCAAATATTTGCTTATTTAGTACTATTTACATGTAAAATGTTTCTGAATTAGAAATATGTGTATATTTTTTAACTAAGGCAAGCAACAACCTAACCACACTAATTGGGCGTTGAAAGTGCAAGATAGGCCCACATTCTGACTAGGGCGCCGCGGAAAAATCTTGAAACACTAGGGGCGCCGGGAAACGAAAAAGTTTTTGAACCTCTACTGATTTAAGTATCAATGAATTAACACCTCAAAAGATGGTTTAGAAAAATGTAGTATCTGTATGATATTTATACATTTCATATAAGTTAATGACCCTCCCGACACAAACATCTTCATTTAATACTGTTATTTTTTTAAAAAAAATGGACTTGGTTTACAAAGCCCCCCCTGATAACCCGTGAGCCCCCCCCCCCGGAGATCAATTCTAGCTACGGGCCTGCCCAGCACTAGGATATTGTATAGGTACTTAGTATGCTGTCTTTCACGGCACCCCTCGCCCATGTTTTCACGCTACAATTTCACCATTAGAATTATATGAAGTCTTCCCACATATTTCGGGGGAGGGGCAGTGACCCCTCTACAGCCAGCCTTGATCCCTTAAACTCGCAGGAGAGGAGTGGGGGGTAGCTTTTTTTTAACCGGGAGAACTCCCTTAAATTTTAAGCTTTTGGGAGATTGGTTTGGTACTGCGTTTGAGTAAATTCGGTTCGGGAATTTCGAGAGTAGTACGTAGAAAAGCTATTTTGCTTCATTTTGCAGAAGCACTACCAAATTTTTCATGTGAACTATTATACCTAGTTCAGGAGGGTGGGGTCGAAATGCGGGGAAGTTAAGAATTTTGTGGCCACAGCAACTGAAGGAAATGTAGATGGTTGAAGTTGAAATTCCTACAGTAAACCTCGGGTAATTGATCTGGCATTGCATTTGAGCGAAATGGGTCAAAGTGTTTCAATCTGGGGTACGAAAAATCGATTGTCCCTATGTTGCGTAAGATTCGAATCTCTACTGATATTTTACGGTGTTTGTCTGGACTACATTTTCGGAGATTAAGAAACGAAGACTCTCGACAATTTTAGATCATCGCCTGGGGCTTAGCTTGGCAACTTGGAGCCAACCCGGGACGGAGTAACTGATGTTTCGAGGCCGTAAAATTAGAACTTTTGATCAACATTTTTCATAGTAGTCAGATACTTTGGATAACTGGTGTATATCACATTTAACTGAATACAGGCAGATGGACGGAAAATGCCTAGAAAGCAACCGTCGCAGTAATCAAACTCTGTTCTGTGATTATGGTAAGTGAAAAACGAAGGATGATATTTTTACAAAAACTACTTTATTACATTGGATGCCAAGCACTACAATACAGTCAGAATCAGGCAGGTGTTCTTTTTGCCAATAAATCGGAAGCACTAACCCAGGAAGTAGTGGGAGATTTGCTGCAATAATACAAATAGGCCAGTCTTTATATATTCTGAAAGTATACATTTCTGAATCAGCAAAAGTCAAGAAGCCTAATTTTTAATAATTTAGAAAGAAAACTTTGTTATTCTTTTGTTTCAACATTAGAAATATGGATTCTATTTCCGAGAAGCGTAAAAACCCTTTAATTATTTTGAATAATAAGATTAGAAATTGCAGAGACTAGATCATATTGTAACATATATTTTATTTTCGTCGTTACTTTGCGTTTTTCCAATATAGATCCATAAAAATAAAAAAACGACTAAATAGTTTCATGAGAGTACCAAAAACCACAATTTAAAGTTAGGGATTAACAAAATCTTTTATTTTACTAAAAGTTCCCTCCCCTAACACTCAATAAGTTTTTATTGATGGGAAAGAAACGAAGCAAAAATATACTTTTCGTGCATCAACCGCTCCAGGTGTATTTAACAAAGTTTTGTAGTTCGTCATATTTAATCGCCTCCCTGGTTTCCAGGACAGTGCTTCAAAGTATTTAGGTGTTGTGAAAATTTAAAATCAAAATGTCTAATTTTAGGGCAGATTATTTGTGATTTACCGCTCCATTTTGGCCATCCGATCATCTCCAATAACGCACTACAGTTTACATATATATATATATATATATATATATATATATATATATATATATATATATATATATATATGAAACCCTTCCATTATCAAACTAACACTTAAAATTGCTGGGAGACATGTTTTTAATATCTGAAAATGAAGACCAAACAGAGATTTAAAAATATCAGAAGACGACTTGACAACAACCGAACGTTTTGAGTAAGTGAACATCAAGCCTCAATGCATTATGATCCATTTTGTGGAAGCAGGCAGAGTTCCAGCAGCTAAAACTTGGACTATGCCGATTTCACGTCTGCAGTGGAGGTGGAGATGATCAGAGGCCTGCACAAGACCTGGAGCAGACCCGTTCGCGAGACATCGCTCCTGAAATGCCATGCAACCTGCGCAACATTCTCGCTTGAGCAGCTTGTATGCCCACCTGCCCAGATCGTTCCTGGCAGGCATTGTAGACCCGCCGGGTACCCGCAGTCTTACGATACCTAGTAGGTCTCAGTTCGTTCTTTCCATCAACTGCAGACCCCTCCCTCTTCATGACGTAGTTGCTTCGAGTAGAAACTGCACCGGGCCCACACCGTTCTGCAGTGTTGCCAACTGCAATAGATTTTCACTACTTAAAAAAGGGAACTCAAAGCTTCGTAAGCCACATCACCAATGAAATGAGATTTACGAATGTTGCTACCCCCCACACACACACACACATTGAAATAGGTTTTCCGTGGCACAGGATCCATAAGTATATGTCGTAAATAACCAATATACGTATATATAGTGATATAGGGCAGGACTAAAACATGTCACGTTCGACGCTGAGGTCGCGAGTCAAACAACACACTGTTCTACTGCGAACACCAGGGCCGTAGCCAGCCAGGGGCATTGCCGTTACCCTCGTTTGGGGGGGAGGGGTGCAAGTACTTGGATAAACGTAACAACAACAACAATCACAATAATAGTAATAAAGTAGCATGAAAGGCATTATTATCCTCATAAATCACGCAAAAAGGGGGTAGAAGTCGGTTCTCACGCATTTGTGTTGAAACAGGGGATTAGAAATATTTTTTTTCAACACGTCAATTTCACATTAGCTAATAATGGAAAACAAGCACACAAACTATTTTTGAAAGAAAGTGCATGATAAATGCATTCCGAATGTATAGATCCACCAACTTATTTGAAACCCTGGCCAGAAACAAGTGGCGCTAGTGTCGAATGTTTAGGAGGGGAGCTCGGGAACTCTGGGGCAAGGGAAGGGATGGCAGAAACACGTGTTTTCCCCCTGTGTTGCCAAATCTAGAAGTGGGCGTGTGCCGTGAAAGATTTGCAAGTAAACAAATATGCAGGCCGAATATTAAGTTTCGTTTCTAGATGTGGTAATTCAAATAACATAGCATAAGAGAGAGGAGGGAGGGGGACACTAAAGTTAAAAACGCCAGCTGTCTCGCAGAAGGATATCAACAATTTAAACACATAACATTAATATTCTAAATTATGTAAACTATATAAAAAAAATTATGTAAAAAAAAAGCAACTTACTTTTGGGTTTTTGCCTCCGGTTGGCCTGGAGGCAGATTATAAGGTGTCTATGCCGGAGAGGTCCGAATTCGAACTTTCGCTGTCACTGTCGCTACTTTCGGAACCCGATTCCAGGTTTATAATCAAAGTTTGAACTTCATCTTCGAGAATTCCATCATTCTTCTGGTATTCTTTTTCCAAACGGATGGCATGTTGGCACATACATTCCCATTCCTGCACTGTGACACTGTCAATTGCACTTTCGGTAAGAGCCCTTATTTCTCTCAAATTTGAACTTACGTTTCGTGAGGCAACTCTTCGCTTTATGGTGCTCCATATGTACTCGATCGGGTTCAAGTCGCAGTGATATGGTGGAAGTCGAAGGACGTGGTGGCCGTGGGTTTTCGAAATTGTGTCAGCTCGATATACCGGATCGGGAAGATTATTTTTTACTTTCAGCAACAATTCGGGCTTTGTTTGTTCGATATCGAAAGTGATGTTATTTTTTAATAGCCATTCTTGAATCTCTAGTTTCTTACTTTTTGTGTTCGGGGCTTTATTGGTTTGAATTGAGTGGTAGTAGGCATTATCCATAACAATGACAGATCTAGGTGGGAGATTCGGAATAAGTTTCTGTTCCAACCACTTCTCGAAGTTCTCGGAATTCATTTCGTTATGGTAATCGCCAGAAGTAGTTTTGGCCTGAAATATATTAAGGGCGTTTGGAACAAACCCCATGGAACCCCCGGCGTGACTTATGATAAGTCTCTGCCCCGGACTGTCGTTTGTGAAGACACCTGACACATCTTCACTCTGCCAACATTTTTTTACTTTGTAATTAGGATGAATCCAAGTTTCATCAATGTAAAAACAGGCCTCCCTTCGTTGCGGAATCTGTTGATCGCACAAAGATATCTTGCTCTCCAAACCACAATGTTGCTTCGTTCAACGAGAGCTAAGCGAGAGTTTCTACATTTTTTAAATTTAAAGCCTATCTGTTTCATAATTTTCCGTAATGTTTCTCGCCCCACCCTAATAATTAATTTCTTCCTTAGCAATAGCTAAAAGTTTCAATATTGTAGGAACTTCTCTTTTCCCTACGTACATTTCATGGATTTTCCATCGCAGTATACACTTATCCATGTCGTCAATGACAATCTTATTTTGTCGAGCACGTCTCTGTTTACCAGGAGTTGACAATTTCTGGTCAGGGGTTTGTAAATCTCTTTTCTCTTTTCAGTTTTTTAAGCAATGAGTCCGACCGTCCCGTTAGATATACTGCTCTCTTTAGGGGTTGATCGCGAGGATAATTCCACCCGTCTCTTTTCTCTTCTTCACACTTCTCGATGATTCGTAGTAGCAAATTTCGCTCACTGCTGTGCACAACTTTCGACATTTTACACTTACTCAAAAACACGTCTACGCACATCAACAACACTCCTCGAATTCTTGAAGAGAGTAAAATTAGCAACACTGTGTCAGCGGAAGTGGGAAGGTTCTTGCCCGACCAGCGCCAGAGCAAATACCGGGGGTGAGAGAAGGGGGTGGGGGAGGCCGGTTAGTTCGCATATTTTCCGAGGTTTCAGAAAGCTTGGTGGATCTATACATACATATGGCATGTAAAATTTCCATCTACAATATTTTCTTTTCACATGGAGCGACGTATTACATAATTAATTCATCCAACTCGTAACAAACCAACATTAATAGCAAATAATATCACGGGCCGCCATAGCATTCTCTGTTTTAAAACTTTTCTCACTTAGATCGTTCGGCGCTCAGGGCCGACTCCCGCTACCCCTTTGCTACGGCATTGAACTTGATGAGACTTGTACTTTAATGTTTGACCCCCACCCTGACCCCTCCGCTAGACAATTTCCGTCCAAGGTTGTGAGCAATGCACCCTGCCCCGCCTGGTTGCGCCACTGCGTGCCTGGTTAAGGCACCATGCAATGAAAACAATTAGTTTTCAGTGAGGAGATTTTTGTTTGCTCGATCATTCATTTAGATAAATGAAACTGTAATATTGCGTGCATTTCCTGGCAATAAGATAAAAACTGCTTACGCTGAACTGAAATTGCTAAGTATATAAATTCTCCTTGGAGAAGAAGCTCCTCCTAGGACTTAGTAGGATTTAGTAGCTACGTAAGTAGGCAACACTGGCTGCAGCCGTCCACGTGGTGATGAAACACCTGGAGCGACACGCTGCCGGAGGGCTGTTTCCTTCCAGCAGGTTTTGCAGGCGCCCGGGTCTTGTTGAATGCCCAGGTACCTTGTAAGCGCAGAGCGCCTTGAAGACCAAGAACCCGGGTAAAGACGCAAGTCGACTCGTTACCGTGGGCAGGCGAGCAGGTAAACCTGTTATCGCGTGCAAGCGGGCAGTGGGTAGGTAAAAGGCAGACTATGCTGGCCTCTAGAGATGATGCTGTAGCTGCCATTGTATGCACACCAGGCAAGGAAGAAGTGCATACACAATGCTTACATGTTATTATAATAATAATAATAATAAAAAAACCTTCTCCGATGCTCTCCGCTCCTGAGCATCAGTGTTCTTTAAAGAGAGCACAAGAGAAAGGGGCATGGTAGTGCATATCTAAGCTTGTTTTATTAATTGACTCTGAAGCAGATGACTCCACACATACACTATGTAGCCAAAAGTCACCAGACACCCAGTGCTGTTCATTCTAAAGACACCAGACAGGTAACTAATAAGATGTAGGACCTTCCTTCGCTATTATTACAGCATTTACTCTTCAGGGCAGGCTTTCCACTAAGTTCTGGTATATTGCAGGTGAATTTTTTCAGGGTTCCCACGCAAACTCCAAATCCATTTTCCTGAGTTTTCCAGAATCCTCATATTTTTTCCAGAGTATTGAATGCACAGTAAATGACTACTATAATTTTATAATGGCCTCCTCCATTTCCCCTCATAGCCACACCATCCTCACCTTCTTTATTACTGTTGTTTTCTGATGCAAATAACAAAACTAGTTCAATAATAAAATAAAATTACACTTCTTTGCATGTAATTAAGAACAAAGATGGCCAGTTTTCTAGAACTTTAAACAATTCTGAAACAATTTCTAACATATCTGATATAGAACATTGAAATATTTTCACACTTTTCATAGATGTTTATAAATGGATACAATATCAATTAATCTGTAATGTGTACAATAATAATTAAGACAAACAAATTATTGGAATTTTTAAAACATATAAAAATGAAGTGACAATTATTAATACCGATTTAAAAAGGAATAATAAGTTACTGAGACTGAAATAAAACAAGAAATGTACTTTATGTCTGATACAGCAAATTAAGAAACTTTACTTCTCAGAAGCTTCAAGTTTTTTTAATTGTTTTGCAATAGTCTTCGCTTCTTCTTGCATCTTTTGTTGTTTGGCTTGTAAAGCATGGATCTCACTTGCTTTACACTTCATTTCTTTCGTTTTGTCTTCCTTGTGTTCACATTTCTTTCTCATCTTCTGCAATGCTTCTTCGTATCTAATACATGCACCTTTAACACTCTGGATCATGTCTTTGCTTACTTCTACATTTAACACTCCTCCTACCACTTTCACTGCATCATAAACTTGCCAAATAGCCATAACAGACTCTTCTTTAAAATTTTCTATTAAAACCTGCTTATTTACAGAAAACCCACATTCCATATATGCATTGCCATGTGATAAAATCAAAACCAACTTAACAGTGCTCCATAACTCAGAGAAGTCATTCTTGCCCTTCATGACACCTGTAAAAAAATAATCTAGTGCATCAGTTTTGATTGCAAAGTTACAAAACTTCTCTTTCAATTCCATTTCACTACTGACATTGTGTAACAATGTCTTAAACTGGCGAATTACTTTATCACCAGTTACAACCTTCATTCTCTTTCTCCTGAGAAGTTCCTGTATCAGGTCTTCCATGCGCTGAGCACGTCACTTTGGAAACTGAGTCATTTGCTTCGGAACTAAACAACTAGTGGCTCTCGTCAACCTGAACTTAAGGGGACTACGTTCCACAATCTTCTATGTTGTTGACTGCAAAAAAAATTCTGCAGCTAGTAAAAAACATAAGCTTCTCCTTTTCATTCACCTCTTTAGCTTCCAAAGCAGCTTTGGCACCAATTCCAATATCAATCTTTGTCAAAGGAATCAAGTTGTCAGAATTCCTGACATCAATTTGCATTAATTTAAAACTATTTTTTGCACTGTTCAAGATGTCATCTTTTATGAATCTCCCCATTACATCTCTAACAACACTTTCTAGGGAGACATGAAGAAATGGGAACATAGGTTTGGGGGTTTGGAACATTGTCAAAAAAGACTCAAATGAGCTAGCTAGAGTCATGAAGAAATTGAGCCTTACAAGCATAAAACGGTCATTAAGGCCTGCCATAATTCTTGACAAACAGTATGATCCCTTGAAACGTTTACTCTGGTGAAAATACTTTTTCAAGTCAGATTAAATGGCTATAGCTCTTTCAGCAATAGTTACATTTTCAACCCACCAAGAAGCACAAAATTTTCGAGGCAGATCAGTCTTGCCAGTAATTTTTGTGTAATCTGCATGCCGAGCTGGAGAATCTTTAAAGAAATAATAGACACATCTAAGAAATTCATTGACACTCCACCCAGATTTCTTGTGACCATGCTGAAAGGCACCATGTATTACATGAAGACCACAGCTACCAACTGATAGGAACTCTAGATCTTCATCATCTGAAACCAGATGTTTAGACAATTCATGGAGAAAAGCCCAATTTACATTTGGTCCAACCATTGATACTTGAACCATTTTTTGAACAGGCAGAGATGACAAAGCTTTTAGAAACGTCCCTAGAAGATCTTTGGCTGTTGCATGATCCAAAAATACTGAGGTGAGGTACCGGGTGGACACTTTATTATCAACTATATTCCAGTACCTCAAAACAATGTCCATCTGTTCACACTGAACAATCTTATTCAAAGATTCATCAAAGCACACAACAAAGGATGAACTCAACAAAATATCGCCTTTAAGAGAATTTGTAAAATATGGTGCTAATCCATACAAAATTAAATATGACACATTCGTAGGACCAAATGTAAACTGCTGAGCAATCTTGATATCTTTACACATCTTCTTGAAAATGTCTCCTAAGCCTGCCTGAAAATTAAAGGAACAATGGCCCATGACCATATTTTTAGAGCAGTGGCGTATGCTGGTTTAAACTAGTGGGTAATCTCCGACACTTGATTCATCCACCCACTCCTGAAGTCTCCCTGCAAATTTACCTCAACATCCATACAGGATTTATGAATATATGTGTGAAAAATTTTACCTTATTGTTGCGACCACTGTTGAATAATTGTTGTGATTGCACTTGCAGTTAATCTACGTTTAGAATTTCAAATTATAAGTTGGAATCATTGCGTTTTTTGTTTATATATTTTACATTCAAACATCTTTTATCATTATGATCATTGTTAATCTAAAGAGGGGGGAAAAGCAACTTAAATTACCTAATATATGTGTACATATATATATAATTTATTTCTGATAGCCACCCAGCGTCGAATAACATGGGTACCTGGGGGAAACCCTGGGGGGTAAAGGCGGTCAGGGGCGTGATGCTGATCACATCACCCCCACTCATGACCGGATCAAGAAAGTGTGGGGCGTTACCCCCACACCCCCTATACGCCTTCATGGCGTGGTGCTAAGCACAGGGGAACACTTTACCTTTTTTTTTTTTTTAGCTTTCCCTTTTAAAAATTATTCATTTCTGTGAAAGAAGTACTCTCACTGGTTTTGAAGGCTACAAAGAAAGTAATCACGCATTTTAAAATACAAAAATGAAAAAAGTAAGCATATAAATAGTTTAATTACTTCATTAATCGATTGATTAAACTGTTATTTGACGTCGCTTTTCTGCCACTTTTGGCTAATCACTACGAGTGATGATATGACATTGATGAAGGGACATTTACAAAGAACACCCATGCCTAGACCGGTATTCGAACCCTGGAGTTCTGGTGTCGTAGGGAGCTGTGCTAACACTCCGCAATGGAGGTCGGTGTAATAGTTTTTTTTTTCCTTTGACAATATCTGTTGAAATAGCAGAGATCAGGAAGACAGAAGCAAACGTAAAATGAGAATTTTCATAGAATTGGTTCGCAAATGTTGTTCAGATTTCTCTGTTTCTCGCGCATTTTCAGATGTATTTTCTCTTCTTTCCTTTTCAGTACGTAATTTGTGAACCCAAAACCTGTTTCCTGATAAATTTCCCTGTCGTAAACAACACAGCTCCTACGATACAAAGGCCATCGGGGAAGAATGGCAGAAGAGGGTGCCAGCCAAGGGAACGGCAAAGGCTCTGGGGTGGAGAGTGCGACCGATGGACTCTTTCCAGAAGGAGCTTACCCTTGCCACGGAATAACCGCGCCTGAGAAGCAGTGTTTCCTTCCCCTCCCGTCAAGGGTTTTAAAGGGAGCCGGTGGAATCTCACCCTGACGTCACCAGATTCCACCAGCTGGAGAAAAAGCCTCACGGACATTCCGCGGCAAACGGTTGAAAACATTCGCGCGCTGGAAGCAAAGAAATATGTGATTCAAAGATTGGTTCGGAAGAATATTGCGAAGAAATAAAAAACAACTTTTTAAAAAATTATAGCCGGGTCATCTCCGATTACCTAGGTGACCCAGAGTATACGCCGCTGTTTTAGAGTCCACATAATTTTTGCTGCTCTTACATCTTCATTCACAACAAAATTTTCCAAAGTAGATTTTGGTTCACTTGGTGAAGGAAATGAAAGTGTTGACTCTTCTAACTCACTTTTTACTGCAGCACTGGAAGGTTTATTTTGGCCATCAAACTTTGTGCTTGGTAGGAAATAATTTTTCACAGATCGATGCAACTGAGCATCAGTATTTATTTTGTGTGCAGCACTTTTTGAATGACTTACTATAGCTTGACGTCCCTTGTTACTAAGTTCAAACACTTTTTTACAAGTTTTACACTTTGCTTGTGTCCGATTGTCCTTTACGTCCTCTAGCCACTTAGACCACTCTGGGTTGACACCTGGATCAATCCACAGGGGATTAAAACTAGTGTGAAAAGTAGACATACTTCTCCTGAGCCTTTAAATACCAACTCTACAAATATCCTGCGAGAAACATGCTTTAAAATTGGTAACTATGAGTGACAGTGATAATGACAGGAACAAAACAAGCCTAATCTAAGATGAAGAAATGAGGAATGCTAGTACGTAATGGTAAGTTAGTGACTGTTGCAAGTGCAAATGTGATGGGGGGGACATGTATACACCATTCGACTCCCCTTCACCTCATGATATTCAGTTTCTGGCATATCTGTTGAGAAAACTATTTCACTATATGATATTATGATATTAATGTATAGACCTTGGATTCTTAGGTTCTAAAAAGTGTGCTTTTAGGTTCCTAAAATAGGCTCTAAAAATCCTAAAATAGGTTAAAAAATCCTAAAATAGGTTCTAAAAATCCTAAAATAGGTCCTAAAAATCTTAAGTTTGGCTCGAAAAATTCTGAAGTAGGTTAAAAATAATTTATAATAGTTCAAAATTCCTGAAGAATGCTGATTAGGTATAGTCACTGGCAATGAAAATGGGACACCTACAGCCTATCTTGCATAACATTATGTGTGTTGCCTAACCCTACGGTGATGGAAGAACTTACCATTGGAAATTTGCTATTAAAATCCACTCTTCGCCATATAGTTAGGCAACAATCTTTTTTCATGTTACCCACAGTCAAACTCCGTAATTTTGTCTGTGAGGATCATCTTATATGCAGAAAATAATATTTCAACAAAAACAGTCATTTAGTTTGTAAGGCGTGAATGCCACAAAGCACCGAAGTGACGCCCAAGTGATCAAGACCACACAGATCAGACCACCTTGGATTGTACAAGTAACAGTGGCACCAGACATTTTGCCTTGTTTAGAGCTTTGAAAAATCACCATGGACTTGGAGGAAGGGAAATAGACAGAGAGTATGTTTCAAACACGTTCATCATTCAAGTTTTTTTGTGAGCAAACAAAGCAAATTCCTCTGTGTGACATAAAAATCCTGTAAAACCTTTAAAAATATATAAAAACCTAAAAAAAGGCTTGATTTAGGTGCATAAACCTAAAATAGGTTCAGATCAGCTGGTCCTACAAGTAATTCCATTTTACACATATGTGAGCTTTTTTGAGGCATGTAAAAATTCACATGTCATGTCATGATTATAACAATAGTTGAACATGATCAAAAACTTAAAATATGAACGAGTATTTATGAACAGTACATAATTCATATATGGCACTAGTAAGTAAATTTTTAAAATTCTGTTCTAAATGCAGTAAAAACACAATCAACAATATTGTACACAAAAGATGGCAGAAAATAAATATTTCCCTAAACAGGACACTCAACTTTTTTACTATTTTGTAAAAAAAGAAAGAAGAAAAAACTTCAAACTACTCCATAATAAGGGAAATCAGATGAACACTGGTTAACTTTAGACATCAGGTTATCTTTATTATGCACTTTCCACATCTTGAAATATATTTTATGTCATGTAAAAGATTGAAGTCGGCGAATTAAATTTTATAAAGGGCAAAATTTATGAGGGTATACACTTGGTCACCAGCCCTGGAATCACGTTTAAAAATAAGAAACAGACAAACTAATAGATGTGAGTTTATTGCTGTAAGAGAAATGCTACAACAGCCTGGACAGGAGCATATTATAATCCCTCAGTTTTGCTTCATTGGGAACCATTAATCAATTACAAGATTTTTACCATTCGTCCTGTAGCCTCGTGAATAGTTCATGGGTGGTTTTCGGTCGAGTGGGTCTGGCACGCAACCGACGCTCCAGTTCATCCCAAAGATGATCTATGGGATTCCAGTCGAGGCTTTGAGTGGGCCAGCTAAGCACATCCACCTGATTGACCTCAAATGACGATGCAACGGACCATGCTTTATGGACAAGGGCATTATCGTGCTGATAGAGAAAAGGGTCCATTCCAAACTGTTGCCACAGTGTGGACAGCATGCTATTGTCTAAAATGTCCTCATAAACACGACTGTTTATGTTGGCTTTGAACAAAACTACTGGCCCGAGCCCAAACCAGGAAAAACAGCCCCAGATCATGACACTACCGCCACATTCACTTGGGTGTCCTGCGACTTTTGACTATGTAGTGTACATAGTTAAGATTTTACTAATATTGTGTTGGAAAGTAATACAATTATATTCCCTCAATTAACACATACACCACATGTACCTAGATGACAGCCCTCTCCTGAATAACCAGCCTCATTCCTTCTAATGTACTATGGAGACAGACAGTGTATGAATTAATCATTTCGCTTAGGGGGATGGTGTCCAATCAATACCGTATTTGTTATTTCATTTCCCGGGGGGAGGGTTGAGTATGCAAATTTGTATGTTACCAGTTAGTAAATTACACTATTGCCTTCCAGTTCTCAGTACCTAGGTCATCAAATCTTATGATGATAATATTTACTGTAATTTAGCATAGGCGTGCGCATGGGAGGGGCAGTTGCCCCTCCTAATACTCTTACTTAGAAATTTAGTGTAGAGAAATCTTATTACCGTTAAACAATATTATTGTCTTTAAGATATTAAGTATTTTCAAGCCGACGAATGTTCCAAGCAACTATGGTAGGTTTATTTCCAATGAAATTGGACTATCTCACTTTGTTCTCCAGCAAATTACCTTTTCTCAAGACTCACGCATTTTATTTGTTAACCTAGTTGTGCTACACTCATGTGGTCGCAGAATAAATTGGCCACACATTGGAAATGAATAAATTATGTATAGTTGTTCTAAATCGGCTGTACAAAATCATGTTCATATGTAAATCAGTGTGAACCACAGAGAAGGAAAATAAATAGGGAGGGGAACAGAGAACATTTGTGCCACAGAAGCTGGAATTCTCAATATAGAGTGATTTTCGGTGGGTCCCCATTTTAGTACCCATCAAGACAACAAAAGTGAGATGAAATGAGGTATTTCTTTCTCCCACTGAACTTTCGTCAAGGCTTTTGAGATGATGAGATGTTGATGAGATAACATCCCTGGCAGGAATTTTAACAAACAACCTTCTGCCAGTGATATATATATATTTTTGTGTGGGAGGAAATTGCTGGCATCCCCCATTAATTTGCACACTGGCTGTATGTTGGAAGTAAATTGGAAATAGTAACAGGCTGCAGTGCTATCAAATTCGAGGGCGAAAACACACAATTACATCAATATGATAACATATATTTACCCCCATGACTTTCCATCACAAAATCCACCTAACTTATCTAGATTTTAAAAAAAATGGTCCATTGTATCAAAATTTAATCAAAATATGCCGGGAATGTGTGAATGCAGTTGGCCATCACTTTGAACAACTCCTACAGCACAGGTTAGTACTCGCTATGCAATATAAATACAATTTTATGCATGCTAAAGATATGTGCATAAAAATAAGCGGGATGATGCGGGTCAAAAATGATGGCATCTGTGCTGTGCCTTGCTGTTCTGCAGTCACACGCTATCTCGGCCAGGAGCCAAAACAAAAGCACGGTATATGCTTTCAATTTAATTTTCTTTGATGGGGGATAAAAATAATTTTCTTTACTGGGGATAAAACTTTTTGTGAGGGGGAAATCCCTGGCATCCCCTCTCTCCCTGTCAATTTGCACACTGGGAACAGAAATGAATAACAATCAACAGTTTCTGCATATCCTCATCAGACATAGGGAACAGTGCATGCTAGAAACCAAATTTGTACCCTAATGCCAACAGTTTTCATTAAGTATGATAGCAATCTACAGTACTGACTCCATCAGTGAGACAAGAAGATAGCCTTCTTGGTGTACACCAGAAACCTCAGCTGCTTTCGAAATACAACATTCATCAGCTAGTTCTAGTTCAAAATTTGATCTAGCTTAACACTCCATTAGAACTTACTTTAATCTTGCACCGTGGCCATGTGGCCAAATGCGTCAGGTTTTGGCCTCGAGCAAAAGAATCAGCGTGTGCTGGTTCAAGTCTCCTGGGGAAAACATAACTTTTCTCCTGAGATTTAGGCCAGTGTATGGGACTGGTGGTCACCCACCATCGTGAGGAAATTAGAGCTACAAATGAGTAGCGTAACCCTGCCACAGAAACTTACAACAATGCCTTGTAGTTCATTGTGCTGACCACACATCACCCTGTTACTGGTTGGATGATTGCCCACCTCTGCTGAGGCATGTGGGAGTGAGGCCGGAAGTCAGTAGGTAGGCTGTGGCCCTCACGGGCTAATGTGCCATGGGTGGTTGTGGTGGTGGTGGTCGTCGTCTTTGTTGTCGTCATCATTATTATAGAACTTACTTTATCACTAGAGAAATCACAAAATCATCAAGAGCATATCACATCCTTGGAAAGCATAAATGAAATTAGAAGTAATTGGCTCAAACAGGATTATGTCTGCTGATGGAAGACCATATAGAACAAACAATTGATTATCTTGCCACCTACCACATGACTATCCACTCCACTTCAATCTCTGCAGAGATTTCAAAAACTGACATTTCTCATCATTGTTCATTCCTAACACACTTATTTTAACATTTTGAGTTTACCAGCAACATTTTGTTGGGTGATGATAGAGCCAGGATGACAATTCACAGCACTTTTTTCTCTAGTTTCTGAATACTACTACTACTTTATATTCCTGTAGGACCCCGAATTGTCATCATGACATCCACCAAGACAGATCTCTTATCAGAAATAAAATATGCAAGTGCTTGGACTAAATGCAAAAGTGTAAACCATATGTACATGGAGGAGTATACAATAGCAGTCATTTATTATTTTTATTGTGTGATGTACACTGGATAGAATATTATGTTGGAATTACCTAAATCTTGGGACACTTTTTGTCTCATCAAGGTGCTTTGTTATTTCATTTATGAATGTATGCTATACTGTAGATGATGTTTAGACAACTTTAAAAATTTCAATTTCAATGTAGTATAATATATGTATTTCTTACAGCTGAAAAAACAAGCTGAAAGGGAAGTGCGGCAACTTCGTCATGAACTTTCTCAGAAAAAATCAACAGTATCTACAATAAGGTCACAATTACTTGGAACAGTTGGGCACATCCCAAATGGAAGGAATAATTTTTTGGGAGTAAATCTTTAGCCCAGGCCTTTATTGAATGCAAATACTTAAAAAACTGAAGGAATTAACTACTACAGGACATCTAAACTATCAATGTTTTAACAAAATTCATCTGCCGAAAGAAAACAATCTCTCAATGTATATTACTCTACAAATGTCTAAAAATCATAATTTTCCAGGTGTAAATAATATTACATGAATGAATGTAATTTCATCTTCATGAGTACTCATCTGGCCAACATACTTGTGCTCACAAAATTATAAGCCATTTCTAAAATTAGTAATATACTGTATTAATCTGACATGTTACACAATAATGTGTTACAATGGCCTACTCCATAATCCTGGTACCATCGGAAGTAAATACAGTATTTGGCAGCATGAAAACAACTAACTGAATTAAAGTTACAAGATTCACTGGTTTCCATTTAAACATTGTTATCACTAGAAATTTTGCTACAATCCAAAAAATACAGTAACCCTCTCTGTGAGGGTTAATAATAAACTCACCCCCTCCCCCTAATAATGCAACTAACCTACCCCCTAGTTCACTGATTGTTATTTCAGAGTCAAGGGGTTGGTGTGGCTTTATTTCCTTTAATAGATAATCTGTTTTGAACACGTTTAGCCAAACCCACCAGTCTCATCACTAACCTCAGAATAAAAAAATGAAAAAGCGTTATAATCAACAATAATGCTCTTAGCTTACATACTTTCTCAGAAAATTAAATGATTAGAATACATTAGTGTTTCCCAAAGGCCACGCCCCATCATTTTCCTGTGTAATTGCCAATATACAAGGTGTTGCAAATTTTGAGAGAAAACTTGGGTATTAACAGAAAAAACCTGGGGAGAGGGGGAGTAGTAAAAAACTTTATTTCTATTTTTTTTATTACTTTCTGTTCTAATTTCACAACTCTCAAGAGTTATGTAAGGAACTGAAGAAGTTTGCAATTTTTAAAAATCACCCAGGTCTTTAGTTATCACTAAAACTAATACCTTTACCAACACAGCCATAAATGATTTGTACATTTTGTATTTTATTTATTTATGTATGTTCCTTATGAATTTTCTAAAATATGTTGACAAGGAAAATGAATGGTTAAAACCCATTCATAACCACATAAATATCCTGAAAATACAAGGGATTTTCTTCATGCTTGCTTAAACAAATTTTTAGTCAAATAAATGATTTTCACATTCCCATTCATACAAAGGAAGAACTTCTTTTTATATTCTCCTTGGTTGTTCACAAAATAAGGATTGTGTGGTCATCATTTCTTGCAAATGTTCTACTAATTGCATTAAAAGACATTGAACCTTTTATGCAGAATAAAGATATGTGAGGTTTGTAATACCATAACTTACAATTTTCACAAAGGATTGAGATTCTTTTTTGTGTGAACCATAAGTTTATGAGAATAAACTTACAACAAAAAAAAATGTTATTCCATAAACACTAGATTACAGGTACACCAATAAAAAGATTGAAAATGTTTAATACATTTTCTAAAATATTGGTTAAGTACTCACTGTGCCAAAATGACTAAGTAATTTTTACTGGTAAAATTAAAGATACACTTGCGAATTATTTCTTGGCAAGTTATAAATGTGATTATCTGTAACAAATATTTCCATCTTGATTTATATTTAAAACTAATGTTTTTTTTCAATATCAACATATAATATTTTGTGTATCTTGTTAGCAAAATCAGAATAAAGTGCCTATAAGCAGGAATAGATAAATGTTCGAAGCAAAATCTAGCAAATTTTATGAATATAATAATTATTTAGATTGAAATTAAGCATTAAAATAAAACATTGTGATTTTTATCTATATTTGTATATTGCATATTTTATGATAATTCAAATTACAAGATATCATGTGAATAATGTTAAATATCCTCTGTAATTTTTGTGTTGATAAATGAAAGATGATTAAATTAAATATAAATAGAAAAACAATGCATGGTTAATTTAGCATATTTTCCATGGGTTAAAATTTCACAAGACACGTGATTTGCTTAATTTCAACATAAATTTAGCCATTATGCTATTCAAACCCCAAATGTTTACCATTACAGGTGGCTTAATATTTTTTAGTCTGTTTTAAGTCCACTTTATGCTCAGATAGGCTGATCAGGACAAGACTTACCACTTAAAGTGGGAACCGATCCACTATGTACCTACCAGGTATCTAACCTGGGACCCCCTGATTACAATCCAACTGCGTTACCACTACATGATCATAGATTGTTGACTGTGCCCATTTTTCAAAATTTCTAAATCGTCTTGATAATCTGTGGGAGTGATGTTCATTAAAATATTCCACAACAAGAATGGTCTCCACAAGTTTCCTTGGTTATCTCCAATCAAGTCACCCACAATGAAAAATATTTGAGGTTCCAACAGCATCATGGTTAAAGTTGTGTTGAAATTAAGAGCATCATGTTTCTCGCGAAATTCTAACCCATTTTGATATGTTGTATGACCACCTTTCCATTTAAGAAAATTAAGTTGCTGACCTTCATGGCAAAGTGCTGTGATGCCAACTGTCCCGGGTTCAAATTCCAGCCTGGGCATGGTGTTCCTTTTGAGTGTCCCTTCATCAATATCATCACATCACCACTCATACTCATTATCGTGATTAGCCAAAAAGTGGCAGAAAAGTGACGTTAAATAGCAAAAATCAAATCAATGAAAATTAAGTTGACTCCAAGATAGTCTCAATGCTGATTATATACCCCATACCCCAAATCACCCTGCCCCCTTTTATATCATCCATTAAAATATTTGATCCATGTTCCCCTATTCAAATTTGTTTTAAATGGATGCTTTCATGATGAGCCATGAAAACATTATGGCTCCAGCCAGTAATGAACACTGTTTCAGAAAGGGGTAGTGGAAGCTAGAAGATGCCCACCCACTCTCTAATTTTCCATTATATATATATATAAATAAATAAATATATATATATACAGGGTGTCATTTTAATGGCGCCCACGGACCACGGAAACGTATACAGGACATCAAAACAAACCACTTTTCTCAGTAACATTTCTCTCGTTGGTGCGTAGTTTCGGCGCTACAGTCGTTCAAAAAAGGCAGTTTTGCCGCCTGAATGCTGGCAACCACACACATCATTTGATTGCATTTGTGACGTCATATCCCGTCATGAAGCGATGCGTTCCAGGGTTATCAGGAACCAGTGGCGTATGCTGGTTCTAACGAGTGGGTAATCTCCGACCTTTTGATCTTCAAACTACAAAAGTTTCCGTGCAATTTATGTCAAGCTCCATATTGGATTTAGGAATATTGTGTCGGAATGTTTGTCTTATTGCTAAGATCACAATGAATTAATTCTCGTTATTGCAGTTTACTATACGTGTAGAATTTCAAATAATAAAACAAGACAGTATTATAAAGCTATAAAAAACAGCCTGTGAAATATAAAATGAAAGACGTGCACTAGTGAAATAAAAACCCGCAATATTAATTTAAGTGCAAATTCAACTTACTCCAGGACCCGATTACTTGTGCCGTACCACATCCAAAGCACGCTGTTTGTCCAGTTCACGTCAATACGTGTCTGTGCGAAAGATAGCAGCTTAACAAAGGAAGTTATGTGACTTTTGGATTTTTCATGTTTGGCACAAGTGTTGCAAAGATTACAGTATCCGCCACGCGTCCATACATTCTTTTCAGCCCCTAAAAGTAAGCACGGCCAACAAAAAAGCAAAGGTTATTATAACACTTATACTTCCTGTCAACCATGGTGTTTTGTCATAATTTGCTTGCGAAAATGCCTCACATATTCCCGATTTTTGTCTTTGTGTGTAGAAATAAGTTCAAGCGATGACAATGGCCTACCTGTATTAACAATTTGCAACTTCTCCTGAAAAGATCTTGTTCCAAAACGTTTCACCAGCAAATCTTGTATCCCATCCATTACCCTTTAACACAGCACTATCACGACAAACACTAACACCTAAATAAATAATAAGCACGAAGCCAACGACTACACGCATTCAGTTTCACGCGCCAAACTTCTGTTGTTGTGTTCCTGGCTCAGAATGATTGATTGATATGTTGTTTTAAGTCCACTTTATGCACAGTTAGGCTAATCGGGACTGGACCTACAGTTTAAAGTGGGATCCGAACCACTGGTGCCTCCACCGGGTATCGAACCCGGGACCCCTTGATTACAAGGCGACGACGCTACCACTGCGCCATCGGGGAGGCCCCCTTGGCTCAGAATGAAATTCCCTATGAATAATAAAAATAAAAAAATCCCTTTCCGAGCTCAAAATGACATGTTTTTAAAAGTTCGAATCATTGAGGTCAGAGCCAGAATTTTATTTCGGGATGGGGATCATCCCTTAGCCGCCACATAAAGTTGAAACAGTGGGGTTAGAAGTCCTGAAGATGAATCTCAGATTATTACAACGTATTATGCAAAGTGTTTAATCCTGCTAATGAAGTAAAATTAATTGCCACTATACACTTTTTAAATTAGATATTTGTAGGATTTCGGGGAGGGGGGTTTCAGCCCCCCCCCGAGTCCTTCACCTGGTTACGTGCCTGATGTGTTTTTTTTTCGTTTTATGTTTAATTCGTTCATCTTCATCACTATTAATCTAAACAGGCGGAATATAGCAACTTAAATTAACTAATATATATATATATATATATATATATATATATATATATATATATAAAATTTATTTTTGATATCTTTCCCTTTAAAAAATATTCAGTTCCGTGAAAGAAGTATTCTCGCTACTTTTGAAGATTAGAGAGGAGAAACAATCACTATTTTTGTAAATACAAGGATGGGGGAGTCAGCAAATAGGTGCTTTAATTGCTTAAGCTTTGAATTTTAATTCAGTTTGCTTCATCTTCAATATTTAAGCTTTTCCCTTTTGATAAATTTATGTTCATGTAACAGAAATCAGCAAGACAGAAGCAAATGTAAAGTGAAAATTAGCGTAGAATTGGTTTGCCCATGTTATTCAGTTTTCCTGTTCTTCGCACTCTACTGGGTATGTTTTCCCTAGTTCAGCGGAGGGAACGGTAAAAAGGCTCTGAAGGTGGAGAGTGCGACCGGTGGACTCTCACAAGAAGGAGCTTACCCTGGGCACGGAATCACCGCGCCTGAGAAGCAGTGTTTCCTCCCCCTCTTTCCTTTCTCCTCCCTCCTCGCCAAGGGTTGTAAGGAAAGCGGGAGGAATGACGTCAGGGTGAGATTCCCTGAAGTCATTCCACCGGCTGGAGAAAGGTTCCCGGACATTCGGCGGCAAACGATTGGAAGTATTCGCTCGCTGGAAGCAAGGAAATGTATGCATCGAAATTGGTTTGGAAGAATATTGTGAAGAAATGTGTATATATATATATATATATATATATATATATATATATATATATTTTATATATAAAAAAGAAATACAGCCGGGTCATCTGCGATTACCTAGATGACCCAGAGTATACGCCACTGTCAGGAACACACATATTCTATGAAAAATGACATAGCTACAATCAGCCAGATTATGTACCGTAAAACAAAATGAGAAAACACGTTCTATAACCTAACAGAACGTAGACAAACGATACGAAAAATGGTAGAAAGAAAATAAAATTCAAGTGGAAGTGGTCATATCGAATTTTGTCTCAGCTTACATGTTAAATATTTGCAAATCTAGTTACCAAGTTGGCATCTACAATTTAGTCTATCCACTTCGTCCTGATACTAGTTGTCTGTGACACATTGAACAGATGACACAATAGAAATGAAAGAACTCAAAATTCCAAAGGTAAGCAACACATAATATAATGTATATTCAGGGCATTATGAGGTAAGTGGCAAAACTGGTTGAAAATACAGGGATATAAGTAGTAGTAATACAAGCTCTCTGACGACTATTTTTTATGCATGACCCGGATACACATGTAATAGTTTGCAACGGTGAACAGGGCAGTATATTCGCTACTGATTCATCACTACTGTGGTTGTACATGTTTTAGCCGTAATGTAACAATGTGAACCTCGGATACTTCCGTTATCAGCACAAAAGTACCACAAGGCATCTGGACACAAACCTGTAGATATCAAATTTGCAACTAGATTTGCAAATATTTGACATGTAGCTGGGCTTAAACAGCCACATGTAAGCTGCAAGGTCAATAAAATTTATTGGTGTTGATATTTGACATGTAGGCTGAGACAAAATCCAATATTGACACTTCATTTTGAATACTTTTTACCATTTCTCATATCGATGGTTCACTTCCCCCTTCCCCTGAGATGACTGCTCATCATCTAGCTGGTACGCTATGATGTTCGGTCTACTGGACGTGTTTCTTGCTTTGTTTGACAGCTAATAATATGGTTGGTAGTTTGTCATTTTTCACAAAATTTGTGTTCCTTGCAACCCTGCTGTGTGCCGTTTCGCCGCAGGAAATTACGTCACAGGTACGATCAAATGTTGTGTTGGGTTGCCAGCATCCAGGCAGCAAAACGGTCTTTTTTGAACAGCTGTAGCGTCGAATCGACACACCAATGAGAAAAATGTTACTGAGAAAAGTTGTTTGTTTTGATGTCCTCTATACGATGCTGTGGTCTGTGGGCGCCATTAAAATGACACCCTGTGTGTATATATATATATATAAACGTTCATATAATATTTGCTACTTTCTAGGGGAATAGGCATCTCGGTGGTGAGTGCATTGAGTGCTTGACTCACCAGCCAACCACCTAGCCCCTAGATAGGGGTAGTGTACGCTACCCCTTGGTATATAGATTGTTTACCACTGGCTCCAGCAGCATAAGTGTTAATGTTATGTTGAAATTATGCTTAATGTATTTCTTGTGAAATTCTAGGTAATTTTGATGGATCACTTTACCACCTTTCCATTCAAGGAAAATTAAGTTACAGATTGTCACCATGTTCACAACATATCCAAAACTGTCTTCCCACTTTCCTATATCATACAATTAATTCAGGTATCCCCATCTGCATTTGCTTGAAAGAGATGCTTCCTCACTTATGGATCATAATGTATTATCACTAGACATTTCACTGTCATCCTTGGAAAAAAATGTCTGAAAGACAGTGGATGTACTACATATGTGTGTGTAAACACACAGGCACCCAGTAAATTTGATTTGATTTACTTTGCTTACTCTACTTCACTTTTCTGCCACTTTCGGCTAATCACAAAAAATGAGGATGAGTGATTATGTGATAAAATTGATGAAGAGACAATCACAAAGAACACCCAGGCCGGGATTCGAATCCGGGACCCCTGCCATTGTAGCATGCTGTGCTAACCACTTCTCCACAGAGGCCGGCACACTCAATATATACCACAGTCCATATAATATATGTGTGCACACAGTTTCAATTATTTATCTAATTCTTAATTAATTGGTATAACAGTCTACACCATCCCACATTCTATGCCTGGAGTAGAATTCAAAGAATGGTTGCAATACGGAAAAAGACAAAAAGTGATATCTGGGGAAGATAACAGAAATGTACTAGATTGAAGTATGACATATCTATCTCTCCCATAGTTCAAGTCATTACATTTATGGGCATTTGTTCACAACTGATACTTTTCTGAATTTCAAGTATCCTGCAATGAATGAAAAGTCTGCATGTCCAAAAAATATACAAAATCAGCACAAATTATGTGGTAAAATGGATTTCATGATTAGATGACAACTGCCTTACTTTATTGAGTATTTGAAACTTTCATAGGCATAGACAAATATTTGCACAACCACTCGAGGTAATTTTATAAAACTGTGAAGTTATTATACTTACAAGTCTAAACAAAGGGTTACACCAAATATAAAATGCTGAATATAGTTAGGCCAGTCACACACCAGATCTGATGCGATGCAACACGACGAGACATGATGCGATGCAATGCTTCATGGCAATACACAAAGCGACACAACGAGGCAAGACGAGTCTTGTTGTGTTCTTCATACAAGAACAAGAGGGCAAAATAGGTGTCGATTACTTCAATGCCATTCAAGACAGTGTTCCATGACAACTTAACTTTACAAATTGCTAACAAAAATGAAGTTGGGAAGGGTGTAACATGACAGTGTGTGCAAGGTAATGGGGAAGGGGAACCAGGGATAGCCGTATAGGAGAAAATTATTCCTGGCAACAAAAGTTAATTTTCTTACTACCAGGGATTTTCTATTCCCCTATCGTTTTGGCACTTTATATGGAAATATGATCATTTAATTTGGATATTTTGTTTGTACAAAAACTAATATGTTGCATAACAAAAAATCACTAACATATACGTGAAAACATGAAAGTCATTGAAGCTTTGGAAACACATTTTTTTGTGTGAGGAAATGAGTAATGAATTGCGTAGCTTTAATTGATATTGTTTTTCTAGTTATTTTCATTATAATGTTAATTCATCTCCTCTCAAAAGAGAGTAGATTTCCTTGTAAATATATTTCCTGTTTACAAATGAATCCAGCAATAGATGAACCCCCTGTGAAAAAGGAAAAAATAATAATTTGCAAACTGCAAACACATGAGTAATTTGAGCAATAAATATAAAACTGGCCTGAAGATTGTTTTCTTGTACAATTTATGATACATTTTGTACACTACATTCTCTGTCCAAATACAAGATAATTTCCAAGTCAATAGGGCATCTGACTGCCAAGTGGGAGACCCAGGTTCGATTCCCGAGGTGGATGATCTAAGGTCGTAATGTTTCTGGCCTTGTTCCCGCATAAAGCAGGTCTGGGGATCCACCAGCTTCAAATCAATGGGTACCTGGGGACAATCCTGGGGGGTAAAGGCAGCTGAGCATGGTGCTGATCACATTACCTCCAAAATGGCCTAGATCAAGTATATGTGGGGCTCTACCACCAAATCCGAAAAAATATGCCTTCATAGCACAGTGCTATATGCACGGGGAACTTTACCTTGCCTTACCTATTTTTTTTAGGTAATGTAATTGAGCCACTTCATTTCATAGTGTAGCAATTTTGTCCTTATTATGGTAATCAGTTGAGGAATATTCACATAACAGAGACCTTGCTTGCAGCAGAATGATTAGCTTATCTTAATCAAGCTCAATTTTTAACCTTGACCGCACTGTCAAACCTACATATAATATGTGCTGTCAAACGACACAGTGAAGAGTCACATTCAAGTGGTGCACTGAGGAGAGTGTTTTGTTGCATCGTGCTCCTGCGAGACCAAATTCCACCGACATTCACTGTTTTGTCGCAAATCATTGCAACGTGACTCAAGGTGACTTGAGTCAAATGTTTCGTCCAGTGTGCAGTGGCCAACAAGAGCCACATGTTAAATGTTCCTCGATTCGGTTTGCAACAAAAATGTCTCGTTGCATCACATCATATCGAATCCAGTGTGTGGCTGGCCTTAGAGAAGCAGAAAAAGCCAAAATAACTAAAGAAAGGAAGAACAAAAAGTGACAGGGGCTGTTTCAGTGACAAGTATAACAAATCTTATATAACCAGCACTGTGCAGTAACTACAGCCTAACTGTTTCCTATAACCCCTTCTCAGCAATGGGGAAAAAAACTGTCAACACATGAACTTCAAGAAACCGGAGGTGATGTAGTATGCAGGAACACATGAAATTAAATATGGAAATTGAAAAAAAAAAAAAAGAGGGGTTATGATGGTGATACATGGAAGACTTTAACATTCAGACAATGTGATGGAAGGCAATTTAAAGCTGGGCCTTAATGAGTACACAATTCTAAACAAACATTTCATAGGAGAATTTAGGGTCAGAGTTATTTAGGAAAATGATATTGGAAGAAAGGTACTGGAACTGAGATGAGTCATAATGATGGTGTGGAGTAGAGTGGTTATTATTATTATTTTTTTAATGTTCCCAACTTATCAGTAAAATTTCCCTTTTCCCCCCTCAAACTTCAATGAAAGCAGAAAGTTCCATTTACCTGATGACTTCGGCAAGGTAAGGGAAATGTAGGAGTATGAAAACAAGAAGAACTGGTCCTATGTTGCCAAGCAGTTTTGTTTACAATTTGAATCAGGAAATCATCAACATGATCCATGGCCGGACTGGGACTGCCAAGAGGGTGCCCCAAGAAATTCTTGATTGTAATGGCCATCTTTACAGTAAAGGCTGAATTGACACACACACACACACTTTTTTCATAGGGTCTATTAAAAGTAGACATAAGAAATTCAAGATATTGTTACTAACACAGATAAGAAAACAACAAGTGTCACGCTGTTTTACTAAGTTTAAACGTACATTAATTTAACTCCAATAATAAAATGTAAACATACTTTGAAATTCTAAAAATTATCAGTAAAAATAAAGAAAAATTCAAAAAGTTTTTTTTCTTTTTATGGCTGAATTTATATATATCTATATCGTGATGCATGAATGTACTGTACTATACAAATTCACAATGTGTATCATCACATACGTACATACGAGTAGTTATTTTCTAGTATCATCTATCCCCTTAAAATACAATTACACTACTGTTAGGTATGTATGGAGGTTTTTTTTTGCAAATAACTTTGCTATTAAAATGAACCAGGAGTGAAATTATATTTCACAGTGAAGAAAGGTGTTTCATTTCAGAACTTTCACAGCATAATTTGTTGATAATGTCATTATCGATAGCATTGAAAATATCTAGTTCACACTGCATGAGGAAGAGTGCTTCAAAATTATCACTGGATAGCCTAGCCTAGACTATTACATAGTCTTGTTTTTGTTATCTCTAATTTGGAATATCTCCTTTGTAGCTTATTTGCATCGAATTGTAAGGAGATTGTTAAAAACCTTTACAATTCGGTGCATTGTAATGAATACACATTGTATTCGGTGCATTGCAAGGAATAACTCACGATCACAAATAACACTGTATGCCCACTTGATGCAGCTGTTGCATTTTTTACTTGCACACTTCCTCTTACCTTCACTCATAACTTCTACCTGATCCATTTCTCCAAATTTCCATCCCATGATCACTGTCTTGTTTCAATGACTGTCTCCGTATTTGAGGCCAGATACTAGCGAATGAGTAAGTTCCTTTTTCAGTCTTTTCATGTCAGTGTTTGGGACCATTCACAAATTTTGTACAAAGCCTGAGGAGCTAAACTGCTCTTTATATATTTAAATCTTCTTGGATAGAAGCATTCCAAATCCAAATATAACTTTGTATGCTTTGAGCAATAACATCCATAAGGCAATTGAATACAGTTCCACGAAATTCATTAATCGCTTTTAACTTCTTGTAGTTAAAATTTTCTTCAGTCCTTTTTTTACGCCAACCCAGCCTCGTATAATGGGTACCTGGGGGCAACCCTGGGGGGGGGGGGGGGGTTAAATGTAGATGGGCATGATGGTGATCACATCATCCTGACTATGGCTGAGATCAAGAATATGTCGAGCTCTATACTTCCACATCAACCAATGATGGTGTCAGAGGATGCACAGTCAGCATGAGCTACTTTTGTGTTCTAATTTTCTGATTATTACTAATAATTCTGCTCAGTAGGCACCAGGCCACACAGTTATATTTTGTTGTATGTATGTCTAGGGGCAGCTCAAAATGAAATTTTCACCTGGGCAAGATGGATTTCTGGTATCCCCTACTTATAAAAAACTTTATAAAACAGTTTTCGAACAGGCTTCATCTCCAAGAAGCTATTAATTTGGGGCAAGCCCTGGCACCTAACGACCTGTTGGGTGAGATGAGTCAAGGCAAGAGCTTATGAACACTTTTCCTGCTCCCCCCAAAATAGGCAATAGTTAGGCTGGAGAGTTCAATGAACTAACCGATCATCTTTATACCCTGGTCCTCCAAATTTTCAGCTTTCCACCTTCCTCTGATAAAAAAAATGACCAAAGGTATATTTATGGTTGTGATGACGAAAAATAAAAGCATTATTTTGAAAATATTTAAGTATTGCAGACCTCTCCGATGGTGCAGTGGTAGCGTCGTTGCCTTGTAATCAAAGGGTCCCGGGTTTGATACCCAGTGGAGTCGCATAGTGGTTCGGATCCTACTTTAAACTGTAGGTCCAGTCCCAATTTGCCTTACTGTGCATAAAGTTGACTAAAACACCAAATCAATCAATCAATCAATTTTAAGTGTTGCTGTTAAAGAGCATTTTTATTGCATATATGTGTTTATTCAATACCTACATAATGACATCAAAATAACACTAATCTCTTAGCTTAGATTGCTACATGATTTTGCAATACATTTATTATTGCCGGGATGGCGTATAGTAGGGCAGCTTATCATGAAAATGTGGACACACCGGACAAAAGCACCAAATTTTTTCCAGGTACTACTTAGGTGCTTAACTTTCAATTTTTGATAGGAACCAACTCCTCCGTCGGCCATCTTGGATTTTATAGTGGCCATTTTTAAATATAGGTATATTATCAATATCTGGGCTTCTAAATCACTTAGGACCACAAACTTGGTGTCTAAGTATACATATTTGGGGTCAGGGAATACAACTACACAATTTTTAAATGTATCAGACTATATATTTATTCACTAATATATGTACCAATTACAAACTATTCACCGATTAACAGTTTGGAAAATTAACAAATTTATACAATTGTATGAAGAAGTTTAAATGCGGTATTCACTACACATATTACTAATGATATGCTACCATTTACAAACTATTCACCAATTCAAATAATACATGAAAAATGACATAAAATACATAATTATACAATTAAAATACAATAAATCGTATTATGAAAGATGTTGAATTATATGAAGGATTGCTGTTATATGAATTGCTTATGTAGTATTCAAACATTGATATTTGCACAGTAGTACAATTCCAACGAGCAGTTTTGCAAGCACACCTACCAGTGCAACCTCTTTGACTTTTACAATTACATTTAACCAATTCAGTACATGCCTTTGAAGCAATAGGTAATGTGTTCCATACAGGAACCCATGATGCACTGTCTACGTACTTTCTGAGTCCAGCTCCAGCCTTCCGGATTAGGAGCATGCTGTTGGCTGTGCTCACTGGTACACCATACTCCTGCCTGATATACAGCCCATTTGGAGTGTTGGAGTAGTGCGTCCTTCGTTGGTGGAAGTTTCTACATTGACTTACTCTTCTGACAAAACAGCTCCTTCCTGGCTTCATTCACATTGTCTAAATCACACTTCTCATCATACAATATCATGGTGAAGCGTTCTAGTACTTTAAAATTGTCATTATCAATATCAAGTTCTGTGTAAGGGTGAAGTGCCATGTAGGTAAAGGCATGTGTCACTTGAGGATAACAATTCCATGCCTCCGATGCAGATTTCTTGTCTCGTCCAAAAAATGATGATGTGGTATCACATCCAGTGAAACTGTGGAATATAGGGAGGGCCAAGGATTTCTCTACACCCAGCTTCTCGTAGATAGCATTAATGTCAATATAAGTAAATGTTTTGCCTGTACCAAAAGCAACACAAATCTTCAAATCTCCACACAAGGTGAGGATCACCACTACGTCCGTGTCAACAGTACGCACCATACAGTTACTACAGCCATTCAAAAGTGCATCCTGTAAGTGGATAATCAGTCTGGTGTCCGCTTCCTCATGGTCACATGATGGCATGAACCTATCAGTTCCTCGGAGAATAACTTCGGCATCACATGTGACGACAATTACCTTGCTTTTGGCACATTCAACATTTGCCAATTTGTTTGAAAGGAATGCAAAAAGTTCCTGTTTGTTGGTGGGCTCTTTTAAGAAATCGGTCCACTTAATTGGGAGCTTGTTCCTTCCTTCACACTTTCTCCTAACACCCTTACCTCATTTTCTCTAGTGTCTTCTTTGAGGCTTGTCGGAATGTATTTGTCCCACACTACATCAACTCGTTTGCAGCTTTCTAATTGTTTATTGATGTGTGGAATGAATACGTGATCAGCATAATCATCAAATGTGACAATGTTGGTAGTTGGGGGAGGAAATGCACAACAGCGTCGAGAAGTTTCACATCAACATAATCAAGAGGATCATTTGGGGAATCCTTGTTCAGAATGTTCATAAGATCTGACTTCTTTCCGAAGCGCAGACTTCCATCGTCAGATATTGAAGGGGGAAAATTATGATTCTCATGGCTGAAGAATGTAGTCATGTCACTCTCCCTATGCTGCATCACTATGTACAGTTGAGAGAACAGAGAAACATCAGTCTTAAGTAATGATATGTTTCTCTTATCTTTTGTCTTTATCTTTTAAATAGGAGTTCTGAATAAAGGAAGTGATTTTTTTTATTCGTTCATGAATGGAGCGAATGCAATCACTGATAACTGATTTGCAATACTTGTCATACTGATCCTGGCCTACACTCTGAACTGTCCGCACCGTATTTACTACACTTTCATCTAAAACATTTTGTGTGTCAAAAGTCAATAACTCGTCATTGTCATCCATAAAGGGATTTCCAAAGTCTTTTATGACTGTACCGTATATAGACTCAATGATTGTTCCTTAAATGTTTTCTGTGTGGCAAATCCCTCTTCATGATGATGATAACTTTTGTCTTGATTAGGGATGTAGTTATCTTGAAACTCCTTCAATAACCTAGCTTGTTTAGGCCCTCAGACCATCCATTTTCTGAAGGCTGAAGGATTTTCGGTCACACCAACAGCACCTCTTGAATCCTTGACGACATTATTATTTTGCTCATGTGCTTGGTCGATTGGTATACTTGAGAATCGGTTCTTGGTTTTCTGGATTATCCAGTGACCCTGCTGCTCAAACTCCTCGAGAATGGAAAGTGGAAGATTCTCCAAATCTCGATGTGTATTGGGATCCATCGTGAATAATTCTGATGGTCGAGAGAAAAGAACCAAGGTGCCAGGGCCTTGAGGCTTTCCACATACAGATTTAAATTCCCCTCACCCTGCGATCTGATGGAAATGAGGCCCAGGAGCTCCATGTTAAGAATCGTGTCCCAGTACTGGAATGTAGTACTCTTTTCTACCATTGCTTTTCTCCATGAAGTATTGGTTTCATCATCGTGTGGTCCTTCAGTTAGTAAGAAAGCATCCTCCTGCAGTTTTTCCAAAGCTAATGCTGTCACTTGGTGAGAATGTCTTGTTCTAATCACATGCGAGGCCAAAAGGAAAGAGTCGGTTGTGCCTGATGAAGCAATACCAGCTTCAGCCAATGAGCAAGTCCATCCTGATCCCTCCAAGTAGTCACCAAACGTTTTCCACATTGCCATCTCAATATGCAAGCCACCCATTATTACTATGAACGTTTCCTCTCCATGAGTATGAGGCTACTTCCACTGTGTGAACTTGGCTAGGGCATACAATGGTGCATCAACTGCCAAAATGGGTATCTGTCCAGAGTTTAGATATTCTGTAGCCCAACGCACGACATTTATCCCATAGTTCATCATGGAGGCCGTAGGTGCCTTCTCATAGAAAAGGTGAATAGTTTGTAATTGGTACATATATTAGTGAATAAATATATAGTCTGATACATTTAAAAATTGTGTAGTTGTATTCCCTGACCAAGTTTGTGGTCCTAAGTGATTTAGAAGCCCAGATATTGATAATATACCTATATTTAAAAATGGCCACTATAAAATCCAAGATGGCCGAAGGAGGAGTTGGTTCCTATCAAAATTGAAAGTTAAGCACCTAAGTAGTACCTGGAAAAAATTTGGTGCTTTTGTCTGGTGTGTACACATTAACGCAAAATTTGACGTTAAGCTGCCCCACTAGTAGGATTCGGTGCAGAGACTGCCTTTATGGCAGTGACCCTCTGTTGCCGCATTTACCTACGAAAGAACTCATGGTCAAACAACCAAATAGGCCTAGTTCTTGGGCGAGAAGTGGCAACAACAAAAGCCCTTCTTCCCGAAGCAACCAACAGGGAAACAAGATTTTGCCAAAATAACCATTCTATGCTGTGCTTGCACACTGGTTGGTATGACAGCCAGATTCTAATATGTCATGCAGGAGTAACTTCAAATTATCCAACTCTGTTAGCCACGCATAAGATGGGTGTACATAGTGGTTCGCATCCCACTTTTAAAGGCCTAGTCCCGATTAGCTTTTCTGTGCATAGAGTGGACTAAAGAATAAACTCAAACTAGCAAACAAATAGTTACAGTTATGTAATCACAAATACGGTTTTGGCACACACACACACACACACACACACACACACACCCACACCCTCACAAGGGGCGCCCCAGTCATTTGCTCTTGTTGCTCGTCTCTCAAACCACCCCTGTGGAAGCCCACGAGGGAACACAAAATAAAAGATTTATTATTGACCACTGTTATATCTGAAGCTGATTGTGAGCAGTTAAAAAAATAAAAGCACCGAATGTATGTTTTCAGAAGGGCACCGAGACAAGGGGGTGCACCGAGATTTTGTCTGGTGTTCCGGTGGACCAGTCCGGCCCTGACATGATCCCATTTCATGGTCAGCTATATTTTACATTCAGCACAATCCTGCCTTCTTATTCTATCCTTCTTTTAACCTTTCTTGTGTGTGCCTTTGATTCCTGGGATTTACTTAGGGATGATACGGAAACACATCTGAAGCATTGGACACACAAAGTAGTGTAACTTCATACTTTGAGTTTTTTCCACAGGTTTTTTCCCCAAAGTGTCTCAAATCGATGAAAATACATTACTTGGTTGCATTTTTCTTGTTCCACAGCATTAATTTATCTTTCTACTGTAAAAAGACAATCATATCTAAATTTAAATTACAACTTTCAACATGGAATTAATAGCTAGACATAGCAGTAGTTGCAAAAATGCTCACTTTTTTGAATGGATAGTTTCCTTCAAGTGTTTCTTCATATTTCAGTAGGCTTATTAAATACGTGGGTTGGAAATTTAATAGTGGCAACTATTAATTTACAAATGATAGGAAAGAGATACCTCTGTGAAACTTTTACATCCCTTTGATGTAGTCACCAACAGTGTGGTATTTAAGAAATTTCCAGTGGGAGATTCTACTGACTGTCTAGAGACAGCATGAGATAATGGTGTGTGTGTGTGTACCTCTGTCACCTCTAGAGGAGAGGGGTTGCAGGGGGAATGGGGTTTCCTCGACAATTTTAAATGGTAAATGGGGTCACTCCACACTTCGATTTATGTCACAACTTAAAAACAAAACATATTTTTAATAATTGCTGAAAAATTGCCGATTTAAATTTGTATCTTGACAGAAAGAAAAGGCCAAATCCACCTCATGATCAGAACAGCTAACCGGGACTAGGACTACAGTTTTTGAAGTGAGATTTTGACACCCACCTCTAGAAATCTAGTCTGGGACCTAACTTTTGGGGAAGTGAATTGAACTTGGGCATAACTTTGGCCAAGAGCAGAATCAAAAAGTTTTATACCCCATAAAAATAGCACCAAAGACTACTTTGCTATATTACTGTTACATTTGTGAAATCATGAAAATTACTCATTAACTTGCTTCTCAGGTCACAGGAGCTTAACACAAGTTCCATTAGCTTCTTAATTCTGATTTTTTTTTTAGGTAGGCAAGTGCCTCGGCCAAGTTACGCTAATTAGTCCGGGACTCCTTGATTACCACTACTAAAACATCATTGTATATGTAATTTCATGATCAATTGTTACAGAACTGATCAAGAGAATGAATTCAATATAAATTCTTCTGTATTTTTAGTAATTATTTATTAAATGTGTTTAGCTTGCTGCAAAACTACAAAACTACCAACTTCCACACTTGCTGAAACCAAAAAATATTTCCAACAAAGGATACCACCTTCCAACTTGCCATGTGTTTTAATTCAGTGATGTTGAAAGATTATGTATGTGTAACTTCATCACTAGATACATCAAGCCATGCCTCTGTAATTTGCCATTCATTAAATTTCTCACAGGCAACCAACAATCAAAAGGAACTCACCACTTTACTACTACTGCCTTCTTGTGTATATGCACTTGCAAATTTTCAGAACTGATCCCTTGATCAGCACAGTCTTCACCGCCACCAACTTTATCAGATTTTGTTCATTTTGAAGGCAGATTCCCGATATTGCAGAGTCTGGAACTCAAAATGATCACTTGTTTCACTAACATTCTAGATTCGCAAAGAAATCTAGCTCTTTGATCAAAAACAAAATAAAGAGTACACTGTTCTTTAAAAAATGACATTGTAAAGGGCTATCAGGCTCGCTTCAAAAATTCTATGTAGGCTATCTGCGCGTACTATTGTTCCACTCATACAAATACAGAAGGTTGTTTCACGTTGATGTTAACGATTTCGATCACCAAGGAGCAGCACGTAGGCATAGCACAGAGCAGAAAGAGCCAGTAGGACGAAAGTACTGTGTGTTGACTTGCAAAAATGATGGTTGGTGTGTGAGTGAGTGTTTGTATGGCACCAAAAATTCCAGTCTTTTGAGAGGGGTACATCTGTGCCCTTTCCGACGTTGGTTATAGTTATAGCCAGATAATTAAACAGTACCACATGAAAGCATTCCATGTGTCAAAGAAGGGCATCAATGCAGTGTTGAATCGCCATAGAGCTTGCACTGTACCTGTTGCTGGAACCAGTCAAAGTGGGCCTCGGACATATCGGAAGCCCAAGCGTTCCTCCGATGTTGTGCGGAAAGTGAGATCCTTGGTGCGATGTGAAAACCCTGAAACGCAAAGAGTGATTGCACAGGCAGTGCAATGTTTCCCTGCAACTGTAAATCGCATCATAGCCCAAGATTTACAACTTGTGCGGAAGCACCAAGATTTACAACTTGTGCGGAAGCACAAGGCTCAAGTTCATAAGTTGTGTGCCTCACATGTCCAAGAGAGGAAGACCAACACTCGGAAGCTCTACGAACGCCATCTGGCAGGGGACCGCTGGAAGTATGTGGTGTCCCTGGATGAAGCATGGGTTTATCTGTCGGGATGTGGTAAAAAAAAAAAAAAAGGGCCATCTACTATCGTCCACGTGATGCAAGAGGTCGATCTGAGTGGGTACGTGAATGTGCTGAAAGTTTTCCACGTGGGTTCATGGTTGTTGGTGGTTACTGCCATAACGGCAAACTTCCACTGAGCAGAGTGGAAAAAAAGGCTAAAATAAATGCAGCCTATTACCAGACGAATATTTTGGAGCCACTTTACAGACATGATATTCCTTCTCTGTATGGCAGCGACACATCTCGTGTTGTCATCTACCAGGACAAGGCTTCAAATCATACGGCAAAGTCCACGCAGGCATACATGGATCGGATGGCACGTGAAATGGACATTCATGCAATCCCCTTTACAGACATCCCTGTGAAATCCCCCGATGCCTCTTCCATGGATTTTTGTGGGTTTTCATTGTTGAAACGAGCCTTGGGAAGCAGACGGCCCCGCACAATTGAAGGTCTTTGGAAAGCTTGTCAGGAGGAATATGATCGTTTGGACCAATGTGTTCTTCAATGCAGTCTTCTCCAATGGAAACTCCGCTGCAGGGCCATTGCTGCAAGACAGAGGTATCACGTGGAGCACAACCACTCGTAGCGTCATGGTTTTTCTTAAGGTGAGGTGGGTTCTAACTTTGTTACCATGGACATGAAACGACCTTCTGTACAGATGTTCTGTGGTGACAAGTTAGAGTCACGTGACAACTCATTTGAAACTATCATATTCATTGCTGTGGCATCTTCCGTGGACAAAGAAAGGAGAAGAGGGGAGGTAGTAGTATTCAACCCTGGCCACTGGTTTGACAGTTCCAGGAATTGAGCAGTGCTTGAGGCTGCATTTGTGTTCACCAAATGGAGCTTGCAGTCAGACAGAAAAGTGTTGCAACTGAATGGCGAAGTGGAAAAATGTAACTAAATTACCGGTAATTTATTGTTTCCCCCAGGGATAAAATTTATCAAGCAGAGAGGGGGACACAAGTATCTAGAGGGGGATTCCCCCATCCCCCCCACAAATATCACCCTGGTCACCAGCATTGTGGAAGTCGTAGTATTTCTGTAGCTGTGCCTGTTCTGTTGATGGTTTGAATGGAGCAGTCTATTGTCTGAAGAATCTCTGGAACAGTTCAGAAGCTTCATCTTGGGGATCAAATCAAAGTCACACGGGCTGGTAGAGCATCTGCCACAGGTTCAGCAACATACACCCGAGCATTGTTCTGCAAAATGATGGCAGGATTCAGCAGAAAGTGTCCCTTCTTCTTTCCCAATGCAGGTTATGTTCCAAAACTGAACAGTAATACTGTGCATTGATGGTCTGTCCTGGAGGTACGGCGAGAATCACTAGAACTTTCACATTACTGGGGTTCTAACTACACAACTTAAACTGCCAACTCCAATGATACTCTATTCCTCGCATCACTGCACATGCACCTAGCATTGGAAGGAAGAGTCCATTCACTGGAAGGTAGCATAAGTATCAAACTAACATGTGGTATAGGTGAGAGGCACCGGTTCTGTTTCATGGCATATATATACAGCAGCGTTGCCACTATTAAATATCCAACCCACATATATCTATGTACATAGTATATATACACCCACATAACTTACAGTAATTTTCTATTTTTTTTTTTGTAAATACAATCTAATAGTACTAACTTTAATGTTCAAATTTGGCATAGGAAAGTGCATATAAAGTAAAAAGAAAAGAGAAATAGAAAATATTGCTAAATCTTTTAACAGACTTATCAAAAATATCCTCATGGACAAAGTTCATACCCAATGCAAAGTTCATGTCTCTATCGCTTTTTGTACAAAAGTTACGAACATTCAAAGTCTCAGTTGCATGAATTTTGGAACACCCTGCAGAAGAAATGGCTAATATGCGTCTTCTGGCTGCCACATCATGTAAAATTATTTAGTTAGTTCCAAAATATGACATTACAAAACTCTAAACACTTAACTGACACTACAAGTGAAATAGGTTAACAGCAATTGATAAAGCCAAAATTTCAGTTTTTTTTTTAAAAAAAAATGGGAGGGGGAAATTATGAATCAGATTCCACATATGTAGTATCATTTGGTTCACTTACAAGGTATGCGAAATTCAAGTTCTCATTTTTTGCTATGACTGAACAATTTTCTTGTAACATACATATGTATCTTCTTAAAGGTTCACATAACCACCACTTTTGAATTATTAATAAAAACGCAAGTTTTACTTACATATGGCTCCTTTCTAAAAACCAACATTTCAAATTCGTTGCCGGTTCTTCTTCACTTGCAGCAAGCAGTGCGTGATGATGATGTATATTATTAGCGCAAGACAGCCGATGTCCATGAGGCAGTCTTTTAACATTTTGACCTTTATCCTTTTAACCACTTGTCTGTTTTTTTTTATCTTTCTAAATGTGATTTCATTGGATAACCCTGAAGAAGAACTCTACAACAGACTCAAAATGTTGGTTTTAGAAAGGAACCTTATAAACCACAAATAAGTAAAACTTGTGTTTTTATTGAATAAAATACATATGTTCATTATCATGCAAATATATTTAAGGAAACAGTTAAGTTCAGGGTTCACATTCTACAAAACATATTGCTGATTAAAGTATGTGTATAGGACATCAAACATAAATTTTAACACAGTGTTCTCCATGAATGACCACAAAGCTTTCCAAAATTATTGTCCGAGTTTGAAGAAGTTATTACTGATGCTGTGTTATTCAAGAAAACTAACATTGCCACTGTATTCTATTCAGAAACTGACGATTTTTTTGTTTGCCTCATTCTTAACGTGTAGTTGCATGAACACCCACCAGGAGGCAGTTTTTGCAAAATGGCAGCTAATGGCGGTGACTTGATCAACATTTCTTGACAGCATTATGGCACAGCTAAATGAGGACAATGATACCTGCATATGCTGTTGGACAGGGGCCCACTCAATTTTCACATGGAAGTGAAGAATTTCTTTAACACTACCATGCCACAGCAGGATTGCATGCACAAACTAAGATGATCAGAATCTCCAACCTTACCCCTCCCTCCTCTGACTTTTCATCCTGTATTCCCCCCCCCCCCCCAATTGATGGATTTAGTAATTTTTCTTCACTTTGCTGCCACTCTTGGCTAATCGTGAAGATGAGGATGAGTGATATGATGAAATTGATGAAGGAACATTCACAAAAAACACCCATGTCTGCTTTCTTTCTGAGTTACACAAAGTATGATGTTTATGTTTCTCCTCAACCTCAGTCCATTGAAGAACTTTAGGTGTGAATTAACAAAACCATCCAAACTACCACCGGGGACATATTCTGATGTGTGTGGCAGAAATTACAATATCAGATGTATATCTGCAGGGTAACAAGAGGGAAGCAAAATTAACATTTGTAAACACACTGCAAGAAACTTGTTGAGTGAGGTGACACATCAAAATATTTTTTTCTTTCCATGTAATAAGTGTTAGTCACAGTAATTTTTGCAAATTGCAACAATCGTTTTGGGAAGTCCTGTAATAGAAAATCTTCAGACTTCTTGGACTTACTTCCTTAATGTGTAGATTAAATAATGATGATGAAAATGTTCAAAAAAAGGTATACATAAATATGCGTTGGCATATTTTGAAATTTCATAGTTCATGTCATGTGTTGCAACCAACATGGCTCATGTGAAGCATGTGGTATAGATGGTAAACATGAAAAAGTTCAATTTTTATACGGTGTATGGTTTTAGAAGTGATATCCGGTGGGGCCATGCAGTGTGTCCTTTGCGACCAACAAATGGCAGGAGTGCAACATTGTACAGTTAGGAAACTGCGGCACGCAAGTTAAACGCCATGCCCTGAATTTTTCTTGCTTGCAAGAAGTTTTCATAAAACTTGCCACTTTAAAGCATCATAAGATGGGGCAAGATATTTTGAACCTGACTGTCCAAGTCCCATAAGTTTCCATCGCATACAACCAGAGTTATAGTTTCTCGAAGAAACACTGGGAAACAACACGTCTCAACACACGCACAATGAACCTTTCATTTTCTTTCCATTGTTTTTTTCATTGCCACCGTGTTGTCTCTTTGGAAAACAATGAGTGTTAAATTCATCTCAATAAACACAATGGCCCTTCATTGTCATGGGTGTTCTCCAACATTGAGAGTCTGAGTCAGTTTGAGTTCTTGTATGCTGCAGTGATATGATATTATAATCCTGTGTAAAAATATTCACTGCATTATTTCACTGTACTCATACATAGTGTGTATGCATTATAAAAAGAAATAGTTCAATATTGGAAACAGCGAATTTTCTCTTTCCCTTCTGCTAGTAGTTAGTTTGGCAACAGAACAATAGCACTGGCTGCGTATTGGCTGAATTCATGTTCCTTCTAAAAGCGTACACCGTATAGCAAAATATAATGTAGGTAATTACAGTGGAACCTCGATTTTACATTTTTCGTAGGACCAAGCTGAAAAAGTTGTGGGAAAATGTAAAATTGATGAAATTTTATAACATTTTGTTTTTTGGGACCATCATGATTGAATGTATAATGCATGAAAATGTAAAATCCAGGAATGTAAAATCACGGTTCCAACTGAGGTTTCAAAATTTGTCCACATATCTCACCTACATTTGCGAATACTTGACGTAACTCATGTGGCATACCATAAGTAATAACATCACAAGTTTACTATCAATCAATATTTATATTTTATTGCCTGTACAAATATACATCAATGGTGTTACAGAAGACCCACAGAAGCTGAAAAAATGTTGAACAAAAGTATCATGAATTTACAAATACACTGCAATTAAGTGGCTAAATCATGTGTCTTTTTTAATATAAATTACAATTTTACTTACGTTTTTTTGCGAGTATGATACGTTTTTTTGCGAGTATGATACGTTTTCTTCAATTACGACGTTTCGAGAGATAACTTCTCTCTTCTTCAGTTTCTGGTGTTATAAGCAATTCATAAAGTCATAGCTTCGTCAAAATATTTCTTCCATAGTCAACAAGATCAAGGGTTAGGTGAAATGTAAGTGAGGAAAAAGTATAGGAAGATCGATTAAACACTGACAATTTACGTGCTTTAAAGCCATTGTTTACCTAAGTTAAAACGTATTATACAAACTTATCTGTCCTCCTGTATAATTTTTTTAAAAACTGTAAAAACCTTTAAAATTCTAAAAACAGTTCACTATTTCACAGTCAAGTTGTCTGCAATGAGCTTCCCTTGCGAATTAAGTTGACTATGGAAGAAATATTTTGACGAAGCTATGACATTATGAATTGCTTATAACACCAAAACCTGAAGAAGAGAGAAGTTATCTCTCGAAACGTAGTAATTGAAGAAAACATATCATACTCGCAAAAAAATGTAAGTAAAATTGTAATTTATATTATTAATCTTGTGAGTAATTTGCACATAGTAAATATGAACGTGTTTTTTTTTTTTTTTTTTTTTTTTTTTTTGCATATTCAAGAACATGGCTGATTGCTTTCCTCCACTACCATTTTTATTTATAATAGCACTTTTGTAGATAGATGAATTCACACCCGACTTTTCATCATCACAGTTTCACAGGAGATTATTGCCAATAATATCAACCCAACGAAACCTTGCAAACAATTCAAGACATAAAATGAATTACAAGCACTGCTACAAGATATAATTAAAAAGTCATTCATGCACAATCATCTTAATTTTGCTCTCAGTATCATTTGCCTTGGCTGTAATGTAAGTCCTTAAAGTCTATTAATACTAAAAATATGCTTCTTGCTGCTCTGAAAATATGCAATTATTAATGTGTTCAACACAGATTTAATATTAAATAAGTTAACATGTGCAAATTTTCTACGGATTTATATAAAATTTCCAGTCACAAATTAAGTGCACAGCAATTCCAAGCTAAACTCAGGGATTACCTGATACTCTAGTGGCTAATGCTGTTGTTTGATTCCTTGTTAAAGCACATTGCACAAGAGTTTGGACTCCACTTTAATGACAGAATGTACAGTTCATTTGTTCTGCTGGAATGCCCTTAGAGAAGAATGAAAGTCTTCCAGCAGTATGTGATAAGGGCAACAATATGGAAGAACTCAGAGTGGAAAGTATTATATGAAAAATTGAAGACAATAAACTGCCAATCTCAGGACAGCACAAGTCTTCTGTTTATACCCAAAGCCATCCAGAAAGAGGAGCTGAAAGGATCATGTATCCACCAAGAAGGTGTAATTTACATGTGTCCTACAAGAAATTTCATGACAACTACAATATAATACATTATAGGAGACTTTTGTTACAAGTAAAACTAATACAGGTCCATTACAAAGTCCAGAATTTGAAATTCATGCAATTTCTTGGATGAGGGAAGAACAGATTTGGGGGGGGAGCTTTAAACTGTAGGCCTGTCTCAATTAGTCTAGCTGTGCATAAAGTAGCCTGAAGACAAAACTCAAGCAAAAAAAAACAGTCAGCAGCAGGTTTCGAACTCGTGACATAGAATAGAACACCCAACTGAAGCTACCACCCTACTGAAGCTACCACCCTTATCCACTACACCAACTTGCCACTTAGGTAAAGGCTTCACGATAGGACAGATGTCTTTGGTGTGGGTTCACAAATTCAAGTCTGGCGACTATTTCCTTTGCTTTACCTGTTACTACGCACTTCATTTGAACTCCGCCAAGCACAACAAGTTTACTTTTACACCAACGTAACTTTTTATTGGATTATTTCTCGTTCAATGTGCCTGAGAAATTGTCTGGTGAAGATCAATCTTCCAATGAGGCAGCCATGTTTGCTCGAAGCTACCAGCCATCTCACTGACCTCCGGATGAAGCACGGAGCAAGTTCACAGTCACTTAACCTCCAGTTGAGGAGTTGACCGCAGATGGAAAAAAACAAAATTGCAGTAACCCCTAGTTTTCTGCCCAACCTGAACTTTAATCGCACATTGAAAAACCGGCCCTTAGGGTTGTAGGTTGGAATTAGCGATAAGACATGGGTGTGTTTTGACTTTGTCCCATCATGTGTTTTACCCATTCACCACTTATTCCCACCATCACGATTAATGTAGAGATGTAGAAAATGGATGTATAACAAAGATAACACTTTGCTATCACTTACAGAAAACAATGACCTTATTTGTTCCTTTTCTCTTTATATTTGTTTTAGATCTAATGATAACCACAACAAAAACAAAAACAAGCAAACCAATATGCATTAATGGAGGAAAGGTATACTTTTGGAATAATTTTCCAGCATGGAAGCTGGTCCTTGGGAGCTCTATATTGCCAACAAATGATTTTCTGAGATCAAATGACCACAAAGCAAAACACTATGTTAGTTCCTTAAAGACTGGTGGCTTGTTATCCTTTTGGTGCTGATGTCCTTGGCAGCTGTATAGCTCTCATTCGTACATTCAGTTGTTCCATTGATGTTGCAGTGTTTTCAATTCAATATCACTTTCTTTTATAAGAGTTGAGGCTGTTCTTTCAATTTTGTACACATATATTATCATTAAATCGTAGGGATGGGACCGATTAATCGGTACTCTACCGATTATTTTACCGATCCAATATATAGATAAATATCTTATAATTTAGTGCAAAATTATGCCATTTTGTTGTAATTTTTATGGATAATCTCCATGCCTACTTTCTGAAAAAGTAAATGTCTAAATATTCAACTTCTTTTGCATTGCAATCAGCTCAAAACACACATTTATTACGGAGATCAATGAAAATTTCAGGGTCTTCAAGGACCATTTCTAATTTTATATCGAATCGGTAGAATATTGGTTATCGGTATCGGTAAATTTTATATTGGTACTGTATCGGTATCAGCCAAAATTTCATATCGGCCCATCCCTATTAAATCGTATGTCCAGTCTTGATTGGCCAATCTGAGCATAAAATGGACTTAAAACAAACTTCGACAAACTTTTTGCCAGAAGTAAATTTTGAGTTTTTGTTTTAAGTCAACTTTATGCACAGATTGGCTAATCAGGACCGAACATACAATTTAAAGTGGGATCTGAACCACTGTGCAATGTACATCAATTGGGTACTTTTTGCCAGGAAAACCAATTACTAATGTTATTAATGATGTAGGCTCCACCAAATTTAACAAACAAAATCAAAAAGATTGTCAATTTAAATATTATGTGTATGTCACTTCCATTCAAATTCAAGTAATCACATAAAGCAATTTCTTCATGTTACACATTATGCATGTACTGGTAATTAATTAATTACTGGTAAATAATTATTCTACTCATGTACAAGGAAAATTTATAAATTGGATTGCTGTCCATAGTTATTTAACCTATTGTTCAAACAAGTACAAATTTCTTAAAGTTCAATACACTCCAAAGTGCTACAGGAACAAAGATCCTGTACAAAAATTTTGTCATTCTGAAAAGTCGGATTTTTCTGTATTTCATACAGATCAGCTTAAATGTCATAAAACTTAAATTTCAATGGTAATTTGTATATTACATATTCTGAACTTAAGATGTCACTTAAACTTAAAATTCAATTTCTATTTTTGAGTATGATTAACATGTCTGATTGGTTAGAAGCAAGTGAATGAAAAGACAAATAGTAAAAATGCTGAAATCTGGGATCTTCTACTTTATAACATACAACATATAACATAAATTTATCTGTATTAAATGTAACAATATCTACATATATATTTATATTTGCATGTCCTGAATCCATGCACCATTTGTTTCTTTTCTAAAAATGTTATAACTGGAAATTTCTTGGGACTTTCATTGTTTACCTAATTGTAGCCGTAACAAAAATTTGGAACTTACAAATAATTTCTTTTACATAGCATACAGAAAGCTCAGTTTTTCTTAAATCCACAATAACAAATCACATGGATATTTTCATGGGACCTTCAATTCTACTTTATAAAACATAAATTAAAAGTTCATAACTACTTTTCACAGTAGGAGCTTTGAGTTGCAAAATTAAATTTGATGTAGAACTCTGCTAAACTTTCTTGTCTTGTGGTTTACCAGGCATAATTTCATAGTCATCATATTTAGGAAATGATTCTAATTTCTCAAGCTGTAAAATAATAATAACAAATAATAATTCAGTGATGTACTAAAATGTAAAAATTCATACACATATTGTTGCTACTATCACTACTCATAGAGAATACTGCAAAATCTGATGAAAATAGATGCTCTCAAACTTTCAAACAGGTGAATTCCAAAATATTTTCTGAGTTTTAAAAATCTGACATCACTCTCGTCTTCAAGGGCTGAACTGCCACAAACAGCTCCAGGAGATGAGTGAGATGTTATTTCTTGGAAGCTTGGAAACTTTTTCCTTTTCCAAAACTCACTAGATTAATAATCTGAGAGAACTTATTCATCACTAGTGCTGTGTGGTTTTTAACGCACACAACTGTGACATGTTACCAAGGAATTCTGAGGTTCGCAAAAGGCAACCTAGAGCGTTATGTACTGAATCTGTACTGGGGCCTTGTATATGCAGAGAAGGGGAGAAGAGTGTAAATAAATTGTGCATAAAACTCTCTCTTTAAGGCATCATTGAGTGAGCCCTATAGGTTGTAAGTGTATGCTAGGTACTAGGGGTGTAAAGTGTGTGGGTAGTTCGCAGAATGGTTGGCCACTGGAATCCCTAGATAATGAATAGACAGCCAATTTTGGTATTGTAAGGAACATATATGTAAAACCACCAAACACTAGGTAAATTTCTTAAATACATAGTTTACTCAAATGTTCATTCATAAAATTCAAAAGACATTAACTGCAATGGCTAAAAAAGTAGAAATATTGACATTTAACCCAAAACTCATTAGGATATGCAGACTAAAGCATAGATTTAAAAGGAGTGTAATGGGGGAAGGTAAGGTAAAGGAAAGTGGCGATGCAAGCAGCAACTGAAGTCAATAGTAATTAACCCCTTCCCAGTGTAATTTTCTGACAAAATCCTTCCTCGCTCTGCATATTTTTTTTCTGAGTTTGCATAGTAATATTTTTAAGTAGCTACTGCTTCAGCATAATTCATCTGAGTATCATGGTTCATATGTCTTTCTCTTCAGAATAGAACAGGCTTTCAAATGGTACCACGCACATGTGTGTACATCAAGTATGAGGAAAGGGAAATCGGGGATAATTTGGGAAATTTCCTTTCGAAACATCCATTTTGGTAACTCTGGGGCCCTCTGGACCAGCCCTGGATGTAGGAACCTGATTATAATCTACCTTGAAAAATACTATGGTCTATACGTAATGTGTCCACCAAGTTTCATTGCAAAATATCTTTAATAGGTATGAGGAATGAGGGAAAAAATATTTTGCAATCCTGTTTGACAATACTTTAGATAGCCAGTGGCGGTGATTGGGTTCCAAAACAAGGGGGGGGGGGGCAAGGTGCCAAAACTGGGGTGGGGCAAAGACAGTATATTTCCCTTTGTAGACAAGATTTAGCATAGTGTGGGGGCAAAAGTGGCAAAAAATAGTGGGCAACTGCCCCCCTTGCCCCCTCCTAATCGCCGCTACTGTTAGATACTATTAGAAACTCGAACTTGGGAATAACAATCTGAACTTGAACACTTTTCTTGGCACTTGGCCTCTGACATTTTACACACCAAAACCAACAATAAATCACTAACAGTTCAAATAACACAACACAAAAAGAATGTACCTGTCCACGTAAATGACGAAGCTTTGTGGATTTCCGTAAAGCCAACTTCTTGACCTGAAGAGGGGGGCAGTTGCCACCGAAATGTTGTCTTTGACAAGTATATATTCACTGTACGTAAGTAAATAACAAATTTTGATTTTATGCTTATATATGAATGTACCTAAAGCAAAAAAAAATCATTTTTTTTTCAAAAATGCCAATCCCAAAAAAAATTGATTTTTTTACTGTTGATCAGTACCATACAGTACTACATTCTCTGAAAAAGAGAACTTCCACTTTTGAGTTTAACAGGTTTTATAAACAATTGCAAATTTTGCCATACATTAAACCAGTTTCCATTACCACATTCTTACATATTGGTCTCATGAAATCAAAATCTAGTATTATTTGACATGGCATTTTAATTCTTCATAAAGATAAGTAACAAACACAGCTTTCAAAACATATTAAAGGTTCCAAAATATTTGACCAAGTTCTATATTACAGGTTCCAAAGCATACCACTTCTGTGTACTCTGCTTAGAACTGAAATTAGCAATACAATGAACTAAAATGGACAGTGAAAGCAGTAACACACCAACATCTGAAGAAATTGCAACAACAACACATTGCAGAAGTGAAGGGACGTGTAGAGGCTGAACAACTATGTTTAGTGCTTCACTGTGATTTTGCTGAGAACTGGTATGTGATTCTGCCACAAGAAGTACAAGGGTATCACTGGAGTAATGACCAAGTTTAAATTTTTACAGGAGTCACATATTTTCAAAACAAGACCACAAGTGTTGGAGTTATAAGTGATGGCAGAGGACATGACTCAGCACATGCATTGTTGGCAATACGCAAAATTCAACAACAGCTGCAATCACAGGCAGGAAAGATCATCATTATTTCTGATGGTGGCCCTAGTCACAAAAATCGTTACCAACTGTTTGAATTGACTAAGTCGCTTGTGTCAATGGAGTGGGTATACAGTGATACTGGTCATGGGAATGGGCCTTCCGTTGGTGTAGGAGGCCTACTGAAGCACCATGCTACAAAGCATAATCTTTCCAGCCCAAGTACAGCTGCAATTCAGAATGCCGAGGACTTTACAAGAGTGGTGAAGTCATACACATCAACAGCCCTCATCCAGTTGCCCAAAGAGGAAGTTGAAAAATTCCGACAGCAGAAAATAGAAGGATGGTCCAACCAAACTACCCCTGTGAAAAGAATTCCGAAGACACATGTCTGGACTCGCAGTGATGGGCGAACCTATATTGCACGAACTTTAAAGAGCAAGAAAGAAGAAATTTCATTTGTCCAACCAAGATCTCAGAAACGGCAGGAGAATATTCAGATTCACAACCTACAGAGGGATGTTTGTGGCCTGTGTGTATGACTGTGACTGGTGGATTGCAGAGGTTATAGATATCAGTTGTGAGTTAAATGAAATCGTCGTGAACTTTATGCTACCACATGGACAGGCTGCTGGATATAGATTTCCAGCTGCAAGACAGCAACATCACCACCAGTGCTCACTTCTAATTTGTGATGTTTTAAAGATTACGGGTGCCCCAGTTCCTATTGGTTCAACAGGAAGGCATCACTCAATATCAAAGGAAGATACTGATGCAGTTGAACAAATTTTTAGTTCATTGAATTGCTAATTTCAGTTCTAAGCAGAGTGCACAGAAGTAAGCTTTGGAACCTGTAATATGTTTTGGAACTTGCACATATATTTTGGAAGCTTTAATATCTTTTGAAAGATGTCTTGTTACTTATCTTTATGAAGAATGCCATGTCAAATAAGACTAGATTTTGATTTCATGAGACCAATATGTGAGAATGTGGAAATGGAAACTGGTATAATGTATGACAAAATTTGCAATTGTTTATAAAACCTGTTAAACTCAAAAGCGGGAGTTCTCTTTTTCAGGGAATGTAGTACTGTATGGTACTGATCAATAATAAAAAAATTACAAAATTTTAGGGATTGGCATTTTTTTAAAAAAAAATATTTTTGATTTTTCAAAAGAAAATCAGAAGGCTACATCAAGAGAACTTGGACACATATTTCCAAATGGAGGTTAGGTTATCATTTTAATCAGAAAATTATTCTCTTTCAAATAAAAAAACAGCAACAAAATATCTTGAACCGTTCCAGAGATAGAGCATTTTAATATTTTGCTGAAAATCACACATGAGAAATGATGCCCGAGGTGCCATCTTTGGCAGCCTGTATCTCGGGCCAGCAATTTTTTTCGGACAAAACAAAAAATACAGGTTTCTTACTTTGTCCTGGATTTTAACATATGTTTAATTCAATAACATTTGAGACTATGAAGGTAACCTCCTGCCTGAATTGATATGGACTATGCCATGTAAAATAACTAACAAAGCAACTGAGACTGTATTTCACTATTTTCAGCATTTGTTAAATCTTCAATGATAGCATACGGCAGTTTCAAATCATGAGGTTGGGGATTTGAGTCATGTTTATTTTGGAAAAAAACACCCCACGCTTGTCTCATAAGTGCTATATTGCAAGTATAAAAAAGAAATAATATCTTCCTCTGGTCTTGTAATGATCATGAAAAAACTATGTTACTATGAAACAAACTTATTTTTAAATGTTTAATCATCACTGCTCCCATACCATTGATCATATCTATATCTATTCTAAAAACCTTCTCACTCTAATTTCTTAACACTTACGATTTTAAGAAAAGTATGCTGTTATTTGCAGCAACAGTGTTAATCTATTTACACTAAATTAAATTCATGAGGTAACCCTCCACATGTTATTAATGGTTATTTTTTTTCCAGGGTCCTGCAAGTTGCAGCCACTGTTTGACTGGCTTTAAGCGTTCATAATTTTTCCTACCCTTACATGGACACATCCAGTGCATGGCTCTATCTGCTTTTAGTTTCAGTTATTTTGTGATTACTATCCCATGCATCTTGTGAGATATTTCAATAGTTATTCTTTGTTGATATCTGTGTACTCTCTTGTTGAGTACCTATTTATCAGTTTTTCTAGTGATCCTGATAATTTTTTGTAACAACGGAAAAAACATGTAACTCTTTGGGCATCTTTTATTTGAATCTATACACTTTGATTGGCTTACAGAAAAAATGTCATGGAGCTACGAAGGTTGCATGCTGAAATATAATTATCTTATTAATGTACTACACTCCTGCAAGAAAGAGCCAGGAGCAACATATATTAGCAAATCCTGAAAACTTTGACCTCCTGTAACTGTAAAAGTATAAGGCCCAGACAAGAAAAAATTTATACGGTTTCTTACATACATACAAGTGTAACACCATTAAGCCTTGTTTCCATGATTATGAAAAAATAAATATGCTGACCAAGGCAGTAATTTATTTTATTAAAAACATAAACTAAACGTAACGTTTCAACCTTCTAGCAAGGTCTTCTTCAGACTCTGTATCAAGTACAAAAGTAACAAGATACAAAAACAGGGCATTATATATACACAAGACATTACTCCCTCCAGACTATTAGAAAGTTGTTCTGGAACTTTCTAGCAGGTGGCTTTCACTTGTCAACTGTACTTTCACCTAAAAGGCTAAACATATCTACTTCCATATAAATTGTGTTTGGGCTTTATTATCTCACGCTCTTTTTCCTTCATTTTCTTCCTTCTCCTCTCCTCTTTCTCTCTTGTCCTTTCCACTCTTTCTAACACCTTCTTCCATTCTTTGTTTAACTTCAGTCTCCCATTCCAGTTCATTGTGTCTTCTTCACCTTTCATCTCTATTTCCTTGGCTTCCTTCCATTTTCTCACTAGCATTCTCTTCTCCCTTCCTATCTGCTTAGCCTCTTCCCACTCTATGTCATGTCCTGTTTCTCTCATGTGTTAAAATATCGCATTTCTCTCTCTCTTAAGCTGCACATCATCCCTATGTTGTTTCAACCTATCTTTCAGTCTCTTTTTCATTTCTCCTATGTACACACTCTGACATTCTTTACATTTTACTTCGTAGATAATCCCTTCCTCTTCCTCTTGTCTGTTTTCCTTTTTCTTGTTTGCATTCTTCGCTATTCCTAAGATGCTTCTCCCTCCCTTCCTGTATGTTTTAATGCCTGCTTTCTTAAGCACTTTGCATATCTTTTCTGTGGTCTTTCCCATATTCCTTATTCCAAACCTTCTCTCTTTTTCTTTCTCTTCCAATTCTCCCCTTCCTCTTTTCTTCCTTCTTCTGTTTATGTCCAGTCTATCCTGCTTCTCATAACCATTCGTTTCCAGCTGTTTCCATAGGCTATTTATTTTGCCTTCTTTTTCACATTCCTTCGTGCATATTTTCTTTATTCTGTCCTCCATATTCTTTATGAAATTTCTTTTTGTCACCTCACTTACATCACTTCTTTTGTGGCAGAACACCCCTGCTGCACACTTCTTCTGATGCCAAGCGGTTTCAATTTCTTCTCCTCTCTTCCTTTTCATCAATATATCAAGGTAGCTTAACTTGTCTTCTTCTTCTATTTCAAGTTCCAATAATATCCCTCTTTCTTCATCTTGTATTTCTTTGGCAAAAATGTCGAGCTGCCTCTTCGTTCCCTTCCATATGCCAAAACAATCGTCCACATATCTGCAAAACAGAATTATTTTGTCACCTCCTTTTTCTATCACTTTCTTTTCCCATTCATTCATAACCAATTCAGCCAATGCTGGGCTTAGGCTAGAACCTATATTCAGTCCTTCACTCATTAACATTATTTTATCACCTTTTAGGTGAAAGTACAGTTGACAAGTGAAAGCCACCTGCTAGAAAGTTCCAGAACAACTTTCTAATTGTCTGGAGGGAGTAATGTCTTGTGTATATATAATGCCCTGTTTTTGTATCTTGTTACTTTTGTACTTGATACAGAGTCTGAGGAAGACCTTGCTAGAAGGTTGAAACGTTACGTTTAGTTTATGTTTTTAATAAAATAAATTACTGCCTTGGTCAGCATATTTATTTTTTCAACATACAAGTGTAAAAAATTTTGTTGGAATCCATGTCAGTGAGGGGCTTCCCCTATGGCGCAGTGGTAGCGTCGTCACCTTGTAATCAAGGGGTCCCGGGTTCAATACCCGGTGGATGCACAAGTGGTTCGGATCCCACTTTAAACTGTAGGTCCAGTCCCGATTAGCCTTACTGTGCATAAAGTGGACTTAAAACACCAATCAATCCATGTCAGTGGGTGACATTTCAGTTCTTTATTGGGTGAATTGACATGAAATGACCATTACATTAGTTGGTGAATATTCTACTCCAATTATAAGCATGAATTTACCATGGTTTGCTGTAAAATATTCACAAATTACATCAGAATATAAAAATTACCAGTTACGTAATCACAAAATATAGTTTTTTCACATAATATTGGTACAAAATCAATGGAAACTTGAAATTTTACATAACTTCTAGGATAATTAGACTCCATTATTGATCTAAGTACTGGAAAAGTATCAGCAGGTATTGGCAAATAAAATCCAACCGATGCTTTTCAATACTGCTACCACTGGTATCAGCCAATACCTCAGTCTCAGCACTAGATAAAATAGTAACAAAGCTGGGAAACATTTGACAATTACTTTTAAAAGTTTAATATTTTGCTGCAAGAACTCATGTAATCTAAATGTGATTCTCATGAGAACTTGAGTTATTGTCAAGTACATGGTTATGAAGTATGAATGGCCGCGGTGGCTCAGTTGGTAACGCGTCTGACTACCATGCTAAAGGTCCCGGGTTCGATCCCCGGCTGGTTCAAATCCGGGAACTTTTCTAACGGTGGAAGCGGCCCCGGCGCCAACCCAGCATCGAATAACATGGGTACCTGGGGGAAACCCTGGGGGGTAAAGGTGGTCAGGGGCGTGATGCTGATCACATCACCCCACTCACGACTGGATCAAGAAAGTGTGGGGCGTTACCCCCACACCCCCTATACGCCTTCATGGCATGGTGCTATGCACAGGGGAACACTTTACCTTTACTTTATGGTTAATTTATAAACCAATTCAGATTCCTTCTAACAACTTAACATGTAAACTGAAACAAACAAATGCACTTTAAGAAATTTGAAATGAGATGACAACTGTAACCCAGACAGACTAAAATACCTACCTCTTTCTGTACAGACTGATTTCTTTCAGCAGCATACTTCTTCTCAAGCTCTGCAGCATTTTTCTTCTTCATTTCCATAATGGATAAGTTTTTCATTATTTCCTCCTCTTTTGGTGGAACTTTTCTCCGGCCTCTCAACCATGCTGCAAAAAATGAAAATGCATAATTTTAACAAATTTATCAAGATAATTTTATTATTCTCCATTCTTAGAATTAACATATACCTAGAGCCACATATTTATGATGAATAAAAGATCAAGAATTTGGTGGTATAAAAACTGGGCATTTTTCGGGATCAAAAGCGGTATATACAATGATATTTCAGAATTAAAATGATGAATAGAACCCTAGATTTGATTTAAAAACTACGCTTATTACACAAAATAAGCATTTTTCTACTAACAGCACAATATTAAGTTTATTCCTGTGTAAAGGAGTTCATTCTTGCTTCTCAAAATATTTGCAGCAGAATTAATCCATTTTCCTTGAATTGCATAACTCACAGGATAATTCAGACCTCTGAAGTGTTGCATCTGTAAACAAACCCCCAATTTCATGTTTAAGAGTTTATTCCACATTTTGCAGTTCATTTCGCATCATTCAGTGACAAAACATGGTAGCAAAATGCACCTCACACCTTTCAAAAACGTGAAAAATTAACACTAAAATGTGTTATTTCACATTTCGTGTTTCTGTCAAAAACAAAATATGGTATGCATGCCTCTAGATATATAATTCTGAATCAAATTCAGTGATATCACATAGTCAGTTATATAAGAGAGATAATTTCTTAAGAATTTTTGGAATTCTCTCAACTAATATGCAAGGCTGGACAGTGATTTAAAAATGTTCCTGTGATGAAGAGGAGGAATGGTGATTGGATGAAACTGAGGAAGGGACATTCACAAAGAAACATCCAAGCCTAGGTCAGGATTTGAACCAGGAAACCCACTGACAAGGAAGGGTCCATGTAATTCTCACTGATATTTGAACAATAGAAGTTTAGAACATAAGAACATGAGTTTTAGATCATAAAAAAATACATGTGGTCCAATTTGACATGCTATGGACTACAGGTGGCATAAGGAGAGGGGACAGATGTGCACATATGGAGAGCACAGATATTGGGAGAAAAGTAATCAAGATAAGGAACCACTTCTGTTAGTTACATATTAGATGCAAGTGAGAGCTGCTATGCACATTACACACACTGAAATAAGCTGTGTTTGTTAAGTTGTTAGTGTATTTCTTCAGTATTTTGGAGGAAATGGCAACAAGCAAAGAACTTGTAGTTTTTGAACAGAATAAAACACACCTGTTTGAAGAAGAAGTTGTCAAAGAGTTATGATAGATGAAGAAGGCACTAATGTTGAGGAAACTGGTTTTAGCAATGATTCATAGTTTCAAGTAGGAAAAAGTGACATCCGCAATGAAGTCCATCATAAGTTGATAGTCAAGAAAGTAGTTGCTCTATCACCACCAAAACAAGAGAGAATGATCAAATCTGAAGCCGGTCTGTCTAAAACATTCAGCTGATGGCCTGATCAATACATAGGCAGGTTCCTATCTAGTTGATATCCACAGGGTCTATATTTTGAGGCTCATAGCTCCTATGTTTTTTGTCTATAGCAGCTACAAATTTTGTAGTATGTATATTTTAATATCCTCTAGCACACTACATAGAAATCAGAATTGGGCAACCACACTTGGACCCCTTTCTTGTGAGGCAGTGTCTGCATGCTTCTACTCTCAAATGCAGTATCTCTCACAATATAGGTGTGCATGTCAAATGAAATGAAAGTAAAGAAGCCACAATGTTACCATCATATGGACTCTAGCACTGCCAAGAAGTCAGTTTGATACTCCGGCAGCTATATATCAAACGACAGCTATATATGTCTCAAGTGGTCAAAATATTGGCTGCTCACCATGCAAGTGCATGCCACCAAAGAGAGATCCAGCACACATTTCCTACAATTGAAGTAATGAAAGTAAGTGAACATCACACTGTATCTTACCACTGCAGACATTATCATGTTCTCTGCCACATCAGTCTGACAGAAAATGGCACACACCAATCACACCATGTTGGTAATTATGACAGAAACATGTGGCTTGCACTTTGTTGCTCCTAGCAAGCTGTCGATCACAAGTATAACAATGATGCGCATAAGGCTTGGGGAGTCAAGTGAACATACAAGTATTTGGCTGTTCTATTTTTTTACAGGAAAAAAGTGTCAGTTTCCCCTTTTACAGGTTCTTGTTTGTTTTAATTTTTAGTAGATAGCAAATTGTTTATTGAATGATAAGAAGAAACAATGTGCCAAACAATGCAGAAAGGGTATTGTTATATGCAACAAGCTTTCACTGAATCGAACTTACTGAAAGGGTGACTGAAAACATGATCGACGCGTGGGGTGATGGAAGCATCGGTCATATTGACCGAAAGCTCCAAAAATAACTATTTGTTTCATTTAACATACAACACTACCCTCAACCTTAACTTCATAACAGTATTGCGAAATAAAGTCCAATAATCACTTTGGCACAGGAGGAAGGAATTAGTGAAACCACCCTGGCAGGGACTTGTTAAAGGTTGATATGTAGAGTGTATCATTAGTTTATTTTCTTTTATGCTCTGGTTGGAATACCCACTGTATATCTTACATAATGTAGATCAGTGTCAGTGGCAGTTTGTGACAAAAATATTTAATGCTTCTGCAAATAAATAATATGTAAATTTAACAGGAAGATTACAGGAAATTCCCTATGGACACTGCTGTCCTCTCACCAATTCTATTATACTCTTAACATTAGGGGATGCTCTGTTTGTGTGTTTATATATATAGTGCAACAGCCCCTTAAAAGGCAAGGTCGTCTACCAAGTGGCTTATGTATGGTCAGCACAGTCCAATTGCCACTGTTTTCTGGCTTTCAAAACAGGAGTCCACATCTTTGCTTTCCAATTCTATAAAAAAATCCCTCAGATTATCCTCCTCACTGGAAATTTTTCAGATATAAGTGCTTTGTCTATATTACAGCCATGTTATCATTCAATAAAAATTATTATATCCCCATCAAAAATACCATCCTTAATAATAAGGATATTAATCTACTAACTAATAATAACACCGAACTCACTTATTGTAATAGAAAACAAAAATCACTGACCTGAGGACAGTCCATGCCCCATTATCACTAAGTCCACAATTTAATATTCTACTTAAAATACTCGTCAATTTTTTAACCCAGGAAAATATTGGACAACAAAAAACAATTAAAGTATTTAGTGGAAATAAATGACATAATAACAATAAGTACTCCCACACCCTACCAACCCAACAAGAAAATAATCCAGAATAATATATACCATGATGAGTATAATATTGACTGATTAATTTGGTTTATTTTACTTTGCATTTTTGCCACTTCTGGCTAATCATAAAGATGTTGAGTGACGATATGGTGAAATAGATGAAGGGACACCACAACGAACACCCATGTCAAGGCCAGAATTCAAACCACCCAGGACCCTGGCATTGCAGCTGTGTGTAAGTCACACATCCATCTATGCAACAAAAACAAAACAAAATACACTGAACTCGTATTGAATCAATGTATTCACCAAATTATATTTGACAGGCAAGACAGAGACTGGCATTGGTATGATTGTGAAAATAAATTCATGTTAACCCAAATTTACTTTATTAGGCGACTTCATCTTTAATTATTTATACATAAGTCCTGTATTTTGCCTATAATACTAGGTAATCACACAGTCAGTCCATTTGTATTAATTGTGAATATCCTGGATGGTTGGCATGTATATAACATCCAGTTTCCGAGAGCTTGTAACAAAAATCATTTAGAAAAGTTGTTTATCATAATGACCTCTACATGTGGTGAAAGTTTGTGCAGTGATCTGTTGCATAGGTTCTTTATCCTATATATTTCAAAACTTGTGATGAAAATGAGACAGATGTTTATAAATAAAGATGAAAATGGCTCAGGCCTTTACAACTTAAAATGAGACAAACTGCCAAGTTATCTCGAGGTTAACCCTGGTGATGATGTGGGTTGACCAATCAACATGATCAACTAATGAGATGAATCAAGATATTTGTAGTACAAAATATATTGTACAGCCAATGGCAAAGATAATAGTAGGAAAATTGCTCATCCCTATTTTCATTCTCTTTTATTCTACACCCTATGTTGTTTTAAGAAACTGAATTCTGTTGATGCAAAGCAGATTTCTTTATGTTACAGCATGATTTCCTAGTAATCATTATTCAATAGCAGTTATTGGAATTCCCATACACTGATTTCGTTAGTTTCTTGATTTATTCGTGTTGCATTGTTGTTCTAGTGTTTCTATTTTCTTTAATTATTTTATTGTTATGTGTGAGCATGGATTGTGTGAAGTGAGCAGCAAGGGGAACCATGTCCTTTATTTCTCAGGAATGCTACAAGAACAAGCATAAAAAAGGCAAATGTTAGTCCTCAGCCAAACAGAGAACTGTGTTGAATGTGTATGCCTATTTCTGACCAAAGGCATCAAAAGGCAGCATTGAAACAGTGAGGACTGCCACTCGAATGACATCTGAAGCAAGGAGGATAGCTATGTTGTCTATTATTAAAATTAAGAACACTTTAATGCAAACAAAGGGAAACTTGTTACACCAAGGAAGAAGAAGAGGAATGAAAAGGGGGTGATTCGTCTTAAAAAAATATGATAGGTTTACCCAGGCTGCTATTAGGAGGAAAGTGCATGGTATGTATAGGGAAAATGAGCCACCGACTTCGGGAAAACTTTACACAATCATCAAAGATGATGATTTTCCTAAATTGTCACTCTCAACATTACAGCATTTACTTGTGGACATGGGCTTCCGATTTATGAGATGTGAGCACAGCCTGATGTTGATTGATAGGGATGATATCATAGTAAAATTAAGAAATACAGAGAAGACCCACGGAACATTGTATACACTGACGAGACCTGAGCCTATGCAGGCCACACGCAATCCAAAGTGTGGTGCGACACAAGTATAAAAACAGCTGGGCAAGCACAAAGTAAATGTTCGACTCCCAAGTTTGAAAGCATCTTCTGGAAAGGGGGGGAGGGGTTCATTTTAATCCACGCTGGTGCGGAGAATGGATTCGTTCCAAACACCCAGCTGGTATTTCACGGCAAAAAAGGGGGAAAAAAACAACTGGGGATTACCATGTGAATTAAATGTGGAAACATATAAAAAGTATTTTCAAGAGAAATTACTTCCAAATTTACCACCTGCATCTGTCATTGTGATGGACAATGCCCTTTATCATTCAATCAGCACAAACAAAATCCCAACAAAATCAACCACTAAGGTGGAAATTCAGCATTGGTTGACAGACAAGGGAACACTTTTCATTAATTAGATGTAGGAGCGCGCAAAAAAAACAAAAGCATTTGTTCAGTGTTCTCGATTTGTTGTTTGAAGTTCACTTTATTCTCAGATAAGCTAATCGAGCCTATGACTAAAATAGAATCTGACCCATTGTCAATATGACTCCACGGGGGATCAAAACCTCTACTCAATTACGTAACAACATGGTTAATAACTACACTGTCCTGTCTTTTTAATTCTTGTAGTTTCTTTCGAATAGCAGTCGTGATCTGAAAATACTCTGATTCTTCGGTTAACTCACATTAAGCCATGTTTTTTCATTATAAATAGCATTGCAAATATGTATCATTTAATAATCTACGAGATTGTGAATTTACCAAAAGCACATATTACTTTCTTCTTATAGCGACCAACCTCTCTGCCTGAAAGTGATGCCCTTCTATCTTCTCTAAATTTTCAGGATATATTAATTACTGAAGTAGAAGAAGCAATAAAGAACCTTAAGCCTAAAAAAATGGCAGGACCTGATCTTATCCCCTCCTATATAATCAAGGGGTGTGGTGAAAGTTTAAAATATCCACTACATATACTCTTCAACCTTGTAATACAAACAGCGAGATTTCCAGATAAATGGAAATTGTCCCATACCAAAAACATCAGATAAATCTCAAATTTCAAACTACAGACCAATTGCGATACTCTCTGCGCCAGCTAAACTATTAGAACAGATTCTTCATAAACACTTTTTGCTCACGTAAAACCAATTCTCTCCTCACACGAGCACAGATTCATACCAAAGAGATCTGTCGTGACCAACCTCGTAGAAATTACAAACTTCATCTCCACTGAACTTGACCACCGAGGCCAGGTAGATGACATACACATATTTCTGTAAAGCTTTCGACACTGTAAACCATGATATTCTCTTGAAAAAAAAAATAGCATTTTTTAACTTCTCCTGTTCCCTCATAAATTAAATGTGCTCATATCTCAAAAACAGAAAATAATATGTAAATTATCAAAGTTGCTGCTCTCATGAATTTGTAGCTGGGTCAGGGTAACCACAAGGTTCTAATCTTGGCTCCTAGTTGTATTTAATATTAATTAACGATTTACCAAAACAGCTTACAAATTCCGATAAAATCTTATTCTCTGATGATTTAAAATTCTATAGGAGCATTCACAGTGAAGAAGATTCCATTAAATTACAAGAGGATATCGAGAATCTCGAAGCATGGTGTAAAGCAAATAAAGTTAATCTAAACCATAAGAAATGCCAGACCGTAACATTTACCTGCTTGAAATACCCAATACACTATAATTACGTAATAGCAGACACACAAATAGACAGGGCTGATTCAATAACAGATCTTGGTGTATCTTTTCAGTCGCACATCATCAAGACTGTTAATGAGGCACATAGAAACCTGGGGTTCATGAGAAGTGCAAAAGAATTTAATGAAAAAGAAACGTTGTTATCACTATTTAACTTATATTAGACCCAAATTAGAGTACACATCCATAGTGTGGAGTCCACAAAGCAATAAACAAATTGATATTATTGAAAAGGTTCACAATAAATTCACCCGTTATGTAATTTTTAGGATAGATGGAGCATACCGAAACATGACACCTTACAACAAATTATTTATTAGATTAGATATTGTCTCCTTTGCAAAGAGAAGAACAATACATCAGCTCCTTTTTCTTTTCAAACTTCTTAACATGAGGTTGGACTCTCCCTCTCTGCTTTCAAAAATAGCTTTTTATGTCCCCCATCCAAAATTGGGATGAAGAAAGCAACTCTTTGCAATTTCCCGCACCCGTACAAAATCCACAGAAATGGCTCCCCTGCGAAGAATGTGTAGCTTGTATAATGACTGGTTAGAGAAGGGCATACACCTGGACATATTTTTTTATTATTATTTCCTCTTTACTTTCTTTACATTTATGTATGCATATACAGCTACATACGTTTATGAATGTAATTGTGTAACTTTTATATGTACTTTTTATGTTTGGAAATATGTATTTTTTTAAATGTATATATTAAACTCCAAATGCAAGAAATTTACAGTACACTGTAAAAGGGCAGTTGCCTGTTGTGTGCAGCATAATAAATAAATATAGAAATATTGTGATTATTCAGTAGTAAGATGGGACGGAATATCAAAGGAAAGCGAAAACATTGTTAATTTGTGGAATAGAATATTTGAAAACTCCTGAGAATTGAAAGTACACAATGAGTGTGAAGCTGTAAGCCATGCAGTAGTCGCCATTTTCTGACCCAAAGCTGGATACGGGTCTGGTTCCATTCAGGTTTGTTTAAATTGCCAAGATATGATTGCTACCTCTGCATTTCAGCCCATTTAATGCGTGAAATGAGACTATTTACATATTAAAATCCTTAAAAATATGCCTAATCATTGCATGTGCTTTTACGTGCACCTCACTTCCCTTCACCACTACAACAAAAAATATCTCTTGTCATCAGCTGGAGAATGAAGTACATAGCGAAAGCGTTTGCTGTTTTTAGTTTGTTACCTTTAAATGTGACAACATCTTCACGCCAAGGAAGAAGTAGGACTTATTTCCGGTATGTATCGAACTGTCTGTATTGAAATTTCAAAAAATTTACTCATCCAGACAACTTTCAGGCCAAATCATAGTTTTGCAGAAAATCAATTTCAAATATCCTTTTTTTTAATTTTTTGGCACTTGTCAAAGCTATTATTTTACAGAGCTTATTAACAGGAAAAAGAGAAAAGTTAGATGTCCGCATTTGAACTGTCTCCCAAATAAACCACAAAACAAATGATCTGCATAGTTTGTGTACAAGCTGTCATGGGACATCATCCCACATTTACCCAGGTTGTGCTGGTGTATGGAAAGTTGTGGACCAATGAACACCACCAGTTGAATGGGTTTTCATTGTCTGTATAAATCACACACACCTGTGCAGCCGTTTACTGCTGACTGTGAAACATTGGTGGAAATATATGAGACACAAGAAGCATTGTGCCTCTTTACAATGGGGATTATAATGAAGAAATCAGCACCCAGCAATAGGAACATGGGTAATTTTTCTTATTTCCAAGTAATAAAATTATTTCAACATTTCCATATTTATTAATATGCTTCTTGTCACATAATCTTACCTTCCCATTCTGCTGGAATTTCTTGGTCAAAGTCTTCCTTATCTTTTGGCTCAAACCACCGAGAAGGTTTCTTTCCGCTACCTGAAATTGAAACATGCCACTTATTATCACTATTACTATCTGTTCCATAGGATAGTAGTGTGTGACATGAAATAAAGCTTGGTTCAAAACTTGGGAAAACAATGTGTGTTGGTTTGTAACATTGTATTGGTTCTTGTTTTGTTTTCTTTTTGTTCATAATCATTATCATTGTGATTAATGTAGAGAGGGAGGAAAGCACCATGAAAAATACAAGTTTTGATATTATGCCCTACTCTCATTTACAAATTTTAAGATTAGAGTCACACTATAAAAGTAAGAAGTGTTTGAGAATTACAGAATTGGATGTCTCCTCATATTTGCAGGAATGTCGAACTTTTACTTCCAAATAAGTGAATTCGAACCACAAAATTCTGCCTCTACAACCACATTCACAATTCCTACTTGATGAAATGACAAATGTTAGCAAAATGGCAACTTTGGAATTCTTAAAAATTATCACATCTATCCAAGGTAGGTAAGCAAGTATGTATGTGTGTGTGTGTGTATCATTATGATGTTTTTACGAAGAATTATAAAATGCTGGGCACATTAAGTCGTAGACTTTTGGACTTGCCATTGAAATTCCTAGGTTTGAATCCTGGCCTGGGCATGAGTTATTTGTGAGTGTAATTTCATCGAATTAAAGTAAACACCACTCATTATCATAGCTGCCATTAGTCAAAATTGGCAGAAAAGTGACACTAAATAACAAAAATACAAATACAAAATGCTGTTGTAATTTTGTGTAAGTAACATTTATAATTATTATTATGTGTGTGTACATACAACAGTAATTCAGAGAGGAAGGGGAAAATGGTCAGAAATTTGTCTTACAAGCATCATATTTTGAGATCAACAATCTCAATTTGGTAGTTTCATCTTGAAACAAAAGTTACATTACATGAATCACCAAAACAAATTGATTAACAAAAAAGTTTGACAAAATAAACTGCATTAATCTGCAAAACACTTCTCCTGGCAGTCATTCATGGTCCTAGTGTGACTTTTTATCAGTATTAAAGTTACATGCCATGGACTCTCAATACAATTTCAAGCACACAGATATACTAATAAAATAATAGCTTTTCAATATAACACACACTATACACCATGCTGACAATTGCAGGGAATTTAGAATTTATTCATAAAATAATTCAAGTTTCAAACTTACAATTAAACTTAACCGCTTGCATTATTATTCCGAGTAAACTTGGGCAGACTGTACTAAGTGCACTTTTTATATTTTCCTGAGTATAATCGGGCCAAACTACTTTTTCTCGTTCAATTTTTTTTATCCCGTACAAACTCATGAGAGGCGCTCTGTCGCAAGTACAGTGAATGTCTACAGAGTGAGAAATGCCAAAGGGAAGAAGACTGGCAGTGAATCATGTTACTACTGCCCAGATTGCAATGTCCCCTTATGTGTAGCTCCATGCTTCAGAGTTCACCACAATGTGCCTATCTAATATCTAATAATTTGAGAATCAGAAATGCAATTTGTAAGACATATGTACACCATCTAAAGGCAAGATATTATATTTACCTTTACTATGATAAAAATGTATATCCTTCATTAGCCCGCACTCCGCCATAGGGGCCGGCAAGAACCATACATGTATGCCTTGAAAAAGTTAATTTCAAAAAATGATATGCATGCCTATAAGCACACACTGAATGAGTTTCCTAATTATTTACTACATATTTGGTGATGAATGACCTTTCCATCAAACTCCTCCTGTACAACTTGTCGAACTCATTTGTTCTGATACTTTAATAATTACAAACTTATCATGATATAAATGAATTTTTTTACATGACTTGATTTCTATTTATGTCTATTAACACACACTTCAGAGGCTTAGTGACTACTTACAGCATATTTTCTGGATAAATCATTATTTTTCTTTTTGAATATTTCTATGTGCACATTTGTTGTCCCCTATATCAGGTAATGTGAGATACATCCCAAATGCTTTCATTGTTAGGTTATGCCAGTCAGGTTTAGCACTCTTAGAAATAATAAATGTCCAAAAATATTTTTATTCCTAGGTTAGGTGGGTCAGGTTTAGTGCTCTTAGCATTAAGGGCATGCGATATAGTTTCCACAGGAGTCTTCCCAAGTCCTTCCCTCTGTGAAGGTGTGCCAACTTAGGTCTCTTGGAGCCAGATCTGGCTCTTTCGTGCACTCGTTCAGCTGTGAACTGGGACCCCCACCCACATGCCCTACTATGATGCCATCACTGGTTTCGGCCCACATAGACCAACTTTTGTCATAATTATATATTTTGCATGTGACGTGACATTGTTATATTGGCTGTGTCGCCCCACTCCCTCTTATCTCCTCAGCTACTTCTTTATAGCGCAATGTTTGACATAAAATTGGCATCGGTGGATTATTGAGATGGATGATGCCGCCGGATCTAGATGTTGAAAACTAAGAATAGATTGTCATCAATTTGGAGTTAACGATAATAGCAGTGCCCCACCCCTTTGACAACTAACATTACCCTAGAAGGCACCTTATCCAGCCTTCACATCTAGCTCCATGAAAGTCAGTTTTAACTCCATTTAAGATGAAATTTAGTTCTTTAATGTGCATCAGGTTTGGCAACACTGCAAAGAGGCAAGGAGAAAAGCATTGATCGTATGGGAGTATGATTTGATTCGTTCTCTTGGCAATACAAAACTTCCAATGGAATAGAAAGAGACATCAATGGGAAGAGGGCAGTTTGAAGATGAATTTCACCAGAGGAAAAGTCGAAACTCTCATTTGATTAGCCGATATTGAAATAAATGCACAATTGGTGCATATCTGCTCAACTTAAAGCACTATCCCTAAATGCTTCCAACAGCTGACAATTTAATATCTGGTATTTAACACAAAACCCCCCATTCGAGCCTCATGCGAAAATTCGCCAGTACTCCATGTCTGAGACGACTGTAAGGTCAAATCATAATTATTAATTACTGAGTGAAGCTTTTAAACTGTGGTAATAAGCTGCCCCAAGCTTCAAATCTCCACAACAGTTTCCAGTATTCTAACACTTCCGAAAATCATTACACAATTGGAAGCATGGCCAAGGATCATGGCCTAGGTGGGTGGTGTACAGATATGTAATCGCGGTTAGTTCATGAAACAGGTCGGGATGAAAGTACAGATTATGTATATATGTGTTGCACAATTTAAGAATTGGCTGTGCTACAAAAAACAGCTCCATGTTTTATAGCAATTTATTGATAAATTGAGCAAATGCAAAACATTGCAACAGTTCCGAATGTTGAATGATTTTTTCAAAATTTCATAGGAGAAAGACCAAGTATTGCAGAATTGTAGGAATGATTGTTGCAGTAAATTTGAACCTTGGTGAAAGTAATTACCTCTGTTTGAAGTTCAGAAATGTGCAATTTATTGCCCAAAAAAAGATGTAAGATCTTATGCAAGTTTCCACGCTTCCATCGACAAGGCATTTTTCATTAATAGCAGAAAGAGAAATTATTACAGAATAGTGGAATAGATTGTGAAAATAAATTGAACCTATCTGAGATTAATTAACACTGTCTGCAGTTCCAAAAATTACTCTATCGGCAAAAAGAATATGTAAAAGGTACCATAGGCAAATATCCCTGCTTCCAATCGACACAGTATTCTACAGACTACTGTTTGATGCACCAATGTGATAAGATGTTGAAAGCGGTAATGGTTCCGATTGTGTAATGATGTTTTCAAAGTTTCATAGGAGAAAGAAGAAGGATTGCAGAATTGAAGACAAGATTGTCACAGCAAATTTGAACCTTGGTGGATGTAATTACCACTGTTTTAGAGTTACGAAAAGTGTAATTTATCAGTGAAAAACTGAAAGAATGAGAAAGTACTGCAGATTAGCGAAAATGTGTAATGTAAAATAATGTAAAAGGGACATTATGAAAGAGTCTATAAAAGTGTCTTACTGAGGCACAAATTGCATTAATTTTATTGGTAGTATTAGCATATACACCAAGTTTCATTGAAATCTGAATCAGTGGGTGTCGTGGCCTGGTTGAAGATCATTTGCTTTATTTTACCTCGCTTTTGTGCCACATCTGGCTAATTTGCAAAGATGGGGATGAATGATGAAATTGATGAATAGACATTCACAAAGGTAACAGTTCCAAATGCTTTATGATTTTATTTTCAAATTCTCCTAGCAGGAAGACTAATTATCGTAGAATTTTGGAAATCATTGTCACACGAAATTTGAACCTTCCTTAAAGTAATGAGCACTGTTTGGATTTCGAAAAACAGTTATATATGTTGAAAAAAACAACTTAAAAACCACCTTATGCAAGCATGCACGCTTCCCATGGACAATGTATTTTCTGTTGACAGGTGGCTGTAAGTATCGTAGACTAGTGGGAATTAATGTATAAGTAAATCAGAACCTTAGTAGAATGCATTTAGAGACTTTATTTTAATGCTAAGAGAACCAAACCTGGCCTGCCTAACCTAACTACGAAAGCATATATTGAACAAAATCTTAAGTAATAGCTAAAACTCTACAGAACGGGTAAAATTCTAAAGTATGTGAACACACAAACAGAAACCATGGAAAAAATGCCTGTGTATAATGATGAAATCGGACTTAAACAATCAGAACTTATGCTTTGAATGCATTTAGGAAAATTATTCTAACCCTAAACCTAACCACAACAGCACTTAGATACATCTTTTGAATACTAGCCCTGCCTAGTTCGCTGCACTTTTTGACTCTCTTCGCACTGAAGCATATAGTTGGTTACACAGTGCAACACTGAGTCGTCTAGTTCATTAACTTGGAGTCAAGTAGTGTATATGGTGTCTGCACCATTTGCACTATGTTCTCAGTCAGTGTATGGTCACGTGATGAGTGTTAACTAATCAAATGAACGTTTAACCTTCTAGCGGGCGCGTTCATAATCGTGTCACCAGTGGGCGCGTGATGCATTTTTTACGTCATTTAGTATCATTCATTATGAGCAAGGATTTTTATAATATAAACGTAAATGTTTTTGGGTCTACATTTATTTATATCATATCTGAGGTTAATATAAATGAAACATATTGAAATACAAGTTAGAATGCTGAAGAAAAGAAAAAAACAGTATGTAACTTATTATATATTTATAGCACACCACGCTTTTCATCAGCAAGCCAGTGTCGTACTTTTTACGACAGATATTCCTGTTGGAAAATCTAAATGTTACAAGTCTATGTACAAACACTATACATTCCAAGTAAGTTCAAGATTGACCGAGTCGAGTAAAAATTCTCTACATCATATGAAAAATTATGAGCAGTCTATGGAAATATCCTGTGTACACACTCCCGCCTCCCCTCACCAAAAACACACACACTAAGTAAACTAAGTAAAATAAACCAAATAATAAGAACTACTTTCACATTTTCGGATATGTCCGTTTCCTCAAAACATCCTGGGAACGAGCCTAGCTACCAAAGTAGGTCAAGTCACGATTAGCCTTTCTGTGCATAAAGCAGACTCAAAAACAAAATCAAACAATCTATTCTATTCGAGAAACTTGAAGGATACGCTGAATTTCGATAACGTCTACGTTTTGTCGACTCATTTTCAACAATGACCTGACGAAATAATTACAGAACAGGAGCAGGCGCGCAGCGCAAACTTTACGACACAGTGTTCTGATCTGAAATAAACAACAACTAACAGAGTATAACATATGGATTAGTACAGGGTGCGAAATTTCCGGTCGCCAGGTCGCCATTGGCGACCAAAAGTTTTGGGCTGGCGACTAAAATTTCGTTGTTTCAAATGTGTGTCAAACACGCCTCAAGACTTCACTTCTTGAGAGAAATGGAAGAAGTTATAGAAGAAATTCTAAAACTCAGTGATATGCACACTATTAGGTGGTTAGCCAGCAAGCAGTAAGAGCTCTCTTGCAATCATGGAAAGCTGTTGTGACCCATCTTGAACATGTGGCCCATGGAAAAGACAATGATGGCGCTAAAGCTAAGGATTTGCTGAAAACTTTGAAGCAATTTAAATATGTTAAGCTTCTGTACTTCCTTTTGGATTTCTATGGGAAATTGAACCCTTTAAGCCTGGCATGACAAAATAAGAATATTTTGATTACATCTCTGAAAATAAGAATTGAACACTGTATTTCAGTTTTGGCTGACCTGGAATCTAATGTTCGACCAAGCGAACAAGATTTCTTGGACCATGTATCCATTTCAGGGAAGATCAGGGATGTGCAGCTCACAAACATTCAAAACGGAGAGCAAGAGTTTCAGACTGTTAGAGGAAACTTAATTAACAATGCGAAGGTGTACATCACAGAAAAATTGCAATCTGTATCAACAGATGCGATTGCATCTCTGCATGTTTTCGACACCTTGGGTTGGCCTCCCAAAGAAAATATTCTTCAGTTTGGGATAGAAGAGATAAAAAAGCTCTACATATACTTGAATCCGAGCCTTTATAATGAGAAAATGGATGTTCTGTCAGCAGAGTGGACAGAATACAAACTTTTGTTTCCTTCTCCAGCTTTGAATCAGATGCTGGAGAAGATCCAGAGTGTGGAGTGTTCAGCAAGATTCCCCAATTTGCTCCAGATTTTTACATTCTGTGCTGTTCTACCAGTGAGCAGAGCTTCATGTGAGAGAGATTTCAGCTGTCACAACAGACTCAAAGACTACTTACAGGAACTCTCTGAAGACTTAGACACAGGATGATTTGCTCAGAGTTTCCGTAAACGGACCCCCCCCCCCCTTAACCTGTCAGAGTTTGACCCAGCAGCTGCGATTGATAAGTGGTATTCAGTGCAGAACGACAGTGCTACACAAACATTCATTCCTAACTTTTTAATAATTGCTCATATTTTAGTCCGGCGACTTATTTCAAACTAGAAATTTCATGCCCTGGATTAGTAACAATGACTGCTAATATGCAACACAAAATACCTCTTTGAGGAATACATATAAAGCATAGGTCGACGAATTCAAAGGAAACACAAGAAAATTAAAGAAAATTACTTTTAGCGTAAATTTTGCGCAGACGCGCCCACTCGAAGGTTAAAGCAGCAGACAGGAATTTGTTGAATCTTCTGAACTTGAACACCGCTTTCTGTCTACTTCATTCAACGTCATTCCTTGAACCACCCTGACACTGGTATACACCTGCACTACATCGAGTGTCAAAAAGTGCAGCAAACTAGACAGTGCTACGAACAGCCCTAAACCTGACTCGCCTAACCTAACTACGAAACCTCTTCGCATCATCGAGACCTATAATGGAACCACAAGCAAAAAAAGCCTGCGCAGACCCGCAATTCCTGTGCACCGCATTCCCACGTGGAGGGGAAGGGCAGAGTGGAGTATGCTTCCTTATGGCCAGAGTTGAACGGAAGAAGGGGTAGGTGTGCAGAGACTTTTTGCCGTAGGTTCTTTTCCTTGTTGACCTCTCTATAGATAGCAGCAGCAGTCCATAACCAAGACGACAGTAAACGATTGACCAGTTGCAAGAGAAGAATCAGTAAAATTTTAGTATCCCCAAAACGTATTTCTCCAATTTTACAGGAGAAAGTACTTACCAAACTCCCTACACTTTTGAAAGGTCGTGGAAGTGTTTTTTTCCCATCGCTTAATTTATTTCGCCGGTAAATCATGTATTCTTGAAGATTAATGTCTCTCCAATGCAAGAAAGTTGTTGCCTCTATGTCCTTCTACTACGTGAACCAAATGTTGCGTACATTCAATGATGTAACCCCTGGTCAGTGTTTCCAACCACACCGTTGTTTTGCAAGAACATGACAATTTTAACTATGTTTGCCTAACCTAACCTTGCCGTGCATGGTTCGTGGGGCTATTTATGAATGGTTTGTGAGGCTATCCATGCATGGTTCTTGGGGTTTTTGAACCTGGAAAAAAATACAAAATCAGTACACGAAAGTAGGTATTTTTCGGTGAAGAAGGTTGGGTATGACTTAAGATGACCGGACCACTCTCCGATTTTCTTCATATTTGGTATACTCACTAATTCACTAATTGAGGCCTCCTAATCACGAATCTGAAGTTAAAATTTGTCGGAAAGGTCTAGAAATTGCAAAATAAGCTAAAATAAGGCGTTACTTTTCGGAATGGAAACTGTCGATTTTCGTGAATTTTAACTATGATTGCCTAACCTAATGGAACTAACCTAACCACATGCCAATGGTTCGTGGGGCTAGCGCCAATGTTTCGTGGGGCTAGCATCAATGGTTCACAATTATTTCCAATTTCTAGATCCTGATACTACCACGACACCAAATTTTAACTACGTTTGCATAACCTAACCACGCGCCAATGGTCCGTGGGGCTAGCGCCAATGGTTCGCAATTTCTAGACGTGACCGACAAATTTTAACTTCAGACTCTTGATTAGGAGGCCTCAATTAGTGTGTGTGTGAAATATGAAGAAAATCGGAGAGGAGTCCGGTCATCTGAAGTCATACCAAACATTGCATTCGTAGCATGATGAACTCGCAATAAAACAAATGGAACTTGGGTAAATTTCTCGTATCGGACAAACGGCTGAAATTTGCTAGTTCATTAAATTTGAATATTCGTACTTACGTATTCTGCATTGAGAAACATTGCTGAATGTGGCATTTCGCTTATTTCACGGAAATAAGCTCTATTTGCGACATATCAAGTAAGTTTTCTTTGTTTATTTTTGCCTTTGGTAACAAGCAAAATGGCGGTCACAGTTTCACTACCGTACTCGGCATGCAGTGTTTCCACCCCACTGCACCCAAAAATACCTACGTAGCCCCACAAACCATTCATACATAGCCCCATGAACCATTTCCGGTAAGGTTAGGTTAGGTAGGGTCACTATAGGTTACAATAGTTAAAAATTGGTTTCGAAAAAATATATGCGTAGCCCCACACACCATTCTCGCATAGCCCCACGAACCATTGACACATAGCCCCACGAACCATTGACACATAGCTCCACAAACCATTTGCGGAAACGTACCTTCTTCAGTTACAAAAACGCATTTTTGGAAACACTGACCGGGATTACGTCATCACACACAGGCTACATCTATCTGGAAGTAAATGGATGCAAGAGCTTTCGTGCATCTGTCACACATTTATATCAAAAAAGAGATGATTTACCGGCAAAATTCAATGAACGATGCGAGAAAACACTTGCCCAAACTTCCACAAGTCTAAAGAAACTGCATTCGGTAAGTAATTTCTCCTGTAAATTTGAAGAAATCCGTTTGTCCGATACGAGAAATTTACCGGAACGTGGACCAAAAAGAGAAATCGGACCATGGAAAAATTCCCGTGTACCACGATGAAATCGGAATTAAACAATCGGAACTTGGGCCCCAAAACATTTTACAGCTTAAGTTATTTTGTTAGTCAATGTACTTGAAATCATGCCCCTCAAGCTCGGTCTACCCTGTTATTTGCTACACGCTACCTGATAACATTTCATAGTATGTATTTCCAAAATAATCCTTTCCAATGACAGTCCCTCTTATGGGCCTAGGTTTCAACGAGTCAATAAAATTTTTCAGTAAACTTCGAAGCACACTTCTTTGAGCCATTTAACATTCGCTCCTCTTCTTCCTCCACAGAATAGTGATGGGTCGTTCCGGAACGAATCGTTCCAAAGGAACGAAACCAGCAAGTGAACGAATCGTTCCGATTCCGGAAGTCAGCTGGAATCGAATCCGGTTTTGTTTTTAGCTACTGCGCCTGCGTCGTTGTCAACACATGCGAGAAACTTCTACAAGCGGCTTCTCTTGTCCTTTTGTTCCCTTACTTTCCCGCCATCTGCCTCAGCATTGAAAAGGCACTCCGAGGAGAGGGAAGGGGGGAGGGGGGGTAGGAGGAAAGTTGTATTTTGCCCATTCCGAGTGGTCTGGGCTAAACAGCAGGGACATTGTGAATTCTGCAAAATTCTTCCCTGGCTCGGAGAAAAATTTCCCTCCCGTGTAGCAAAAAATTTCCCTTTCGACTTGAAAATTCCTGGTCTTCCACAACCAAGAAATACAACAATAAAATAGAAAATAAATTATCCATACTTTCACGATTTATCCAGAACTTCTAATCTAGGAGGGTGTAAATGATGTGAAGGCAAATTTAACACCAAATCAAACTGATTGATTTGCTTTATTTTACTTCGCTTTTTGTGCCACTTTTGGCTAATTTGCGAAGATGGAGATGAGTGATGAATGGACACTCACAAACATCCATGGATTCGAACCCGGGACCCCCTAGTGTTAGCGCGAAGTGCTAACACCTCCGCCACGGGAGTCGGCTACCAAATTAAATGATTGTGAATACATTTAAAGGGGGTCTGTTGCGAAAAAAATATAGCCGTGATATGTAGAGGTGGATAAATCATTGAGTATGTACTTAATTTATTTTCTTCATGTTGGACAAAATCTGTTTTATTTGAATCGTTATTGTTAATTAATATTTTTACTTGAATGTTGATTGTTGATTGATTGATTTAGTTTATTTTACTTTGCGTTTTGTGCCTCCTGGCTAATTTGCGAAGATGGGGATGAGTGATGAAATTGATGAATGGACATTCACAAACAACCAAGTCCGAGTGGGATTCGAACCCGGGACCCTTGGCGTCGCAGCGCGATGTGCTAACCACTCAGCCACAGGCTCCGGCTTTACTTGAATGTTGTTACACTTTTTAACTCAATCACGATTAACTGCGATCAACTGAGTTCGAACTGAAAGAAAATACATTTCAGGTGTTTATAAAAGATAAGTATTATTTAATGCAAGACATCTAATTCTACCGTTTCTTGCACATTTTAGACGTTTCACCCTTTTCCCTTCCTTGGCTCCAAAATTTCCCGTTTTTAGGAAAGTTTCCTGCTGGGTTCATCGCGGTTAAACTCCTCTCCCTCCTTCACCCGCTATTGAGGTCAGAAGGAACCAACCAAGAAGCCAAATATAATGGAGGGCGTTACTACAGTTTTTAACTCGCTCCAAGCTCCCCAATAGGCGGACTGTACGTTTGAAGGACTAGTCAGTGAGCCTTGGTACGAGTTTTGGAATCGGAACGAGAATTTGGAGTCGGAACGAATCGTTCCGAGGTTTCGTTCCGACCAAACAGCCTGGAGAGAGGCAAGGGTGCGGGTGTGTTTGAGATACACCTGCACTTCGTAAAATCAAATGTTCGCTGAAATCTGAATCATAAGAACATCGAATTCTAAAAAGAAAGGGACGTAACTATGTATTTGAAGTTAATAAAAATACATTTACATTGAGAGAAGAGCGCAGTTAATCATTTGGCATCCATGACAATTTAATTTATTAAGTACATTCGGCGGTTCATTTTTCTCCCCCTTTCCCTCCCATTACACAACCTTTATCAAGAATATATACAAGGTAAAAAGAAAATATCAGTTATGAACCATTCCTGTTGTCGACATAAAAGAAACGTATATTTCTTAAAAAAACGATATTGATATATTTACGTCGAATCAATTACACGCAATCGGCCTTTTTGAGAGATTTTGTTTTACCACATGGCATATTTTTCTTAGCTTTATTTCCATCGCTTTTAGTGTGATTACAATTTGTTATAGCTAATATCAGTAATAAATGGGGAAAAAATGCATGATGATAATTTTCTCCTTTCAAAGTAAAGTACTTGTAATTTCACATTGTTTAGCAGTGCACCCGCGAAGTGTAAAACGCTGCAAAATAACATTGAATGGGCCCACCCTTTAGCCGCGTGTAATGAACACACACACACATATTACCAGGTCCACAAAACTCCATCCTACATTATTTTCAATTTCCCCCACCTCCTCTCCTGGCAAGGAGGAACGAAACATGAGCCTCGTTCCTCGGAACGAGAGGAAATGATTCCAGGAATCATGATTCCGAAAAGGAACGAGTGAACGAAATCATGGTGGAACTGGAACGAGACAGCCGGAGTCGGACCGACTTGCAGTGGAACGAAAGGAACGAAGGAACGAGTTGGAGGAATCGATTCCTTTAGGTGAGCGGAACGAAAGGAGTCGAATCCGCAAAAGGAACGACTTTTCCCATCACTACCACAGAATATCAAGCAGCAGGTCTTGGGTCTTCACAGATTATATATATATATTTCATTTGGCTCACACCACATATGTTTCGATCTCTGGCCATGGGCTGGTCAAAGCAATCGGTGCGTTCCAAAAGTCACGAAACGAACGCATTCAACGAAAATAACTGGGCTCGTGAATGTGGTGAAACCACTTATTTTTCAGACTTATGGGACATGCTCTAGGCGAAAGCGCAGGGGCAGCGTTTTGTTTGGAGAAAGTTTCCACATGGCGTCCAGCGGAAGGAATGTTCTTATCACAGATAAGAAATGAGTATCCTTATGGCAAAAATAAACTCTACTGTGGACACTGTTACTCATTTTAAATCATTTTCTAAGAACAGTTCAGGCATACTCATCTTGTGCATGTTGCTTCATATCGCTGTCTGTTAATACATATTCCGAACTACTTAGTGCAGTTTGAATCCATCAGCACGCGCGTTGTCTACAAACAGCAGACGATTCTCAATGAATGAACCAGCCACCTGGCCCGTGCGTTTGGTGAATCTTGTTTTTGCACGAAACGCACGGGATGCGACTTTTGGGACAGCATAATTAAATAATTAAAATTTTCAAAATTTCCTGAATCTCTGGAAATCTCGAATTCTAAAAGTCATTGATACAAATACGAACAGTTTTCGATAAGCTCAAGACATTTACAATGCAGAAAACGTCGAGAATTAACGGCTTTTAAAAATTACCATTCGGTATTTCCCGACTACTCAGGATCCCGAAAAGTCGGGAATTCATTCCCCGAAGATTAGATAAGGACGAGAAATTTTTTCCCGATCCTGGTCCCGACTTTTCGGGATTCCGCACACCCCTAGAAGCCAGTTACCATAACTCGTTTAAGGGGAGGAGATACATTTACGCACCAATTACGCATTTACTTCATTATTGCCCGAATGGGCACTGCTACTAAAAGAAACTGGGTGTATCCAAGAGTATGAATTTCTCTCCATGTTGCAAGTGGAAGCGTTTTTTTATGTTGATTTTTAAGCTGAACACGATGTTTGAAAAATATGAAGAGTAAGAATTTTCGGAATCCCATGTATTCCTTATGGGGAATCAACTTCAACATCAAGTTACGGCTAATCAAATGGAAGTTTCGACTTTTCCGCTGGTGAAATTCATCTTCAAACTGCCCTCTTCCCGTTGACATCCCTTTCTATTCCATCGGAAGTTTTACATTCCCAAGAGAACGAATCAAATCATACTCCCATATGATCAATGCTTTTCTCCTTGCCTCCTGGCAGTGTTGTCATACCTGATGCGCATAAAAGAACTAAATTTCACCTTAAATGGAGTCAAAACTTACTTTCATGGATTTAGATTTACGAAGGCTGGATAAAGTGCCTCCTAGGGTAGTTAGTTGCAGTGGCGGTCCCTCCATGGAGGGAACAGGCTGTTCCCTCCTACTTATCGCGCTTTTGAGCTATTTAAATTATTTATATTAACATAATAAGAACACTTCTTTCTCCCGAAATCAACGTTTCCAAAAGTAACGCTGAAGAAAATCTTTCACCGTGGCTGGACGTTTGTTTACGTCACCTACCCCCAACGCATCATGGTTCTCACTCTCTACTGTCTGACGCCGAATATTTCCGACCACGCGCGAAGGTAAACGATCCCCATGGCACCAGGGAAGCTGAACACTCTAGCTGTTCCCTCAGAGAGATATTGCGCATTCGCTTTCCTTCCAGTTTTTGCTATGTGCTGAAGTTTAATCGCGTCATAAATGATACTTTTGAGTGTAGAAAGTTTATATCTTCCTAATCTCGTTGAAAACTTGCGTCTGACATTCATAACGAACTGGAAAAATCTTCTACAGTCTAATCCTCTGCTAAATGCCTTGGCTAAACGCTGGGAATAGCTTCCGAGGGAACAGCTCACACCCACCTGTTCCACCAACCCCAAGACCAAAGTTTCAAGACACGCAGCGGCAGGACAAGAAAGCGAATTTTGCGAATGTTGTATGATCGATCGGCTGAGGACGGAAGCCTTTTTAAGTTCATTGAACTTTGCAGAAAATACAACAAACCAACACACATCCTAACTGAATTAAAAACTAAAACGAAATCATATACAAGGCATTTTCAAACGAGTTACTACAACTCTGTAAAATGATTAACTGGATATTCTTCCAGTGGCAAATAATTTTTTGTCCTTGTTTAATCCTGAGAAGGGAGGCTGGAACAGGTCTGGTTTTGTCACATTAACAACTTCTACTAATCTAGCGAACGTTACGAAAAAACTCAGCCATCTGTGTGCCATTATTGCATTGAGGACGTTTGAATTACAAGAATACTCAACTCTATGAAAAAACGCCAAAATCTTTATACAACTACATTTTAAAAATATTTTTAAAATGTGAAAAATTGACGGATGAAAATATTGCATTTTTAAACATGACTGTATCTATAAATCTATCTAAAATTTCTGTGTTAACTGTTGTTTTTTTTTCATCATGCAACAAGAACCTTCAATGATGTGTTCATGTGTTAGAAGGAAAAAGTGTCGATATAGTATGCTCAGTGAAGCAAAATATGTGTGATCCCCAAATGGGGATCATGGGCGTTAATGGGTTAAAATTATTATTGTCATATAATTTTAACGCGTCTCATGTTTGTCACTTCTGACAATTTGTAATACAGTATATGTATCGTATTTCAATAAGGGTTGAATTTTACTTGATCTACTGTATTATATTAAGACACCCATGCGGGGGAGGGGCAGTGCAGGTGACCTGTTCCCCTGCCTGATTTATCATCGAACGCCACTGGTTAGTTGTCAAAGGGGTGGAACACAGCTATTATCGTTATCTCTAAATTGATGACAATCTATTCTTAGTTTTCACCATCTATATCCGGCGGCATCACCCAATAATCCATCGATGGTGGTATGAAATCGAAAATAAAGAATTCCCTGATAACAATATTATGTCAATATCACGTCAAACATTGCGCTATAAAGAAGTAGGTGGTGAGATAAGAGGGAGTGGGGCGACGCAGCCAATATAATAATATCACGTCACGTGCAAAATGTGTTATTATGACAAAAGTTGGTCTGTGTGGGCCGGAACCAGTGATGGCATCATAGTGGGGCACGAGGACAGGCGCCCCAGTTCACAGCCAAACGAGTGCACGAGAGCCAGATCTGGCCCCAAAGGGCTAAGTTGGCACACTGCCACGGCGGAAGGGCTTGGGAAGACTCCTGTGGAAACTCGTGCGACTTTCGGAACGGGCGCAAACTCTTGTAGGTGGCAGCACCCGTGTTGTGACCACACGCTTTTGATGGGCATTTGTTCTCTCATTTAAATACATGGGGAATTTCATTCTGAACGTGCTGCTATTACATTAAATTGAAAGTTTAATTTGATCTTAACCTCAGAAATTATGTCGGAAGATGATAGATAAATAATCAGTGCTGTGAAACCATGAAACTAAGAATTTTGATAAGACGATGGTCAACAACAGAAAAGATATCGAAACTCAAAAAAGCCTTAAAATTTGCACAGCACTTGTTTACGTCACTTGCAATTTTCACAATGTGTGTGCTTTATTGTTGTGAATCCGGTAAAGAATAATATATAATAATTCCACGCGACTGTACTTTTATTTTTGTTATTAATATCTGACTCCTTTTTTTTTACGTCATATCATACTTTTCCTCATGGCTAGTAAATATGGTTCTCTCTCTTGAACATACACATTTATCGGAAGAATATTTATTACAAAAAAAATTCATATTCTGTATGATGTTTTGCAACCACTAGGGCTTTCTTATTTACAGGAATTATATAATTGTTGTAACCCAAAACAAAAAGGACGAAAATGTCTGCTTAATGGGGGCTATTCACCAGATGTTTACATTTCTGTACTTCCTTGGCGTGGGCGGGAACTTTCAATAGAATAACATGGTGTTCAAAGGTGTAAAGGCAGTCAGTGTCTTAACCCTCGGATGCAGGTCACTGTTGCTTTTTTTACAACTTTACATATGTGGGGTCAATTTGACCCCAATGCAATTATGCATTGAATTAAGTACGACAGAGTAAATAGTTCAGCTAATATGGTTTATTGATCAATAATTTATCTGAATATAACATAGGAAACCACACTGCTGTGGACCTTGCACACAGGTTTCCCACACCTTCTGCAACGTTCCGTCGTCTTCCTGTCCTCTTGTCTTGTGCAGGCCTGGCATCTTACTCTCTTCTTTGAAGATCTATCCTCCAGTCTCTGTGCCTGCCTTACTACGCCGCAAAATTTCATTGCCTCGGTTACTGGTTTCTTCAGGTTCAAGCTTTGGCACCTCCCCCGCATGTGAGGAAGAATCAACTCATTCTCCAACTCGATAAGGAACATACGGCGTCTGTGACTGACGCCTGAATGGTAATCAGAATGCTGTGACAAGTAGCATGTGTATGCATTGAGAACGCCTACATTGATAACATTATAGAAGAGGGCCATTGGCCATCAAGGTCTCTGTCTTCAGCAGGTGTATGTTTGAACCAGTTTGTCCATGGTGTCCACTCCACTCTTCGTTTGGTTGTAAAACTTTATGATTTCTGGCTTCTTCTTAGAATCATCATCATCAATGTGTATGTCATGATGCATGGTGCTGAGTAGAATAACATTCTTGTTTCTCTTCGGCACGTAGCTTACCAGGGTCTCATTTTCATGGAAGGCGAATTATGATGTGCAAGGCTATCTTATCTTCATATTGGTAAGTGCAGGTGGGACTTCACGTTCGCTTTTAATTTAATGTTCCAACAATGCTTACATTTTGTAACAGGAGAGCGTTAGCCAAGTCATGACTTGTGAAGAATTGGTCAGTTGTGATATTTCTTCCAGAGTACCGCTGTGTGTAGCACAGTTTCTTCACGACGTTGCTGACGAGGTTCTTTTGAACTGGCTCTCCTGGCTGTCATCCCAAGTAGATTAGACCGTCTTTGGCGTAAAAGGTATCAGCATCGCACAACCAGAAGATCTTGCCGTATTTGGCCGGTTTACTTGGTATGTATTGCACGAACTTGCATCTCCCACGGAAAGGCATTAACTGCTCATCAATCGTAAGAAAGGCGCCGGGTACCATGATTCTGCGACAGTTTTTGATAAAAAGTGTCCAGATATATCGAAATGCAGCCATGTGATCAGTCTCCAAACGTGCAGCGCCAGTATGTTTGTCATCAGATCACAGCAGTCTTCTGATGTCTTCGAAACGATTTATTCCAAAGGTTGCTTTGTACTTCGGGTTGGAGAATTTGTTGAGAAAAAGCTCACGAACAGGAACATCCCAACTTCTCTCAGTTTGCCTCGATCCGCGCCATATACATCTGCGCATGCGCACTTTGCAGTGAGTCATGGCAGGGTGGGTGGTTGACCTTGAGATGATTTCGTTTAGTTTGGCCATAATTGATCATAATATGTAGGATCAATTTCCCTTTATGAATGTTTTCCTGCTGTTTTCAGGCTGGGGTCAAAATGACCCCACACATGGAAAGGAGGGGTATTGTTAAAAAAACGTTAAAAATATAATTTAAAATAAATTGTAAGAAATTTATTTATACATGTTCCTATAGCTGAAGTAGCATGGTAAGATGTCACAGAAAATCAGAATTATGTATTTAGATTTTATTATAATACCAGGAAATAAACACAGTGGGGTCAAAATGACCCCACACATGCATCCGAGGGTTAAGAAAAGGCGACAATCATTGTGTGGCTTTTGGTTACAACACGAGGTTGAAAACAAATATTCTTTCTCGGGTATCTATGCATAGTTTTCAGACAGATCCGATACGGAAAAATCAGTGAATTTAGGCAGTAAAGCGAAAAGACTGAACACAAACACGAGGGAATAGGCTCTATAGTCGGACACTACATCACCGGAGTAATTCAAATGAAAACATTTTACGTGTTTCGAAAATCATAATTTTCTAACGCACATGTGTTGACTATATTTAAAAATTGAAACTGTTTATAATCATCCAGAATTCCAAAAATTATAATTCAATGTAATCAATGTAAACTATATTAGTAAAATTGTTTACCAACTTCAAAAGTCTTTTCTTGAATGACACTTGCAAAAGTTAATAATAAAATACAATAACTGTGCATTTCAGTATTGTAACTGTTGTACTGGATATGCACTCGAATAGCATTAATAAATAAATAATAATAATACATTTAGAATAAATTTTGTTTATGTCATTAGTTTAGTATTTTTTAGTATTTTAGTAATATTTATTGTATAACATTTATAACAGTTGTAATTAGTATTATTATTATTTCTACTATTCTACTTTTATTACTGGCCATTACCTCCTACAAAAAATTCTGACGGCGCTCTCTCTAAGCCATATGATAAAATTAAAGGGGCTGTGTTTGATTATAAAATGTCGAAAATTATACATTTTTTTACTGTTGTAAAATTGAAGTATTTCAATGTTTATAATTTATGTAAGCTTTATTTCAACCTGTAGAAGTCTTAACACGAAACTGTTGGTAGAAGATCAACATTGTCTTGGAAAATACTACTATTTTTCCGTAAATCTTCATCCAAAGGATCCGGGAAATGGCCAATCTTTTCTAGGTACCTTCGTTTCGCTATATCACTCATAAATTTCAAGTGATCCATTTTGTATCCGATTTTTTTTAAAAAAATAAGCTCGGTGACGATCTGTATAGACCCTGTTAAAAATGTAAACATAAACATTGGTGACGGTCTTTCCCGGTTCCATTGGAACTTCCGGTTTAGGGCTGTCTCTGGTTTTCCAATACAGAAACCGTGGCATACGAAGTAAGATATGAGCACTTGTTTTCATCAGGGGCGCATCAAGTATCTGATTGCTCAGCGAGAAACGTGATCGCTCAGCTACTTGATGGCCAAATGGGCGTTGCTCCGCGAGCGCTGCTCACTTGATCGCTGAGCGAACTTGAACCTTGCTGGCCACAGGTTTCAGCCACAGAATAGCGTTCTTGTGTTTCGATCTCGGGAGACGAAGAGATGAACAGGAAAACTGTACGAGGATGGCGGGGTGGCGAGCCGCGAGTGGCGTGGCGACCAATGAGGAAATATTTATGATGAATGGCTTGCGATATATAGCGTAATTTGAGAGGACGTTCAAGTAACAGAAGGTGATGTAATATTCCAGTTTTTGTAATTCTATTAAAATGAAAGTGTTGTTTATTCGAAAATATTAAATATAAATATACACCGCAGTTTTGGAAAGTTGTGCAAGGGTGTGAAAATGAAAATTTCGACAGTTTTGTTCACATCAACTATTCTATTTCCATAATTAACAGCTTTTCAAACACCGAAACCTTGTCCACTAGACGCAGCCACATTCATCACAGATTATTCAAAGGCACTGATATTTTGATCAATGAGCAAACAGTGTCAAGTAAATGATCTGTCTGCTCAACGAGCGAAAATCTTGCTCAGCGAGCGTCGCTCAGATACTTGACGGGCCGAAGTTGTGCGACGATAATCATTTGCTATAGTTTTACAAGGAAGGAGTGGACTTGTTGAATATTTTGGATGATCAACTGCAGAGCAGATTAATAAAAATTATCATGTCTTTGTGGCCGCCAGTTGTACATGCAGACATACGTATAATATGGGCAGGGCAGTACACGCACAATGAACTCGAAACATACAAAAGTTTAGATATATTCAATTATTTTGTAATTGGAAAAGTGAGCGAAATAGAATGCTAGTATTTGCATTACTCATTACTTCTGCATATTTGCTGGGAAAGATTCACTCAGCGTACATCATAACAATATCACCAGTTCTTTAAGTATACTCGTATGTGTCTTCAAGTTCGCCTTGGCGCCTGAGGGATTTAGGGAAAACCTATGATAAGACATGACATGCCACTTTTGCTTACACGAATTTAAATCAAACAGTAAGGGAGAATTCACTCCGAAGCGACATTCGACAGGCGACACGTGTCGCTTGGGAACGAGCCTATCAGCAGCAACGTTTCACACCATAGTGGCATGGGAGGTAGCAGAAGTATATGCATTCGACTGGTGAAATCCTCAAGCGGCACGTGTTGCGTGTCTCTTCGGTGTGAATTCTCCCTAAGGAAGCTTTCAGACTGAAGCGACAAGCGACATGGGGATTTTGCACCGAAGAGACAAGCGACACAGAAGCATTCTATCTATAGCAAACCATTCACCACGCATGCTCAAACAACAGACCGAGGCGAGAAGATGCACGTGATAAAACGGCTCACCGAGCGACACGCAAGCGACAACCGAGACGTGCAATTTGTCGTGTCGCTTGTGTTCGGCAGGTTTTGTCTTTTTCTGAAAGTTGGTTTCCAAGATGCACGTGTAGCTTGTCGCTTCAGTCTGAAAGCTTCCTTTCGAATCGAATCGACACTACAAAAGGCACGTGGACTGGGCCGTTTTCTCAATACCATGCATCGTGTCGCCTCCGTCTGCTGTTCTCGCAAGCGCGGTGAATGGCTTGCTTTAGAATAATTTCACGGTGTAAAATATTCATGTCAGTTGAAAGTGAATCCTCAGTAATCAATGCAATCTATCGAACCGAAACGACACAACAAGCTGCACGTGTCGCTCGGACTGAGACATTTTCTCTATACCGTATGGTGTGGCCTCGATCCGTTGCTTCCGCATGCATGGTGAATGCTTGCTTGGGTCTCACGTCGCTTGTTACTTCTGTCTGAAATCTTCCTAAGAGATATTTCAGTCCGAAGCGACACGCGCCTCTTGGAAGCAAACCACCAGTAATCAATAGAACCTTTCAAACCAAAACAACACGACAAGCTTAAAGCGCTCAGATTCCAAATGGCGTGCATCGTGTTGCCTCGGTCTATTGGTCGCCCATGCGTTGTGAATTCTTGCTTATAGAGTAAACGGTCCTGTGTCGCTTGTCACTTCAGTGTGAAGCCCCGATGTCGCTTCGGTCTGAAACCTCCCAAAGAGACGTGTATTGTTAGAACCAGAAACCAATATAAGTAAATTAAGGTATATTCACACACACACAGACATCCAGTACATGACATTCACATCAAAAATATACACAGAATACTCATATCAAGTAAATACACAGAATACTGACTTTTCTATTTCTAACATGTATTTCAGCACACCACCACAGACAGATCCACTGTCTTGAGCCGGGTACTAATCCTTCCTTGTTCCTCTTGTACCCACAGGCTTATTCTCGGTATAGACGGTGTTAAAGGGGGAGCTACTGCGGAGCATGCGCACTCGTTTGGTCCCCCTCGAACAGCCGGTTACGTTTACAATGCTATGGACGTTAATATGAAAGGGCGGAGTGGAGATTCTTTTACAAGGAAATAGGGTGTCAGCTGTGTAGCATATGGTTACACAGTTCGATCGGGAACAAATTGATTGAGTAAAGTATCACTTCGTAGGTTTCCGAAGGACGTAGAGAGACGAAACCTGTTGATACAAGCAAAACGAGAAAGGATTGGTACCCGGAAAGGATATTTACGACTTGCATCTTGTTACAAACATGTTGGTCGTTTATCTGTGTATTGTGTTGTGGTGAAAAACACTCCTCTTAGTAAGGTTTCAAACCGAAGCGACACGCGACAGCAGTGGTTCGTAACGAAGTCTATAAATAAGCATTTACCGCTCATGGGAAATCAAGTTTCAGGCGGCACAATACACGCCATTGGGAATCTGAGCGACACGTGCAGCTTGTCGTGTCGCTTCGGTTCGAAAAATTTCATTGATCACTGAGGATTCACTTTATTTTAAGTGGCACGGAGATTGCACACCGAAGCGACAAGCAACAGCCCCTTTACTCTAAAGGAAACAATTCACCTTGCATACGAGTACAACAGAGCGAGGTGACACGATGTATAGTACTGAGAAAACAACAGTCCAGTCAAAGCGACATGTGCATTTTCTCGTGGTGAATTGGTTCGAAAGAAAGCTTTCAGACTGCAGCGATACTTCTATCTTGGAAACCAACATTGAAAAATAAACAACACCTTCCGAACGACAAATTGCAGGTGTCGCTTGTCGCTCGGACTGGGGCGTTTTATCAATACCGTGCATTGTGTTGTCCCGGCCTGTTATTTACGCAAGCGTGACTGGTGAATGGTTTGCTTTAGATCGAATGCTTCTGTGCGAAATCCCGATGTCGCTTGTCGCTTCAGTCTGAAAACTTCCTTGTTGCTTGAAGTAAATTCGTGCAGGTGAAAGCGGCATGCCATATCATAGGTTTACCCTAAATCCCTCAGGCGGAAAGGCGACGTTGAAAGTACATATATTTACTAGCATTTGTTATGTGTCATTACTTCTGCAGATTTGTTGGCAAAGATTCACTTAAGCATACTTTATAATATAAAAAATAACACTAGTTTTATAGAATTATCTTTCCCTCACTTTTTCCATTTACCAAATAATTGAATATACTGTATCTAAACGTTCGTCGTGCGTGTAGCCTACATGAGATACTTATATGTACAGTGTGCTATACAACTGGTGGCCACAAAGACACGTCATATTTTAATAATCTGCTCTGCAGTTGATCATCCGACGGATTCTAGACGCCCACTCCTTCATAGTAGAACTTTAACAAATACCTTTCTTGATTATCGTCGCACAACTGATTAAACAAGCGCTCATTTCTTACTTCGAATGCCGGTGAATCTGCACTGGCAACAACGGGGACTGGCCTAAACCGGAAGTTCCGGGGTGACCGGGCAAGACCTCACCAATGTTTATGTTTACATTTTTAACACGGTCTATGTGCTTCATAAACCTACGAAGTGATACTTGCCTCAATAAATTTGCGATCGAACTGTGTAATCATATGCTACACAGCTGACACTGCGTTTCCTTGTAAAACAATATCCATTTCGCCGTTTAACATTAACGCCCATAGCACTGTCAACGTAACCGGATGTTCTAGGGGAACCGGACGAGTGCGCATGCTCCGCCTTTAACACCGTCTATTCCACTTGTTTACATTGGAAAAATGCCCAAACCGGAAGTTCTTTCCCCGCCATCTATAATCGAATTGTCTGACCAATCATTATTTGTTTACTCAGGAATAACCCCCATACAAAGAAAACATATGTTAAACCTCACCCCCCCCCCCCCCCCCATTCATTGAAAGATTGACCCTGGCATTTGGCAAATCTTGCGATGAGTACATAAAAATGTCACGCTTCGCCACTGCATAGAAGCATACCCAGCTGTCTCCTAAGTAGGGGTGTGCGGGTCAGAATTTTCTGGTCGGGGCGGGCAACTTTTTTAATGCCGACATTCGGGACGGGAAAAAAATCACCATTTCCCGACAAAGTTGGGAAATTTTCGGGACGGGAAATGTTCGAACTTTCTCGAAGCTCTGAAAATCTCGAATTCTACACGTTATTTTCAACTTATTTTTCTGGAATAAAAACAAACAATTTGCGATAAGTTCCAGACACTTGCAATGCAGAAATCGTCGAGAATTAACAACTTTTTAAAATGACCATTCTGTATTTCCCGACTGCTCGGGATCCCGAAAACTCGGGAAGTCATATCGCGAAGTCGGGATCGAGACGGGAATTTTTTTTTCCGATCCCAGTCCCGACTTTTCGGGATTCCGCACACCCCTACTCCTAAGGATGGAGCAAGCACCCCCACCTAACAATGAAATAACATTCACAAAGAGGAACAGTCTACCCAAGTCGAGTAGTATCAAACCTGGAACATTTGTTCGTTAATATGGTTGGTACTGAGAAGAACCCGAGATGGGCTTGTGAAAATCGAGACGAGACCGAGATGTGCTTGTAATAAGAACAGACCCTACGAGACGCAACTCTGGATAATAGAGGAGAGACTGATTAAAACTTTACTTTCATGGTAATATAATCCATCTTTCGGAAAAATAAAGTGAACAGACTCGTGCATTCTTCGTAATTTCATTGCTGCATTTCAATGTTATCCCCCCATGCCAATCTTCGGTCAATCAATTCTGTTTTCCCTGCTTTATTTACAAATTTAATTTTGTTGATTCCACGGAGTGGAAACACATGAAAACTTTTCACTTGTCCTGATCCACAAAACGATTAAGAGCAAAAAACTGAACAGTAGACGTTACTCGAACATGCTTTGAGCGACTTCCTATCCTACATAGAGCACTTCCGGAAAATCCCACCAGATGGCATATCGGATAATTTTAATCGCGATAAAACTTCACATTCACCTCAGAGCGCCAGAAATGCATTCCCGCAACGCATGATTGCGAGCGAAGCGAGCAAGAAAAAAAATTAGCCGTGAACCCCCTTCAGGCGACACCTCTGACTAATATAATATAACCATGAGTTATGGAGAAACAAATTACTTACCAAGCATTTTCTGTTTCTATTTGTTGTGCAGTGGTTAACAAGGTGCACTACGATGACAGGGGTCCTGGGTTCGAATCCCAGACTGGCCGTGTGTGTTCTTTATGATGGTCATCTCATCAATTTCACATCACTCATTGTCATCTTCATCTTCACGATTAGCCAAAAAGTGTCAGAAAAGTGAAGTAAAAAAATAAATCATTCATTTATCTCGTATTTCTATATTACGCCGCTTTTCTATCTCTAGGGTTAAATGCGACGATGAGGATGAATGATGAACCTAAGGAATGGCGATGGGACGGATATGATACAACCATACCTGTCCAAGGTCCGAACCTTGGACTTCTGGTTTCGTAGCGTGTTATGCTCAGTGGAATTCTTAGGAAGAAAAGCTGTAAAAGTAGGTGAAAAGAAGCACAATTGTACGATGCATAAAAAACCATGTTTAGTTCTTCTAAAACCTTGCAATTATCGAGTTCGTGTTTTAAGCAGTGGCGGAGCGTGACCTTTCCAACAGTGTAAGCCTATCATGATGAAGGTTATTTCCCGTTGTGCTTATTTTTGGGCTGACATGGTTAGTGATTTATCCACACACATCGACCCCCCCCCCATTTTTTCAGAACACTTCCCTGGAATTTTTCACCAAATTAAAAATTCTGGATAAATCCCTGGGTTTGGTGTTTTCTTTGCTAGGCTGTATATCTCCTACATTTCAAGAGATAATTAAGTCAGTCTTATTCCTATCACAATGAGTAACGTAACGATAAAAAATATGCAAAGTTAGATAAAATGAATTATAATAATAATAAAGAACGAAAACAGAAGGAAACAGAAAAGTGCAGAATACTTTTTACAACCGCATAACCAAGTATCAGCTTCGTACCCTGGATCACAAAATCGGCGCACTTTATTTTTCGTTTCTGTTACTATGCCTGCTAGAGAAGGAAGGGGTGGGCCTACCTACATCCACAAGTTTCTTATTGGCAGCAAAATCCTTGCTGCACCAAGTTCTCCACCCCACCGCACAATCACACTCGTTTTATTCCATAATGCACTTCACTATCACACAACAGCACAGGGCCGACAGTCCACTTTGAATAGATGGAATTCGCAAAAGCAATACCTCGACAACAAGAACGGGGAAACAAAAGGAAACCAGATCCAAAATTGGTCACTGCTCAAAGCAGTGATCTTTCGGACTGTGAGGGGAATATCCCTTTCGGATATAAAAAAAATCCCTCTCTTGCCTTAAAATTCCCTATATTTAGTAAAAAAAAAATACGATATTAATTATAAAAGAAATGCTCACTAATTGTAGGGACATATCCAGAAATTTCTATAAAGGTCATGTAAGTGCTTTCTTAGGATACTGTAAAAGCAAATCTAGCACCTAAAAGATCATAAACAGGCTTTTCGAACGCTCTTCGAAGAGTGTTTGAATCACGAACTACGTAATTAATAATATTTTGTTCACATTTTACATGAGATTTGTAAAATTGGTTCAATCCTCAGCTTTCATTAACATTTTTTATTTATTTATTTTTGCACTTTTTAGCTCAATTATTACCAGCCGAGTTCATACATAAAAGGAAAACAGAGATCTTAATATTTCTGATGTTTATGCTCTCCTACAAGCTAAAAACAGAAAGAAGAATTTATCACATCAATGTGTGTCTAGTTTTCCCGTATCCCGCTCACTTTTAGGTTTCTCCTTTTTCCCCTTCCTGTTAGATTTTTGCTTCAGAATTCCCTGTTCCTGGAAAAAAAACTCCTTGAAGCACCACCGGCTCAAATTTCCTTTGCAGTCAACCATTCATACCCGACAACGCTGGAGCCCCCTCTTGCAGGATCTGTGTCTCGCTGACGCGTATTCAGTGAAGCCAACCCAAGCATAATGGTACTAAATCTCGCACAAGTTTAAAAAGTCGTAAGTTGGGGATATAAATAAAACAAGAGGGCCACTTTTCGTTGTGGTTGAATTTTCTCGAACTTTTCTCGTATAACGTCGAACCCATGCCGTTGGTTGAACCATTCGAATTTATATTTATATTTTTTTATAAATTAATATTAATAATATGAAAATCACAAAACAATTTAGTAGTATGTAGCATAATTTCGGAGTTTAAACGACACCATGGATGTCCAGAAGGGGCAAGGCAAGGAGACACTTCCTGAAAAATGAATGTCAACCATTTTCACACATACAATTTCATTTCAGTCACATCAGATTGTTAATTATTGTAAGGGCGTTGCAGAAAATTGTTAACTTCAAATTGAATTAATATATTTTGAGAAGGGAAATATACCTAGTTTACCCCAACCCAGTGGCGTCGCGTGCTGTTCACATACGGGTGTTCACAATATTTTTTTTATACTGAATGGAGATTTACTCCTCTCCCTTGTAACTTCATCTTCAATTGAAAAAGTAGGAATAACAGTTCAACTTATTTTCAACTATTTCCCACAAAAATCACGCTATATTTGAAGTAATACATTTTTTTTATTCAATTAACACCCTTTTAATTACGCAATTTACAATTAGTAATGGTTAGTCCAACCTAATTAGTATAACATGCAATCTCAGGTATGTACAATGCAAGACTACCATTATGATCAATGTGACATTCCATATGTTCCTTCTTCCCTCGTGTTTCGTATTTTCCCTCCTAGCATCATTTTGCCATGGTTCAGAGAGATTGATTTTTGACCATTTAATGCAAGGGTTCTCAAATTTCTTTGCTTCACGGGGCCCTTAGCGTTTCAAGATTTTTCCGCGGCGCCCAGAATGTAGCCCTCTCTAACACTTGCATCAGTCAGTTACTTGTAAGATTGCATGCCTTAAGTTAAAAATTAAACATGTATTTCAAATTCAGAAACATTTCATATGTAAAAATGTACTAAATAAGCACATATTTGAAACATCCATAGCACTGACTAACAATTCAGTAAAAATATTGGAACATTTCGCAGCGCCCCTGCGCCCCTCACGATGCCGCGGCACACTCTTATTATTAACATATTTACCCGTCGTTGCCTTCTAATCGAGGGGTCCTCGGTTCGATACCCGTGGAGGAACTTAGTTATTCGAATCCCACTTAAAACTGTAGGTCCAGTCCCGATTAGTCTTACTGAGCATAAATTGGACTTAAAACACCAAAAAAATCAATCAAGCATATTTACCATCCTTGATCTTATGCATTGCACGAAACTAATCGTTCCAGAGGCAGTCTTTTTGTATAGCTATGTGCAAATGGTAACAAACGCCCAGAATGTGTCCTTTGCCCATTCATGCTTCGAGTGAATTGTTCAATTACAAGAACTGTCCGATGAAAAAAGAATAACAATTCTCTTTTAGATATATTAAAATATTTTTTAAATGTATCTATTACAAACAAGACTACTTACTGATTTGTCCGAATAAGTGGCCAAAGAACACACTCTAAATATGCACTTTCAATTATACATTTGCACATGAACTCCCTCCTGAAGGATAACCGGCCGAAGCCTATAATTGAGCTCTAGATATTACACAGAAAAAAATAAAATTCTCACTGTGGGTCGAGTAATTGAACGCCACACACCGACGCACAATGCACTTAATAATGATATCAAGAGAAACTAAATTCTACATTATGCTGGCACTTACCTTTATAGAGGATACAGTTCCTTTAGTAATTTCTGTTGCAACCACTGTGGTGAATTTTACTTGTATTCTACCTCTTGTACAATGTAGAGGTCCGGCTGGTGAGTGCCCATCCTTTTTACTTCAGTTCGTTCTGCTTCGCTCATTCGCGAAAATGGAGTTTCTTTCAAACTCCTAACAGTATTCATAGTGTACAAAACACAACACTACACTACACACACACACACGGCACAACACACACACACGCACGCACGTCTGAAAGCCAATGCACATAAGGTCACCCAAACGCTTGCCAATAGATATCGCGCTCTCCAACAGTCGACACCACTCTAACCGCGTTTTGCCGGTTGCCACCAAAGAGCATAGGCTTTTTTTATTGCCCCGCAAAAGGAAGGGAACTTGACCTTTCCAAAAATAACGTGTCCCTTGCAGGTCTCCCACAGCAACAGTGTTGCCAACAACTGAAACGCAGAAGTTGCTAAATCTTCAACATGCGCTAAAAGTTGCTGAATCAAATTTACTGGTGAAAAATGCAAAATATATTTTTAAAAAGTGCTGTAAAGAACAACTTACATCAGGTTTATTCCAACCAATAAATTAAATTTCAATGTTTGTGCGTTTATATGTACATTAAAAAAAATACTTAATTTCAAATGAGAATTTATGCATATTTCATTTTAACTTTCTAACTTCAAAGAAGAAAATATTATGTGTAGCAAAAATGCATCTCTAGTATTCTGAAAGTTATATTTTGTTCTTCACAATAAGCATATTCCAATAACGTAGAGAATAGTAAAAATAATTTACTAACATCAATTAAATTTTTTTACGGTAACAGCTATTTAGGCCTAGGACTCCATACTATTCTGAGTATAGTTACCATAAAAATGCGCGTTCAATTGATGTAAATGTAGTCGGCACTTTCCTTTGCAATTTAATTCGGTGAGAGTTCTTTTTATTTTGCATTAAAAACGTCGATTACTAAAAAAAAAGTTGCACAGTCTGAATGGCCCTTAGCCGCACATGCGCAAATCATATAAACCTTGAAAGATATGTAACTCCTGCAGACTAGTTTCTAAAGAAAAGTCGCTCGTCACTATTCCGTGAACTTTAGATCCCACTGGAATTTAAAATCCGCCAGGTTTAGCGACTTCACACTAAAGTTTGCAACTATGTAGTGAGACCGTCTCGAGTCCCCCTAGGCATGCCTTGTATATGCTGCACTCTGGTGCCGAATGCAAGAAGTATTGCCGCTTGAAAATCCGGGCTCCCAACACCATATGTTCGCACAGACCAGTGAACACTTCCGCGGTATAGTGGCCAACAGCCCGTTAGCTGCCAGTTCACAACACACAACACAGCAATTGTGTTCATCGCAACCGTGCAACACAGGAGTCAGTGTTACCAACTATCTAAAAAAGTTATCAGACGTGAAAGACGTCAACTCCGAGTAAATTGTGTGTATATATTTGAACATCAAAAAAGTATTTTTTCAATTAAATATATATGTGTGTGTGCATTTAATATGTACGTAATTTAAAACATATACATGAGTGTTCACGTGCTCATGCGAACATTATCACGCGACGCGCCTGCCCCAACCCCTGAATAAAAAATACTTTGCTTAATCCTCCCTGGTGGAAAGAAATACTGCAGATGTCCATGAACAACACTTTTTCTAAACATGGGGTTTGCAACGCTGGTGTAAGCCTGTCGCCGTAGGTTTACAAACGTAGGGTTTGGCCCGCTCTTCTCCATCCAGATACGGTAGGCACTGCTCCATCGCGGTCAGAAATTTGTAAGGCAACATTCAGACGGTTTACAACTTTCCACAAGCAAAAGGCGGGAGTTCCCATGTGTCCCCTAGTGCTGAAGTGTTGCAATCTAACAAACAGGATCTCGAAGACTGGTATCGGGCCGAGTTGAACTTTGAAGGTTTTACTAATTTTGACATATAATTAGGGGAAAATGGGGTAGCCCCGGACATTTTCACACAGTGATGTGCTTCTTGGTAAGAAGATGCAAAATTGTTTTAAAGCAAGCCTGAAATATTTATTTGGAATGTGATCTTTATTGACAAAGCAAAGTTATCGAAAGAAATGCAAAAAGAAGTACATAAACAAATGACAATACAGATCGCTACATTTTACATATTTTCACATATTGGCGGGTACCACCGGACACTTAAGATAATTGAAAAAAAAATCATATTCTGCACTTGGAAGGAACAATAAGAACACCTATCCACGAAGTTTACAGTGATCACATGTGTAATGGATATCAGTTGATTCGATATCGGTGCAGCAGTCATGGGCCCAGCCATCGTAGGATTGACACTGAACCTAGCCTTCATTGAACGTTTCACCGCAAATGATGAATTCAGTTGTGCTTTCCTGTTCGTCTGGTCGTATGTCCTCTTTGTTATTGTCACAAGCAAGCTGATCGTGGCCCATTTGCGTCCTTTCTTTGCTAGTACATGTGTTGAGGTCACCTTTCTTTCAAGTTGCTTCTTATATGGTGAAGATGTTAGTATCTCGCTCACTGCAGTTCTTCTTGTTCGTGACGCTAAACGTCCCTTACGATTTTGTGGTAATGGTGATAACTTTTCAATAATGGAGAGCCCTTTGCTAGTTGATGGACGAGGAGATTCAGGTTCCTCGGTGACATGTAGAGAACGTGGATCCACTGCAGACGACGGAGAAGAAGCAGCCCCCGTTGACTTCAGCGCTGCTGAAGTTGAAGGTTCTGGGTCTTCACAGGTTTGCGGAGTGTAACATCTTTCAACGCGAGTCACGTTTGCGGGCAGGTAGTCAATGTCTGTGAATATATTACGGTCGAATGGATATGTTCCAGTGCACGAAAATCCATTGAGAGCAATGTCCATGCGACACACCTTACGGTATGCCTCTGCAACAAGGTGTGCTACATCATAAACGGTTCCCTTTACTCCAGCATTCTTGCGCATCCACATCGAACAAGCTTCATTGTATACTCCTTTAAACGGTTTCATAAAAGACCTGTCAAGGGGCTGAGTCTTGTGCGTGGTATGTGGAGGAGTACTGAGCATATGAATACTGTGATCCCTCGCATATTGGATCACTTTCAAATCCTTATGACTGCAATGTCCGTCAACAAGTAGCAGAACTGGAACGCTATCACACAGTGTCAAGAACTGCTACATTTTGTCCGGTGTTACCCTCCAATTTCCTGTCCGGCGCTACCCGACACGTACCATTCGACAATAACATGCCTCATACTATCACACAGTCAAATATATACTTGCTGTTCCACACACGATTTGTTCAAACCCTAACCAGTACACTGACAACTATTTGTGTTTCATTTACTTACCTTTATAATAGCAATGACCTTCCTTAAGTTACTTCGGGACGAACACCGCATACGCAGAAACAGAGCGGCTTGCAGTACGTCCACTATTCTTCACCGACCAACTCCTACTACTTGCACGTGCAGGGTAGAACAAAGTCCTTTCTTTTTCTGCTGATACAGTATTGCTAGCTCATACCGCAGTTTCGGAACTCACACTGTCCGATGGTACCCGATGTCCGGGGCTACCCGATTTTACCCTACATACATTTTACTAGAACTAATAAAGTGTAAGCCCGGCTTACACGGCTTACATGGACGCTCCGCGCCTGGTTTTAAGTCCACTTTATGCACACTAAGGCTAATCGGGACTGGACATACAGTTTAAAGTAGGATCCGAACCACTATGTGTCTCCATCGGATATCAAACCAGGGAACGCTTGATTACAAGGCGGCGACGCTACCACTGCGTCATCGAGGAGGCCGAGAAAAACTTACAAGCTAATACAAGCAGACATGTACCCAGGGAAGGGGCTCAGGGGCTGTAGTCCTTTCCCGAAATCCTACAAATATCTGATTTAAATAATGTGTAGTAGTAATTAAATTTACTTCATTAACAGGATTAAACATCTTGTATATGGTAAGTTGCAATATACCGACAAATTCATCTTCAGCGCATTTACCCCTCCCCCCAATCTTTTCGCCCTTATATGGCGGCTGCCGAAATCAAATTCTGGCTACCGGCCTGACCGCAGGGCTTTAACCTTTCGATTGATTGATTAATTGAACTGGTGTTTTAAGTCAACATTATGCACAGTAATGGTAATCTGGACTGGACCTACAGTTTAAAGTGGGATCTGAACCACAATGTGCCTCCATCGGGAATCTAACCCGGGACCCATTGTTGAATCTGCCGAACCAAAGACGAGAGCGTAATCATTTGAGCGTGTGGAAACTTTGTTTTATCCAGTGCCATAATACTTTATATTCAGTTTTCCACACACAAATAAGATTAATTTTAAGAAATTAGACGTGTGCGTGCAATACATTTCTTATCGTCATCATTCTCCAAGTGAACAATCAGATGCCATAGAAGAGTTGGGTCTGCCCTATAAAATCGTGTTTAACGCGATCACCTTGAACTAAGAGATACCGGATTCGATTCCGGTATAAACTGTATACGTAAGACGCCTACCTAGGTAGCTTGAACTCATTACGAACACATTTCATATTTGCACTGTTGTCAATACTTGTAAACCTGGTTCCAGCACTTTATATCTAAAACCACGGAAAAGGGTTTTATCTACTTCTCAATTTTCTTCTAGCAAATTTACAAATCTAACACTAATAACATTGTTCTTGGTGTATCAGCCAATAAGTTAATTAAGTTCATTCTGCATTTAGTTTCCCGAATAATGGCTGTGGATTTCGCGAGTCTATATCCATAGACTGTTGGGGGCTACAGAAGAAAATGCTGTTCCTCTCCAATTTATTGATTGAGTTGGTGTTTTAAGTCCACTTTATACACAGTAAGGCTAATCGGGACTGGTCCTACAGTGTAAAGTGGGATCCAAACCACTATGAGCACACACCGGGTATCGAACCCGGAACCCCTTGATTACAAGGCGACGATGCTACCATGAGCCACTGTGGTGGTCCTTGCTCCTTTCCAAGACTATATATATATAATATAGGCCTATATGGTGTATAAATAGTTTGTTAATTTATAATAGTTTGATAGAAAAAACCTTACGTTTGGCCCCCCCGAAACTGATCAACCTAGCTATGTCCCTGCTTGTAATCAAGGATAGCCGGGTTCGATACCCGGTGGAGGAACATAGTGTTTCGGATCCCACTTTAAACTTTAGGCCCAATCTCAATTAGCCTTCCTTACTGTGCATAAAGTGGAGTTAAAACACGAAATCAACCAATCAACCAAATGTTTTCCAGCTTCTCTTTTGTTACGTTCGGGGTCGAAAACGTGTGGATACCATATCGCTAAATACAGTCTCCAAAATTTAATGTTCGAACTCTCTCCTCACTACAGAAATCCTTTGGCAATCTAACACCAAAATTTCCATCCGAATTTTAGACTTACTGTTGATATAGAGTGGATATTGGCTCCTCCAAAGAATTAATTCTGTCTCCACATCAGAATTTCCGCAACAGTCTAAGACATTTAGTAATACACAAGAATTGGATACCCCCCCTCATTTTAATGCTCAATTCCCCTCTGACTAAAATACCCGCCATAATCTAAGACCTTGAATTGGATACTGTACCCCCCCACAACGTTTAATTCAGAATCACCTTCAGAACACACTTGGGAATTAAGGCCTCATATATAAGAGTTGGATATTTCCTCTCCCCCCACTCCTTCGATAAATACCATTAACACTTTCTCTTTTTCATCTAATGGATTAAAGATGGTGCATTTAAGGTAAAATTTTTACATATATTTTGGAAAAATATATTAGGGTTGAATTTTATATTATTTGGAGGGGAAAAATCCTCCCCAAAAATCTCGATGGTGCAGCCTGCACCCCTGTACTGCATTGATTCAGGCACTACATGCAATGAGCAAACATGGTGATAACAAATGTCCATCGCAATGCATGACCTTTCAGTGCTGCCAAATTAATAACAAATTATCCTTCCCATAGCAGTGTTTTTCCATTAATTTGTCCATCCCCTGTGTCATAAGCAAAACACTCATAATGCACTGGAAAATAAAAACTGGTTTGACATAAAATGTCAAGAAAACGGAAGAAAAGGAAAAGTCACAAAATTCTCCAAAATAATGGTGATATTTAACTCTATACCCATATACCCTGTGTGACAGAAGAGGGATGTAAAATACACAACCTACTATCAGGGGCATACTGGCCCTTGGGGAAATGATGAATTGCAACCCCCCCCCCTCCCCCACCCAAGGGCCACATCTCCTACAGAGTTTGCGGGCACCTTCCAAATGTTTAACAGTGAAGAGAAAATGAACATCCATATCAGAGTATAGATTTTTAAAGAGTAAAATATAATGGGGTGTACATTGTGGGAAATTTATCTTAGGTCTTATTTAGATATGAAAAGGCTTGGAATACCTCTTGTAAATATTTGGTGGAAAGTTACATTTTAATTACATCACATGAAATGAGTATTAGTGGTAAACACTCATGAATTACCAAGATTCATTGTTTATCATGTATCAATAAGACAGACTGGATGAGCAACTGAATGTTCCTACTGGATACATAACTTTAGACAAATTACACTAAAGAAATTTATGACGAAGTGTGTATTAAGATTTTACGCTTGCCCCAGGAGACTCGAACCTGCATATGTGCCCTGTGGTCAGAGATCCAATCCATGGTGCGAGGCAGATATAAAACAAAAATATTTTGTTCTTATTGATGGCTTCTGTGAGCGAGTAAGCTATTTTAGTATTTCAGATGAGACCCATGCATCTGTGCAACTTGTATTGTTCCAGTCCATGTGTGTTTATGATTGCCCTTTCATCAATTTGGTTGTATCATCAACATTATGATTAGCCAAAATTGGCAGAAAATGGCATAAAATAACCCAATCACAACACGAGGGGCTCTTACTATTCAGTGTTTGCCACAAATAATTTCCAGTTAAAATTGTGTCATTCTTGACTCGCAACACATGTTTGTTAAATTGAATTTCCAGATATAAGTACACTGTCTATCAAATTTACAGGATTATTAAAAATTTCAGGGGCACATAGAGACTCCAGTCTACTACTGGATGTATACAGGATGTACCAGAAGTGATAGTGCAAACCGAAACGGTGAAAAGTACATGATAGTGGAAGCAAAAAAGTCTCGGTAAACATGGGGTTGCAAACAAACCATTTGAAAGATAATTGTGAATGTATAGTTACAATCTACCACTGACTTGATTGTTTGCGCACATTGCACAATTGTCTCCTTGTGCATTCCCAGGTTTATTTGTTAAAAACTGAACACTGCCAAACATTTAACATATAGTATAGTACAATAGTCCTTGGTAATAAAAGCAACAATGTCTAGCGAGGTGAGTCCTGTAATTCTGTTATTTGTTAGGACTATAGCACCTCACACGTGAAAAGCATACAATGTGTACAATCAAGTCAGTGGTGGATTGTAACCATACATTCAGAATTATCTCGAAAACTGCAGATTTGCAATCCCATGTTTACTGAGACTTTTTTGCTTCTACTATTGCGCTATCAATTCTGGTTGGTTGATTTAGTGTTTCAAGACCACATTATGCACAGTAAGGCTAGTCGGGACTGGACCTACAGTTTAAAGTGGAATCCGAACCACTATGTGCCTCCACCGGGTATCGAACCCAGGACCCCTTGATTACAAGGCGACGACGTTACCACTGCGCCATCGGGGAGGCCTGCTATCAATTCTGGTTCACCCTGTATATGTGTAGTGGTCATCTGAGCAAATCCCATTTTATTGTCACTTTCTACGCACATTGAGTTCACAAAGAAATTAATATTTTAATTTCTGAAGCAAACGGAAGTTAAATTCAACAGGTCAGTGTTATTGCTATAAATAAATAATAAACATGCCATGCAAATATGACCTTTCTTGTTAACCTTATAAACTATTTGAACAGATTCTCTCGGGCTATTGACCAGGTGAGTTGTGGAAATGATCATTTCCACAACTAACCTGGTCGATAGCCCGAGAGAATCTGTTCATCATTCGTCACCAGGAAAGCTTCAAGTCTTACATCATTATAAACTATTTGTTAATTAATGTGATTTATTTTTAAAACATAAGCTATCAAAACAAGCACAAAAGTCTCCAATAAAATAAGGTAATTAGTAATGTTGTTGGTTTAAATTTTAGAAGAAAGTTAAATTCTCAGAATAAAAGAAGTGACTGATATGGCTTGAGGTTAGACTGTATAAATTCATTGGGTCATAACTAGGGGTGGATTTATGTTCACTAAAAAGGTCAAATATGTATGCAAATATGAATTAAAACAACCAAAATATGCACTAAAATTTTAAAATCAACTGGAGAAGTTGTATATTACATCTATATATGACCCCATCAATAACCCTGGGAGACACTACTGCCAGTGGCGGCTGGTGGTCAGGCTCTATGGGTGTGCACTTCACCCTCATGTCCAGAAGGGTTCTCACCTCCACCCAATTATTCCCATTCGTTTTTGTGTACATACTGACAGACCAAGTTATGACCACCTTTCATTGAAAATGAGGTTATAGGAGAGTTGCATTTCATGAAAAATCTTTTAAAATGTTAATTTATAAAAGATTGAAATACTTCTGTGAATTTTCCATCGACCACGAAAAGCGCGATGTTACTGGGTAAATTCAATATTTGATAACCTCACAAAATCACTAAAAACATAGAAATACCGATATACAATATTCAATATTATTGTCGATTTGCAAAATATTTAGTAAAAAGTTCCTGCTTGCTCTGCTGATAATGGTGAACAAGAAGAATAACATTTGCATACATCAAGCAAGCAGGGCTGGGCAACCGGGGCATCCTCCTTGAATAGGGCCAAATCCTAAGTGTGGCTATTTGTTTCTTCGAGTTTATATTTTGGGTCCACTTTATGCACAGAAAACAAATAGAGACGACCTACAGTTTAAAGTGGGATCAGAACCACTATGTGCCTTTACCAAGTGCATGGCTGCTTGTTTTTAAGAAAATTAGTTGGATTTATTGTTGTAAAGAATTAACTGAAGTTATTGCTGCATAACTTAAGCTATTACAGCTATTATTATCTGTACTTTTCGTCATCAAAACCATAAATATATAACATGGCCATGATTTATATTGGAGGAAGGTGTAAAGTAGGGGCCACCAAAATTCCACCTTGTCCAGGTTAAAATTTTATCTGAAGCTGCTACTGCAAACAAGGTAGCCGATACAAAGACCACATGCAGAAAATCAGTTGTAATCTATCTAGCATATGTTTATTTCTAATAACTGACTGACTGACCAAACAAAATCAAGAGAATAATAAATATTAAAGAAAATAACAGTAGTCACTCAGCCCTGCTTCGTACTTCAGAATTTTTCTTTCCCTTACGTCGTATCCATATTATTACCACAGTCACTGCATGCCTTGCAGCTAACTTCCCTCCAAATACTCAACAATGTTAAAGTATCACGTCCCTGCTTTCGCTACGTACAATTTTCCCATCCATGATGAAATCAAACAATTTGCACTGACACAGGGATGAGGTTTTGACAGTGCAACAATTTTGCAACATATGAACAGGGTCACAATGAAAACAGCCGACTGATCAACGTTCTCCTGTGCAGGTCGATCGACTACAGTGCCAGTTTATTTTGTCCAAGCTGCACTAAGCAAAGGCAATGATAGAGGTAATGCAAGACATTGCTTAAAACATGCGTTTCGCTTACAGTTGCCCCCCTCCCCCCCCCCTTTTGCCCCTGCCATGCTTGGAACAGGGTGGGCGAAGATACCATAGAAATTCCCTTTTCCAAAGAAAAAAGAAAAATCCCTCGATTTACGATGATGTATGCGTACACGATCTCAAATGGAACAGGATTGCAACACTGCATCGTGAACACAGCACTAGCAGTGTTCGTAAAGCCTGCAATACTGCAAGTTACAGATGTCAATCCCTTCTCTCTCCTTGCATGCTGCAAACAGTGGGGCATGAGCGCACTGCGACTTGTGTTCAGGCGCTCGCAAAATGAAGCAGATATGGTCGGTGATGGAGTGTCTGAACGTTTGATGTTTTGAAGGAGAATGTGTTCAGTGAATAAGTATAATAATTAATTGCATTCCAGATTTATGAGGGTGTGCACGTGCTAATAGGCAGAAGCCGCTACCGACTACTGCCCTTATAACCCAAAGAACTAAAGGATTTCCCATCTATAGATCACATTTCCTGCATGGTTAGCTAATATAATTTCTCAACATGGATAGTGAAAAATGACTGTATACCTGTTATTTTTATTATAAGAATAAAGACAGTTTACAAAGCAGAAAATGGTGACCAGTTGCTGAGGCATATTTCAGGTTTTTGCTCAAATAGCAGGATCTTCATGCACTGGAGTTATTAACACCACATCAAAAACAATATCTTCCATTGCCAACAAAAAATGTAAAAGGAATTTTAAAAAAATGCACAGATATTCAGAACAAGCCTGTCTTAAGTGGTCAAAAAACAATTTTCAAGTTAAATATTATGGAAAGAGGATACAGGGACACAACAAACAATAATCAAATAATTAAGTACAAAAAAAACAATGCCTTTTCCCAAGTTCATTTTGGATGCCATTGTGGATAAATGGTTGTGTTCTAGATGTGTGAAGAGCAAAACAACACTTTCCACCGAGAGAAAGACTTTGCAACATCAGAATAAAATTTAAAAACTTAAAAATTCGGTATTCTTCAGGGTTTCAAGTTTTTTCAGGAATAACAATTTCTTTGTGAATCACCATGATCTATTCTAAATACCTAATAAATTAATAAAAACAGAGTAGATGTGACATGAAATAACTGACATCAGTGATAACAGCATCATCTCCTCTTATTTACTGTTGAAGCAGTGTGCACTTTGGTAATACAAATTTGTAACACAGACTGTTTGAAAAATACCAGGTGAGGGGAGGTCCCAGTAAATTCTTTTGAAGGGTGTATGCTCCCTATTACACTCTACAAGTACGACTCAAACACAGGCAGTTTTATGATGGGGTATCAACAGCTAATTAACAGATAATGACACCCCTGTTGCTGCGCCAAGCACCTGAAAACAAGTGTTACGTATTTCTTTTTGATGTTGCTGATTGGTGGGAGGGTGCCTTTCTCTACCCTGTCAAAGGGCATAGGGTGTACTTTACGGTTCCTTATTTACTTCCACTTTTTCTCCATATTTATTATTCTCGTTTCAAAAAAAGAATTCAGGCCAAGAAAGTGCATTCTCACTGCTGCTCACAGAAACACCCAAACCCTTCTTTGAGCAGAATATTATAGATTGGTCATTTTATGTTGTGATGTGATAACTATACAACATATAGATCACATAGGATATTTCACCACTGTTACACAAATAGAACAACACTCTACTTAAAAAAAAAAATGTTTGTAATTACAAATTAGCTGACCCTATTTGCAATGAACCAATAATTACACAACATAGCAATGTATATATATATCTTATTGATTGAAATAAAATATTTGCATGCATCAGCACTTCGGCTATTTGTATCAATCAAATTATATGGGGACCAGCCCATTATTGTAGCTCAAATGAACACTCGTTTCTTGAGAAATAAATCTCCTTACCTAGTTAAAAGCCTATGCTGTGAAGGGGTACTCAGGATATATGGACAATATGCAGGACAACACATGGTTCTACATAGAATTATACTGGACGTAGCTCCAGATGACAAGAGCCTTGTTAGCCTGCAACATTGTAGTTACTGGGGTGTACTCCGTGGCAGTGAGCTTGACTTTTGGGTGCCTTTTCAAAAGCTGCCCCTTACACCCTGTATATCTCATATCATATCAAAATACATAAAAATTGAGATTAGTGTGAACAATACAAAGCCTCAAGACTTAGTTCTGAAACCACAGTAAGATATGGTTGTGGTTTAAAATGAGATCTGAACCATAATATGCCTCCACCAGGGAATGAACCCAGGAGCCTGTGATTACAAGGCAACAGCTTTACCACTATGCCATTGTGGGAGGTCCCATTATTTATTTGTACCAATACAGGGTTTTCCTAAAGTCCTTCCCCCATTAAAATTCACTATAACTTTGTAACGAACAGATATATTTCAGTGAAATAAAGTTTGTACTGCACAGCAGTCTAAAGTTTTACCTGGCAAAACTGCACTTTTGAGAGAATGAAGTGACTGTGAACGAGCAGGTGATTCCAAGATGGTGTCGATTCAGGAGAAGGCAATGCGTTCTGGTGAGCGAATTCCAGACACACGAGAGGGATAGCCTAAGAATGAATGTGTGGTGCACTGTCAATGGATCACCTAATCAGGCCATTCTTCTTTGAGGAAGACATAGTGACTGGTGCTACCTACCTGAACATGCAGCAGACATTCCTCTTTCCCCAGTTGATTGCACTTGGTATCAAGGATGACGTTCACTTCCACCTCCCCATTTCACTTCTTGCAGTCAGGAACTTCCTGGATCAGGAATCCGGAGACAGGTGGATTGGCTACAGAGTACCCACATCATGGCCCGCAAGGTCACCAGACCTAGCTCCGTGTGACACTTGACTGTGGGGATATGTCAAGATGGAAGTGTACATGGAGAAGCCAAGAGATCTGGATGACCTCAAAGCAAAGATATCTGCAGTCATCGTGGAGTATTTCGCATGAGCAGTGCCGAAAAGCCATTCTGAGTTTCAGGATGAGATTGCAGGAATGTATTGATGTGAATGATGCCCAGTTGGAGTTGGGGCAATGAAGACAACAGACATGCAGTTTTGCCAGGTAAAACTTCAAAGACTGCTGTGAACTAGAAATTTTATTTCACTGAAATATCTCTGTTCGTTACAAAGTTATAACAAATTTAAATGTGGAAAGGACTTTAGGAAAACCCTCTATCATCATCATTCACTCCAATTTAAAGTAAAATGAGATGTGTATGAAAGAAATGCAAGTGCTGTACTTGTATGGCAAAAGCAGATTTATTTTTAAAAATAATTATATTCTAATGGAGTTATTACAATCTTCATGCCTTACTTCATATAAAAGTGCACATTCCTTTATACATTTACATATTTTAAGAACTACAACTCTTTGAACCTGGAATTATAAAGAACTCATCTTTACAAACTTATATTAAAAATCACAAGTACATAATTCATTTTCTCGGAAGCCTAAATTGACAATAAATACAAAGTGCCCAAAGTGAGCCAAGATAATGAGAGTTGTTAAAGTTATGTTTATGTGGGTTTGTGCAGCATTTGAGTACATGATGCATGTGCAGGAAGCTACAATACTATGAAAGTTCTTAAGGGTAATCATACCACACAACTCATGTTATTGAAACCTACGAAGTATCACCAACACCTGGCGAGTTTCTGTTATATCCAACCATGGGAGGGTCCAAGTTGATTCATTCTTATGTACAAATTATATATATGTCCACTGAGAATTTCCAAAACATGTACGTTAAAAATAAGCCCTCATCCCCATGTCTAATATTTACACTTATGAATCCAAGCACTATCAAAACTGAATGTAGTTGCATAGTCACGGACACTTCTGGATTATAATTATGACCTAGAAACACATGACTGTACCAAGCATAAAAGTACCAAAAGTTGCTGAATTTTCATGTTGAACACCCTACGGAAAATTATGTCTGTATATTTTGCATTCATAGAAGGGCACAGCTATTTCAATTCAATTTGAACTAGGCTAAGTTCATTCACCATTTAATTCTTTGATGATTTTTCAAAACATGTATAACACACTAATTCTATCACATGCTGGAATCATATCAATCATGGTATAACAGTGCAAATTAGCACTATTAAGTCATTTTACAATTCATACACTATGACCAAGCAAGCATTCATTACTCTCTGGAATGCAATGATTTGGAAAAACATACTTCTTGTAGTGCACCATTGTTACAAATTATGCTTATTTCAGCAGTACATAAAACTTACAATTCAAATTCACATTCATTTTCTGAAGAGAAGTTGATAAAAAAGACAAATATAAAATTGAACACAAGATCTTGTTCACAAGTCTGTAATTGAAATTGGCCGCCTCTAGCTCTTCCAGTTTTGCTATCCATGTATAAGGATTTCATACAGAACTGACACACGACACGAGAGTTTCACACAATAGTGACACTTCTATTTCAGTTTGCATGATGGTGTAATCGGCTGATGATGCAGCTATAACTGCACTAATCAGTTTATTAATCACCAGAAGAAAACATAAAGAGACATTGCTAAATCATGTTTTAAAATTTGTGCAAGTTAGTTAAACTCGGGAGAGGCATGCATGTTGTCCTTGAGAAAATAAATCATATGCACTAACCTCATACTCTATACATTAAACTTTTCTCTTTCCTCTCCAGCCTGAATAAAGCAAAGACCTAAACACTATACTAAACCTTGACCTTTGTGAGACCATGGCCCAGTAAATTCATTTTTTAAAAGTCGATGCCCAGATCCCAAGAATTTTCCTCGCAAATACCTTTCCAGTATTTAAAATTTTATACGTGAATTAACATGTACCCTTGAAATTAAATATTGATAAATAAATTCTGCCATAATTATAAAGAGTAATAATTCGATTACAGATTATGTCTAGGCTTGTTGACAAATATAAATATATGGATAATGTAGTGGTAACTTCGTCGCATTGTAATCAATTGATCCTGGGTTAGATACCCGATGGAGGCACATAGTAATGAGGAATTCACTTTAAACTGTTGGTCCAGTCTTCATTAGTCTATTTGTGCATAAAGTGGACTTAAAAAACAAAAACTCAAATATGAAATTAGGTTATTTGTCAACCACTTTTAGCAGAATCTCTCATTACCTATTATAATTGATATCAGGGTCCGGTACCAGGCCATGACCTGATGGTCGAGAAGCACTGCGCAAAAGTATCCTACCACGTTGACAGATCTACTTGGACTGACTTGCCTCCAAGCACCTGCAGTTTCAAACAAAAGCAGTCACACCCAAAATGGCCAAAACACAGATTCTTTACATGATGTTGAAGACAAATTATGCTGATAACTGCACCAACAAACTTGACAAAGCCAAAAGAACGTTGTGTTTAAATCTTCAAACATTTATTATATCAACAAATTAGATGTTGATGTAGAAAAAAATGTTGTAAGGTTGCCTGTCATCTCTCTTCTAGATTTTAAATATAGCTCCTTGGGGGTGAAGCATTCATTGTGCATGCATGAACAACAAACTGAGGTATTGAGAAAATGGCACAATCCATTACGTGCAGCTTGCCATGTCACTTCAGTTTGAAAGGTTTAATTGATTACTGAGGGTTTGCTTCCAAGTGAGTCATGTCACTTTGGTGTGAAATCTCACTAGTGAGAACACAAGGAAGAAAATGGCAGGTAAACAAGGTATCTTTTGAAAGAAAATGGAAAAGGAAGATTTTACGTAGGTTGTTAAAATATCTTAGTACATGTGATAAGTGTGAGCACTATTAGTTTAAACTAACATCACAGAAAGTCACATGACACACGTGATTTCAATGTTCTTTTTAAGCATCCTGCATAGTGTGAGAGTAAACAAGTCCATACATGTTCTGGTTGCAGTGAATTTTAGGAACTACCTTTTAACCATTTTTAATCATTCGACCTTCCTTAGGGAATGTTGTAGAAGGTCCATATTGTGTGCACCAATGAGATGGTACAGATAAAAGCACACTGCAACCAGGTAATATACCTCTTGTCTCATAAAAATATGTTTATTATTGTAATGTGAACAACTGGAAAGAATGTAACAATTGCAATGTTAGCAACATTCAAATCAATAGTTGAATGCAATTAATAACATTTATGATTACATTCAAGACAGAGTAATTCAGGTTTGGGCAACTTGTAAGCACTTCTGGGGGATGGCGAGTGCTTTGTGCACCACAAGCTTACCTACATACTGCACCTCAAGACCTCCTGCAGGGACTCCCCAATGATGTAGTGGCAACATCATTGCCTTGCAATCAAGGGATCACAAATTTGATGCTCAGTGGAGGTACATAGTGGTTCAGATAAAACTTTAAATGGTGGGTCCATTCTCGATTAGTATATCTGTGTATAAAGTGATCTTAAAACAAAAACTCAAAAGCACAAGATCTCTTTCCTCACTTCCTCCCTCATCCCTCATTTATGCCCTCTTACAACCTCACAGTAATCTTGCTCATTGTGCATTTCACGAGGAGTTGCCCAGGCCTGTAGTAAATTGTTTAGTCTACAAGTTTGCACATAAAATATTACTTATTGATTAAGTATTTGAATAATCTTCATAACATACTACTTCTCGGCATAATATAATAGTGCATTATACATGTACAAAATGGTTTCACAGGTTCTCTAAAAAGGGTGTCTACTATTTTTGTGAAGTAAAACACATTAACTTTTCCAGATCAGAGTTTCAGGACAATTTAGAACTTGAACAGTATATTCAAATGTTACTACAGTTAACACTAACAATCAGAATTCAATATGTGACAAATTTCAGAACGATTGATTCATTCATTTTAAGAATTCTACTGAAGATTTACAAATTTTTGACAAGTCGTCTTGTCTTCCCACATGTTGATATTTTATGTTGTCTCTTATTCATGGGAAACAATTTATACTGCAGCAATACACACTGGAAGACATTTGTTAACATATAATTGATATACAGTTAAGAGATGGTATGATTCCAAATTGCAACTATTGGATCCACACACAAATTCTAAAACTGTTTATGTTACCACATCAAAACCAAATTGAAAAAAAAAAAAGGTTTCACCAATATGTAAAGTAAGAACATACATATGAGACAAACAATGAGCTAACATTCCAAATATATCATCAAATGAGCAACATATGCTGTAGAAAAATTAAGCACACCCATTGCTGCCTCTCTGATGGCGTAGTGATAACATCTTGACTTGTAGTCAAGGTGTCCTGGGTTCAATACCCGGTGGGGGCACATAGTGGTTCAGATACCACTTTAAACTGTTGGTCCTGTCCCAATTAGCATTCTGTGCATAAAAGAGGACTTAAAAAAAAAAAGAGCATCCATTGCTGACTTAAGCACTCAAAAGTTTGCACTATTAATTACCACTGATGTTTCCTGAAAAGTGGTAAATTTTCCCTGACTTTTCCCAGTTATCAAACTAGTAGACACCCTACTAAATGTAACATAAGATGTACTATCATATGTATCTTCTCCCTGCAGGAGTTTAATTTAAGCATTATAGTCATTTTGATTTGAACATACTTTTACAATATCCTCTATATTAAGTACTATGCATAACTGTACTGTATTTGGAACTTGAAATAAATAAGTAAGTCAATTCGTTCTTTTGCAGAAACAAATAGATTACCAATCAACAACTACCATGCACAATAATTTGAATAAAAACATCAGTTTCTCTGAAATGAAAATAAAAATATCTACTTAAAGTACATGGAATGACTGATATTTACATGCATTCTCAATATTTCAAAATTGATGAAAATTTTATACCAAACATATACATTAGTTGTTTCTGTTACACACTATTTTTAACATTCACTCTCACTAGCAATTGTAAGTTGAGCTTTCCTGAATTTTAGCAGTCTGTCTGTCAGTTAGAGCAGAAACAAAACTTGTTCTTTTCTTGGGCTAATCCTATATCACACAAATTTACACTGAGCAACTCTCATTACAGGAGCAATTATTTACAAATTTCATTCTAAACAGTTTATGTGCACAATATAACCCAATAATCAGGTACACCATCAATATACATGATTACAATCACCCTCGCTATATGTTTCAAGTATAATTGAATATTCCAAACATTTCAAATGTCATGCCTCAATGCTACTTTATTTATTTTACACCTGCAATGAGCCATTATAAATAGTTCATAAAAATATTGAAGTCAATCAGTTTTTCCTTTTCTAGTTTTTGATATATTTGATTCTCGCTTTGCTTTCTTCTTCTTTTCTTTCTCTTGAGCTTCTAATGCTTTTGCTAATTTCCATGATAGCAATAAAGACAATAAGAAGAATGGTGATAAACCCAAAAGAACATAGTACAAGAATTCTCCTGGATTCTGAGCAGCCCATATAATGAAAGCATTAAACCAACCTTCCCATGTTGATGAATCCATATTCAAGGGAACCTTCTTAGGTTCGCTGCTTACGTTTTCATCCTCCATCTTTTGCTCAATATCTAGAATAAAAAAATGCAAGTTAAAGGAAAATACAATAAAAACTTACATGATACTTCACCATGCTGGAGAAGTGGATACAGATTTCTACAATCAGCATAAAACTAGAATTGACTCTCCTCTGCTCAAATTCAGTGCATCGCTGCATGCAAAGTGTTTTTTCTTTTAAACTGTTTGAATTTCTTCTTAATAGTCAGAAGAAGACCCTGATAGAGGGTTGAAATGTTACATGTAGTGTTTTTTACATAAATAAAGACCACCTTGCAGTGGCGATTCCTCCATGTAGGAAGTGAGGAACTTCATACAGTTTTATTTATACTTATTTCCAGTTTTCTACTTTTTAAGAGTTTAATGAGCATTATAAAATTTTGAGGGCAATCAAGGTTCGTTACTTGACTGTCAAGAGTCAGTTATACAGTCCGCAAGGAAGGTCTCGTGGGTTCCTCAACAGTGATGCCAACTCTAGCATAATGGTTCTAAACCTAGCAAAATTTGAACTTCGTTGGCACCTAGCACTCTGTGTTTGGCATAATGGAAAATCCAGCATCATCTCAAAAACGGGCATCCCTGGGAAAAAGAGAAATTGAATTCTAATGAAGATGAAATGTTTATTTTTAAGAAAATCTCCAGATCTTGTTTGTACTTCTCTAGCAGACTTGTTTCAAACAAAAGGAAGTATGCAGACCAAGGGACAAGCTTTTACAGGCCCTGATCCATCCTCTTGTTTTCATATTTCCTTTATCCTCCTCGATTTAGCAAGGGAGGAACATTTCATAAAAGGAAATCAGCAGAAAGAGTTGGAGGTCACAAATAAAACAAACGGATGCCGTTACCAGTCATGGAATTTTCTTCAACTTTTTTCAAGCACTATGCTAACCCCATTATATTGAATGGTCGAAATTCCTAATGTTGCTTAACTACAATAAATAAATCAATAACGCAGTTCACAATTCCAAAATAGCAAAATAAAATTGAACTTAAAACTACTACAGCCATCAGAAAATGATGATAATAAATTAATAATAATAATAATAATAAACCCTAGCATAATTTTATCACATCTAGCGTAATTTATGAGTTAAAACAACACATTTTCTTATCAGGAGGTTGGTATTGGCAAAGCTGTTCTTAATCCACACATGACAGGAAGGGAGGGCCTGCAGCTAACATTACAAATCCAATGGCTAATTCAAGTTACAGGTGATACATGTCACTGTGTAATTGAATGCATTTTCGAAAACTTTCCTCAGTCTGTTTACCATAACTTCCTACACCCCAAAAATTCCACGAGTTGCCACTGCCACCTTCGTCTGCAGCTTTAGCGTTTTTATTTACAAATATTTCTAAAACATGTATACTCCACGAGACACTAAAGAGAAAATTCACATTCCATTTGGCATGCATATATAGCTTTGATGTGTTCGGTTGATTTCCTCATCCTGTTACGATATGCATGACTCAGTGGTTCAGACTAAACAGACATGGGAGAAGCTGTTCCCCTGCTACAAGACCATATAATAGTTTATAATTGCAGCAATGAAAAAAATTATCTCTCTTTGGGAGCAGTTATTCATTCACACTTTTTCATTTACATTTTTAATGGTATTGTTATCAATGTCACCAAGTAGTGTGATAATTTAATTTTCGACATCACAGTTATGAATGATTAGTTGAAGGATTCTAACTTTAAAGTTTTTTTTATTCACAATAGAAGTTAATGCATATTACATGCCTCTTTGACTATATATTTGGGCATTTAGTCTCCAGAAATTATAATGCAAGGAGCAACAAACCTGACCTACGTAAGCTATTCATATGAGCATGTAGGAGTGGATTAAAAAAAATTGTCCATCACAAAATGACTACATAATCAGAAAACATGTTTATTGTGTGCTTATAGACATGTACAGAAATTGATTCATGCAGAAAACAAGTGTATGCAATGGTATGTCTGAAATAGACACTCATTAGTCCCATCTAGTTCGCTGCACTCATGCATCTAGTTGGTTACAAGGTGCAACATCGACTTGTTTACTTCATTGATTTGGAGTCAAGTAGTGTATTTAGTGTCTGCACCATTTGTACTACGTTCTGGATCAGTGTAGTGTGTGGTGTATGATCATGTGGTTGCGTGCTAACTAATAAAATTAATACTTAAAGCAGAAGACAGGAATTTGTTGAATCTTCTGAACTTGAACACCATAATTCATCTACTTGGTTGAATGCTATTTCCTTTCACCAGCCTGACACCGGGATACACCTGCACTACACCTAGTGTCAAAAAGTGCAATGAACTAGATGGGACTATGCCATGTGTAAGCCACAAAAATACTCAAAGGTGAAGGCACTGCATTAGAATAATCCATTTCTTCAAAACACACAAATGTAGTAAATTAAAACACAATCAAAATAGTGGTGGACAATTTGCCTACTACTATCTTTGGTGTCCGCTCTACAGTACACAAAACTCACTTTCTGAAGCTGACTGCTAAGGACTTTTATAAGTTTTAGAGCTTTATAATACAGAATATTAGTGTTAAAGTAGAGTGAGTTTCAAGCATTTGGGGAAATAAATTTGTGTGTTTGAAACCTGCAAAAATGCTTAATTTGTGAGACACTGTCACCGAAATTAGGTTGTGCATGTGACTGTGTGTTCACATACATTGCCACTGTTGAAAACTATTTTTTCTTTAACATGGAAAACATTACAGATGTACACCTGTGAGGGGGGAAAAACCACCCACCTTGACAATTTTTACATAACACGCACACAACATGACAACAGAGTAGGACAGTGAAGCAAACCTAAAGTACAAAGAAGTACCAGCACAAATACATGAAAGTTTTCGTGAAAAAAAATGGCATTGATGTATTTACTTAGATTAATAACACTGGTCAACAATGACTTTGGCTTCCTCGATGGCGCAGTGGTAGTGTCATTGCCTTGTAATCAAGGGGTCCCGGTGGAGGCACATAGTGGTTCGGATCCCACTTTAAACTGTAGGTCCAGTCCCGATTAGCCTTACTGTGCATAAAGTGGACTTAAAACACCAAATCAAACCAAACCAAAGAATGATTTTGTTAAATTAATAATTTTCACGGATTCTTATGTTTTGTGGTGTGTTGATTCTGAGTATGAAGTCAGAATTTCTTTATCGGGCTCCATTGTTTTGTAACACGTTATCATTTTTTCTCCTTGTAACCAATTTTTAGCATTAAGCTCTAATGTAGTAGCAAAAGTACAAGCATTATGAGTTTCAAAATATAAATAAAAGTGACTTACTTCGTTTAAAATGATATTTCTGTGCAAGCCATTGATGACAACAATAGCATTATTGAAATTAATGATAAAATACTGGTTTATTACCATCAGGATAAACAGTCAGTAGCATACACAGGATTTTATCAAGGGGGGTTATTTCTAAAACTTTCTCCAAATTCACATTACCATTGTTTTATTATACTTTAATTAAATAATAATACTCATAATTAATTAATTAGCTGAATTACTACTAATAAAAAAAGGTAAAGTGCTCCCCTGTGCTATGCACCACACCATGAAGGAGTATAGGGGGTGTGGGGTTAGGGCTTCACACTTTCTTGATCACAGGCAAAAGTGGGGGTGATGTGATCAGCACCATGCCCCTGGCTGCCTTTACCCCCCTCGAGTTTCCTTCAGGTTCCCACTTTATATGACACTGGGTGGGCTCCAGAGCCGCTTGCACAGGTGGAAAATATCCCGGTTCTCCCCCGCTGGGGATCGAACCTGGGTCTCTTGCATGGTAGTCAGATGCCCTAACGACTGAGCTACCACGGCTATGAATTACTACTAATAATACTACGAATACCACTACTACTGTTAACTAGTAGACATCTACATAAATATACAGGGTGATTCAGATTTCCTATTACACACTTCTAGGGGTTGTAGAGGGGACTTAGTAGATCAAGTTTTGATAAGAAACCCATGTCCGGAAACGTACCATTTTGGTACTAAACAGATGACAAGATCACATAATTTCAGATCTCCAGCTTCAAGGTAGGCAACCCACATTGATGGAGGGTGACGTCTTCAGTCACCTGATATCATGTGTGCTCTTTCCAACGTCCCTCTGCTTACAATATGGTGTGCTTCGACCTTCACATCAGTTGCTATTTAGTCATCGTGGTACAGTATGGTTGAATACACGTTTGCCGAGAACACTGACATGTTGTTAATTTATGGCGAAGCTGGACATAATGGTAGAGCCTTGCAACATCTGAATGCAGAGTGTTTTCCGCATCGTGTCACTCCATCACATACCATTTTTGCACACTTAGATGATGATGGAGATGTGAAATTATGTGATCTTGTAATCTGTGTAGTACCAAAACGGTACGTTTCCGGACATGGGTTCCTTACCAAAACTTGATCTACTAAGTCCCCTCTATAATCCCTAGAAGTGTTGGCTATTTTTCTATATAGTCACCATGATGCTCCAAGCATTTTTGGTACCATGGACCAAGTTTACGTAGAGCCTCTGCGTAGAAATCTGCTGCCTGGGATCTCAGCCAGTCAAGAACTGATGTCTTGAGAACTTCACTATCATCTAAACGTTGTGAAGCAAGCCACTTTTTGAGATGAAGGAACAGAAAGTAATCACTTGGGGCAAGATCGGGACTGTATGGTGCATGATTAAAATGTTCCTATCGGAATTTTTGAATTATAGCAACAGTACGGTCAGCTGTGTGTGGGTGGGCGTTGTCATGAATAAGCAGAATTCCACACCATAACATTCCTCTTTGCCAGTTTTGGATGGCATGTCGCAGATTGGACAGTGTTTCGCAATACACATCTGCTATGATGGTTCATCCTGGTTCCAGGAATTCCACGAGGAATACACCTTTTTGGTCCCAAAACACGGTTGCCATGATTTTGCGATGTGTTTGCTTGAATTTCTTCTGTTTCGGTGAACTGGAGTGACACCACTGCATGGATTGCTGCTTCAACTCACCAGTGACGTACGATATCCAGGTTTCATCTCCAGTCACTATGTGAGAAAACAAGTCATCCCCATCCTTCTCCCAGCAGGCCAAAAAATCACGTGCTGATTTCATTCTTCCATCTTTGTGAGTGTTTGCCAACATTTTTGGCACCCACCTCGCACACAGTTTGCGATAACCCAGATTGTCCTTTACAATTCGGTGCAATGTTTTATCATCAGACACTTCAGGAAACTCTTTGCCTAGATCAGTAATGGTGAAACGGCAATTGGATCACACTTTCTTATCAACACGTTGCACAAGGTCGTCCGTCTGAACATTAGTCCTGCCGCTCTGTTCATCATCATGAACATTGGAACGTCCTTCCCGAAAAGCACGGCACCATTGTCTTACCTTTCCTTCACTCATTACTGTTGGTCCGTAAATGGCACACAATTCCCGATGAATGTCAGCTGCACTCAGTCCTTTTGTGTTGAGAAATCTAATCACAGACCTCACCTCGTATTTGGCGGGATTTTCTATTACAGCAGCCATTTCAACTTCCTGCTACTCGCACGTACACACCTCCACACTGAGAAATATACCTCTGTTGCAGGCACAGAATACTAAAGCATGCTTCTGTGCACGCGCAGCTTCGTCAGTGTTGCCAGTCCCAAGTAAAAAAATATCGGCCTTTCTTTTTGACATGTGACTCGTAATAAAATAAAATTGAAATAATCAAAGTATGGAACTCCTCCAAGGAGCTGTGGTGGTCTGGTCGGTAGAGTGTCTGACAACCACACAGAAGATCCGGGTTTGATTCCCGAAATTGGTTGGAATTTTTCCGGCTTCTTCCCTGCATAAATGTCCCCGATAATTCACATCTGGATTGTCTCGCTGTTCTTATCAACAAAACATTTTACAATAATTAAGCTTATTATCGTTTCAATAATTGTCTAGTCAACAAGGTGAGATATTCAAATGTGTTGCGGTAAACAATGGGAAGGCAGACTGGTAACTGTATTCTTGTCCCCCTAGCCTTTGTCTATACATTAGCCGCTTACAACGAACCAATAACTGTCTTGAGCTAATTCTCATTGTTCACACAAAAAAATACATGTTATTCAAATGTGTTGCGGTAAACAATGGGAAGGCAGACTGGTAACTGTATTCTTGTCCCCCTATCCTTTGTCTATACATTAGCCGCTTACAACGAACCAATAACTGTCTTGAGCTAATTCTCATTGTTCACACAAAAAAATACATGTTCATTGAACACTGGCGTATGTAGAGGGGTGGCTGATGGTGTTGCAGCCCCTACCATATTTTTGAGAAAATCAGAATTTTCAAATAAAAATCCGTTAAGAACTTTAAAAAATCAAAATGTGTAAATGCAAAATCTCTTTTAAAGTGAATCTCGGTTACCATTTTTGTCTTTGAATACAATTTTAATAGACTGAAGAGCTCCAAAAATACAAAATATTTTATTACGCATCCTGCCCTCCAAAACAAAGCCATGTGCTATCCATATTTACTATTCCACCCCTCCCGAAAAAAAAATCCTGTGTACGCAAGTGTATTGAACATTGTTGCAACTGAGATACAAAACAACTTTTTTCTCTTTTAAATCATAGTTGCCCTCACATTTTATTTTCAACAATTCATGTTTATTTTCAAGGCATCACTCTGAAAGACATGTGTGTTTGGAATGATGTGCTTTTCACCAAGCTGCATGGAAATAATACTTCAAATTATTATTATTAGTAGTAGTAGTAATAGTATTGTCCGCTCAAGGGGACGCCACTGTAAACAGCAATGTAACATTTCAGTTGAAATCCAGTTCTCTCACATTTGTGTCATAAATAAGTTTATTGGCCCTAATTTGTGAATATTTTGTGTTATGTACAGTGTGCATATATTTTAAAAAAATGCCTCATAGGTGTGTTAACCACCCAAACAATTTATGTTATATTTGCGGTGAGTCAGTGACGGGTCCAGAAGTAACAGCTGGGAGGGGCGAATTTCAGTGGAGTGCCTCACCCCACCCAGAAGCTTTTCTAACCAACACTTGAGCTATTTTATGTAAACAATTTATCATACTGTAAAAAGGAAACAAGCTGACTTCTGTGTTCTAGAGATTAGAGTATTCTATTACAAAAATAGTTGTCCAGGGCTGGAAAAAATGATTATTATTGTGTGAAAGGAAAACAGCGTGAGTAAAAACTAGATTAGGTCTAAACTGATTTATTGAACATGTGTATTTTTGAGGCACATTGCACCGTTGTTAGGATCCAAATATAAACTGTAGGTCCAGTTGCGATTGAGCTATCTGAGGATAAAGTTGATTTAAATCAAACTTTGGAAAATATTCTCGACATTAAATGTGGTGATAAAAGAACATTTAGGACTTCAAAAACATTAGGCATAATGATATATGCAAAAACCTGCCAGTTGCAAGGGAGTTATCCCTATCGCCCTCCCCATGGATACGTGTCTGCTGTGAGTCAACTTCGAAATATCAAAAAAGAAACAATGAACTGTATTTTGGCTGCAAAATAGATGACCAGGATAAATCTTGGGCCCCTCATACCTGCTGTTTCATGTGAGACCCTGTTGATTGATTGAGTTGGCATTTTAAGTCCACTTTATGCACAGTAAGGCTAATTGCGACTGGACCTACAGATTAAAGTGGGATCTGAACCACTATGTGCCTGCACCGGGTATCGAACCTGGGACACCTTGATTACAAGGCGATGACGCTACCACTGCACCATTGGTGAGACACTGTTGTGTGTGGCTGAAAGAGTTTGTGATATGCCATTTGGAGTATCCATGGCTTGGAGAAAACCATTTAACTACTCAATGGGTTCCTATTTTTGCATTATAAAAATCTATGGAATAACCATGAAGACTAGACATTTTGCTAATTCCTATGATATTTCTTCAGCTAGAAGGTCTGTCACTTATAGTCATCTCTCCCCTTGTTTGTATGAAGCTGAGGTGGAAGCAACGGGATCACTCCAGGAAGTTGCAAATAATTTCTTTGGAAATCACAAGGCAGATAACTACAGAGATTTGATTGATTGATTTAGTTTAGTTTACTTCGCGTTTTGTGCCTCTTGGCTAATTTGCGAGAAGGGGGTGTGTGACAAAATGATGAAATTGATGAATGGACATTCACAAACAACCAAGTCCGAGCAGGATTCAAACACGGGACCCTTGACATCGCAGTGCGGTGTGCTAACCACTTGCCCACAGGGTTCGGCATAACTACAAAGAATTTGTTAGGCAGTGTCTTGATAACTGCAGAAACTGAGATGTAATATGTTCCTAAAAATCCATTTCTTGGTGTAACATTTGGACTTATCCACCTCCGACAATGGCAGTGTAAGTGACAAACATGGAGAATGCTTCCATCAGGAAATATACACCATGGAAAACAGTTACCAAAGTAAATGGAATGGAGCCCACGAATGTTAGCCGACTACTCCTGGACTCTCAAGCTTTAATACAGCTGAATATCCTTTAGAAGTACATTTTAGGTCAATGTAACACATATTAGCTTCAATAAAGCAAAGTTATTTCATTAGAACAAAAAATGTGTGTTACAAAAAATATACTACAAGAATCACTTTTTCTTTTCCATTTAACAGAGAAAAAGTTAAAATTTGTAGTCCAGTGCAATTAAAGATATTTAAATAAATGTATGTAGTTCCTACTAATTTACATGGCACTACATTGTCACAGTGTGCTACAATATCTGTTCTAAATTTGTGTTTGCATTCCTTAGAGCTTGTTGTATAAACATCACTAACTGGAGAGCAGATTTGATCTACGATCCGGGAATGAACTAAGTTCAAGGTTCTATCATGTTGTATAAAGCTAACTGTCCATCTTAGATCAAATCCTGAACTTAGGTCAAAGAAATATGTTAGGCAACGTGGCAAACACAGACAAATCGCTGCCTGTGATGTTACTAATTGTCCAACACTGAACAGCAAATATTTTAAAGTTGTTTTTGGAAAATGCATATATTTAATATTTGAATAAAGAATAAATCTGAGATGCTGGACATAGTAAATATTCGTATGTGTTTCAAATTTAGTAAAATCACGTAAAATAGATACTATACCAGGGTGGCCACTCTTGGACCATGATAAAATTCAAAGTAAAATTGTTGGTTTTCAAGGTGAACTTTCCAAAAAATGTCCTCGTCCAAGTACCCCCCCCCCCTTCCCCCTCTTCCTACAGGCCTAGAGGAACTCCAGCAGAGAATCACCACCATACTGGATATTGTCACTGTGGACATGCTGAGGCGTGTTTAGCAAGAGCTGGACTACCGACTTAATGAGTGCCGTGTCACAGGCAAGCAGTGAACACTTGTGAACAATTGTTTGTGACATTCACATATCATTTAATTTCTTATTCAAATTTTTATTCATAAATCTTTGAGCATTACACCTGTGTACTTTCCTTTACCTTGACTATGTAGTTACTGAGATATTTACATCTGTAATGACAGGGTGGCCACTATAGGATCATGATAAAATTCAAGTATAATTCCCAGTTTTCAAGGTAAACTTCCCAAAAAAGTCAATGATATACTGTCTCTCATCACCCATACACACACACATAATTAACAATATAAAGTGTCTGTGTGATCCCAATGTATGCAAAAATTCCTTCAATTCAATTAAACGGTCCATATAATATTTAAAATGTTGAACTTAAGGTGCGGAGTTGCATTTGCCATTTCACATACTCAAGACTCAAAATACATCTACAAATGCAAGTCACAAATGTTACGGGATATACTGATCTAATCTAATTCTATGAAAATTCAGTTTTATTTTCCACACAACTTCCTTTTTCCTTCCTCCATAAAAATAAAAGCTACACTGTGAAAAACTTGCCTCGGGGCATTTGTAAACGTATGAATTCATTTGGATTAATAAAAGTTGTAATTTTCACATCTATGGAGAAAAATTCCTGGAGCCAAATATTCACACATAATTCCTGGAATTCAAGGAATTCCCAGTGAGTAGCCACCCTGAAAGATTAATATATATTAAACACACTGTATCCCAGGGAGGATATGCAGTGGCGGACTTCGCAAGGAAGAGGAAGCTTAGAGGTTCTATGGACAAGTAGATGAAAATTCCTTCACCCCTTTCATTTACATTTATTTGCAGAGAGGGATGGGGAGAATTCAGCAACTTACTGCAGAGTACTGGCACTTATTGCCCTTTGTTTGTTGACATGACATGTAATTAGGAAGAAAATATATATTTTTATTTGTTAAAAAATAACGAGCTTATTTTTTTTTGGGGGGGGGGGATTTCTATATTGAATTATGTTTGTAGGTGCATGCGTATGTGTACTCAGAATTTATACTATGCACAAATTCAAAACGTAAACTATATCATGTCGAAAATTAACATTTCTTACTATTTCTATGAGTATTTTTTTGTTAGGTTAGGTGAGCCAGGTTTAGGGTACTTAGCATTAAAATAATACCCTTAAATGGTCGCAACACCTAACCACATAACAGGGTGGATAAAAATCACGATTATGATTTAAATAATAATGATAGAAGTTTTGTGCTGCAAGCTTGCTCATGCAGAACTAAGCTTCAAGGGCTGGTTGAAAGACTCAAGAAACATGCTGCAGTTTGGAAAAGGCAAACTGAAAATCCTGGGAATTTTTTTTTCAAAAATGAAAAGTTTTGGATGTACTATACTGGGTGTTTCAGAAAAAAAATGTATTGCAAGTAAAGTATTGAACTTACCTTAATGAAACCAGTCCAGAATGAATGAGAAACTTAAACGGTTTGTGCGTGTATGTTTTGTTCAGCTGAGGGTTCACATCCCTGCCACTACGCAACACTCAAATCACCTACTGACTCACAATGTTTAATGCCATGTTTTGATCCAAGATCAATGGATCTTACACTGTGTGACTTCTTTTGGTGGGGTTTCATCAAAGACAGGGTATTCATCTCACCAATGCAGCGTGATATTGCAGCGATAGACAGTACTGACAGGTCCATGTTGATGCCAGTGTGGCAAGAAGTAGACTATGTGTTTGAGTTCCTCTTTCATTCTGGACTGGTTTCATTAACGTAACTTCAATACTTTACATGCAATAAATTTTTGTTTCATTAACGTAAGTTCAATACTTTACTTTCAATAAATATTTGTAAGCCCTCAATTTTTTCTGAAACACCAGTATAATAGTAACAATTGTTGATTTTTTTTAAGTCTTTGTTGCTGAATTCTAGTGATATTTTAATGATAGTTTGCATAATATTATCAGCTGCCTTCTTCATTTAGATCTTAATGATAATTTACAGTTTAACATGATTAGTATTGTGTATATTATTCTACAAAAAATATTTGCTATTTTCACCTATGAAAATTATTGAGTTCTAAAGCAACAGAAACTTAGCGTGTTTATACAGTGCATTCAATTTGCCTCAGGGCCAAGATAACACCTGACTGCACATGGTGAGACATGGCTCAGATGCCGGAACTTTCGATGTGTAACGCCCCATTTATTTTTACGTACATATCTTCAGCATGCATAACGAGTAATAAATAACCTGTGTTATATATAAGGGTTGCCAAGAGAAATTTAAGTGTGTTTACAGTTTACATATTGCATTTGCTTTCGCATGAGCTTCACCCCATCAGTACATTTATTTTGTTTCCTTTCTTAGAGCCTAATAAAGACCATTAGAGTTTACGAGATTAATGTACTTTCAGCAAAAGTGATTCTGATATCTACAAAATCCTTATGTAAATTATTTCTTTAAGGTGACTTCAATCTATGATTTGAAAAAAAAAAAATCACCTGATTTAAATCAATCCCCCTTGCTCTGAACTACTATGAATCATAACTGCACCATGAGGCAGAATGATGTCATGTCATGTCATGACCCTCATGACTGTTTGGCAACAATGACTGTCAAATCATATGTATAATGCTTCTGTGTAGGGAGAGTCTGCAACCATTCCAAATATTTATAATTATTTTTTCAAAGTTTCATATGATAATGACGAAGTATTGCAGAATTGTGGAAATGATTGTTACAGTAAATTGGAACCTTGGTGGAAGGAATTATCAGTGTTTAGAGTTCTGAAAAGTGCAATTTATCGATGAAAAGAAGCTACAAAAACATCTATTCTTCCCGTTGACAAGGCATTCTTCATTCACAGAAGAAAGAGGAAGTATCGCAGAATAGTGAAAATGGTAACAGTTCGTTATATCGGAGACACATTACAATCGGATATTTTGTGTTTCTCATGGTTCGTACTTACGAATTGTGTATTGCAGAACATAGTTGAAGGTGCCATTATGCTTTTTACATGAAAATAACATCGATTTTTCACATTACGAGTAATTATTTTGCTACCTTTCTTCGGTTGCGGAACATACAATATGGCGTGCACAGCTGTGGATCATCGCACATCGTGCTTGTGTTTTGTCGATTTGGAGTGAGTATGCAGTGTTTCAAACTTCGTAACCGAAAAATACCTACTTTCGTGTTCATTATGTTATCACAAACCATTGACGAATAGCCCCAAAAAACCATTCACGATAGCCCAACAAACCATTGATGGATAGCCCCATGGACCATTTCCAGCAAGGTTAGGTTAGGTAAGCAAAGTTAAAAAAATATATATATATCATAAAGAAAAGGCACGTTTGGAAACACTGGCGAGACCACGTGACTTTCGACGCTCGCGCCATCTGCAGGTACATAATGGAAACAACGGCATAATGTTGTTGCTTTGCACAAAATACAAGTTTATTATATCAAAAGTGCTTATTTCTTGTTGTGCAGCATTCTACAGTGAGAAAATACCTCCACGAACTTTCAAAATGCTACAGAAACTCATTTCCGTAAGTACAAGGGTTGATGAAATGAGAAGGTACGAAACGTCGTAACAACGGAATCGTTTATATAATACCAATGAAGCGATGAAGAACGTAGCGCGATATGTAGGGGTGCGATTCGAGTCACCACGCGGCATTGGAGCATGCAGGGGAACGCACATGCGCAGGAGAGAGCAGAGGCTCCGATACAGAGCGCCATCCAAGTGACGCGGCAGTGCGTGTTCGGACAGGATGGCGTTAACATTGGCAAATTCGACTGTTGAGGAACAGCGAGGCGTTATCCGTTTTCTGACAGCGGAAGGTGTTAAACCGGCCGATATTCATCCCAGGATGGTGAACGCTTACGGGGAAGACTGTGTGTCTGGCAAATCAGTGAGGAAATGGAGTGCCCGTTTTCGTTCTGCTCCATGATAACACACGTCCACACGTCTCAAGGGTCACACACGCGGAACTGGCCAGGTTCAAGTGGGAGCAGCTAGACCATCCACCCTACAGTCCGGACTTATCCCCCTGTGACTTCCATGTGTTTGGTCCACTGAAAAAGCATCTCAAAGGAAAGAGCTTCATCTCGGACGATGTGAAGGACTGGGTCGCGTCACGGCCAAAGGAATTCTGGGAAAAAGGAATCATTCGGCTCGTTCATCAATGGGATCAATGTGCTCAGGCCTATGGAGGATACTTTGAATAAAGTATTCATTTACACCAACAGTGTTGTTTTGTACCTTTTCATTTGATCAACCCTTGTAGTTTCTTCTGTAAAAATGAAGAAATGTGTCTCCGATATAACAAACTGTTACCGTGAAAATAATTGTGAAAGTAAATTTGAAGCTTCCTGAAAGTAATTAGTAGTATTTGCAGTTCTGACTAGCCCTATTTATTGGCAAAAGGAAGATATAAAAGGTACCATACGCAAACATCCCCACTTCCCATTTTTACTCCCTGCTGGATTTTTTACATGAAGCTTGAAGAGTGGCATGGTTGAGACCAGCACCAACATCATGAGATGTTGCATTTAGGAAAATTATTGTAATGCTAAGAGCTCTAAACCTGGCCCACATAGCCTAACTATGAAAGCATTTAGGTATGTTAATTCAATGCCAAGAGGGACCAAGTTCTTTTTGTTTTATTGCGATTTCATCATGCCATGTATGCATTTTTCACATGGTTCAATTACGATTTACGTCTGCTAACACACACTGCGGAGTTTTAGTGATTACTTACTGCATGTTTCCTTGACACTGGTTTCTCACTTCCTTATACAGTAAAGGTTTACTATACACAAACAGATTTCTTCATTTTTACACAAGAAACTACTTGCGGAAATTAGTTCCTCTAGCATTGTTGAACATCTGGAAGGTGTTTTCTGTCATGTGGGAATGTGTCATAGCGGAAATTCATTATTATTGTTGAAAATTAATTCTCCGATGCACAATAGCCTTTGGCACCTACACCTTCGTAGATCATGGCACGTTGTGCTTGTGTTTTGTCGATGTTCACTGGCTATGCAGTGTTTCCAACCAAAAATACAAACATAGTTAAAATCCGTTGAACCATTCATGATAGGCCCAAGAAACATTACGTAAGGTTAGGCTAGGTTTAGTTAGGTTAGGCAAACATAGTTAAAATTCATGTAACTAGTTAGGTTACGCAAACATAGTTAAAATTTGTTTAACTATGTTTGCCTAACCTAACTAAACCTAGCCTAACCTTACGTAATGTTTCTTGGGGCTATCGTCAATGGTTCAATGCATTTTAGCTATGTTTGTATTTTTTCGGTTAAGAAGGTTGGAAACATTGAAAATCGACAAAACACAAGCACGACGTGCGATGATCTACTAAGGTGTACGTGCCATATTGTGTCTTAGTGAAGCAAAAAACGAAAAGGAAGAAGTAATCGTAATGTGAAAAATTGATATTACTTTGATCAAAAAAACGTGAATACACCTTAAAGAATGTTCCACGAAGCAGATACATAAGTACGAATGTTAAAAAAAACGAAACAAAGAAGTTACACGTGTTTGTGGATAGTCAATTTTTACCCCTTATACTTTTACATAATTCAGTACTTGCCAACAGCCATTCATTTACTATCAACTAAGTTACAAACTGCCCCTCCTACCTAGGTCACATGTGTGAGGTACGAAGGGGTTTCCAGTATTCGTTCACAGAATCAGTTCATTTACCATGCAGTGTTCAGATGTGTACTTTCTTCTTGCTGCCAAAATGTTTGAAGAATTTGTTCAATAAATGCTTTCATAGTAGGATTAGGCTGGTCAGGTTTAGTTCCCTTAGCAGTTTCATAATAACCCTACATGCTTTCATTGTTAGGTTATGCAGGTCAGGTTTAGTTATCTTAGCATTAAAACAACATTCCTAAATGCTTTTGTAGTTAGGTTAGGCAGGTCAGATATAGTTCCTTCAGGGAGAGGGGAATAGCGGTGGTAGTCTGTGGAATGTGCGATGCATGCAAAATGGGGAGTTTTGCGTAATGTACCTCTAACATCATCTTTTTGACAATAATTGGACTTTTTCGAAATTAAAACTGTGCTGATTAGTTTCAGAAAGGTTCCAATTTACTTTTACATTCATTCCCACTAGTCTATGATACTTACTGTCGCTTCTTTAAATGGAGAATGCCTTGTCCATTGGATATGCACTTGCTTGCATAAGGTATTTTTAAAGCTATTTTTTCCCAATATAAATAACTTTATTTTTAAATTCAATCAGTGCTCATTACTTTAAGGAAGGTTCAAATTTTGTGTGACAATGATTGCCAAAATTCTACGATAATTAGTCTTTGTGCTAAGAGGATTTGAAAAAAATCATAAAACAATTGGAAACGTTACCAGTCCTATACCTGATCTACCTAACCATGAGAGCACTTAGAGATACACACAGTAAGTGGGTAGGAAACCATTATTCATGCCGGACTGCAATCCTGTTCGCTAATTTAAAAAAGTTTCACACAGCCTGTATCTATTCCACATATATCCGAAATCTTCAAACATCTTCGCAATCTAATGGAAACTACACAATAGCCGATTCAGAAAACCTTTTCCCACCATCACACATGTGACCTAGACCTAGATGGCAGCAGCAGTCCATAACCAAGATGACAGTGAACGAATGGCTGGTGGCATGAAGAGAATCCTAAGCCCCGTGACAGGTTAATTTTGCAGCAGGTTTTATGTATCAATCCACTCGAGAACGGCGCTCAGAACCTTCTGTGCAAGTCTTCCCTCAACCGCAGAGCTGTTCATATCACAGAAAGTAAGAAAATCGGCAGTATTGCAGCAGAACTATATTCTGCACGCACGTTTGGGTTCTACGTATGCGAAAAGTTGCTGCAAATTTAACCTGTCACGGGGCTTAGAGGAGTATATGGAAGGGAAAAAAAACATTCTAAAGCAAACATGCAGTAAGTAATCGCTAAAACTCTGAAGTATGTGTTGACACACATAAATAGAAATCAAACCATGTAAAAAAAATGCCTGTGCATCATGGTGAAATCGGAATTAAGCAATCGGAACTTGAGCCGCAAAGTCTACCACAAAAATATTGTACGATTATTTGGAATCATATCTGTAAGTAAAAGTGCAGACAGATATGCTTGTGATTAAAATAATGGTAAATATCTCGAATCGGACAAATGGATTTCTTCAAATTTACAGGAAAAATTACTTACCGAATGCAGTTTCTTTATACTTGTGGAACTTCTGGGAAGTGTTTTCTCGCATAGTTCATTGAATTTTGCCGGTAAATCATCTATTTTTCGATATAAATCTGTGACCGATAAACGGAAGCACTTGCTTCCATTTACTTCCAGGTGGATGTAGCCTGTGTGTGATGACGTAATCCCGTTCAGTCTTTCCAAACACGTGTCTTTGTAACTGAAGAAGGTACGTTTCCACAAATGGTTTGTGGGGCTATGTGTCAATGGTTCGTGGGGCTATGCGAGAATGGTGTGTGGGGCTACACATATTTTTTTCAAAACCAATTTTTAACTATTGTAACCTATACGTGACCCTACCTAACCTAACCTTACCGGAAATGGTTCGTGGGGCTATGTAGGTATTTTTGGGTGCAGTGGGGTGGAAACACTGAATGCCAAGTACGGTAGTGAAGCTGTGACCACCATTTTGCATGTTACTGAAGACAAAAAGAAACGAAGAAAACTTACTCAATATGTTGCAAATAGAGCTTGATTAAAATTTCGGTAACCACCAAACGTCTCTAATTCCCTTATTTTCGTATTTTTCACATTGATACTTACATATTCTGCATTCGTAAGGGTTCTTCAAGTTTGCGTTTCGTTTTTTGCACGCAAATAATCTCAATTTTCGAAATATCGAGTATTTTCATTTTGTTCGCTTTTGCTTGGGTTACACGCGATATGGCGGAGAAATCTTGACTAGCGTAGTCCATGATCAGTGGTTATGCAGTGTTGCAACCTTCTTCATAGGAAAAATACCTACTTTCGTGTTACTGATTTTGTATTTTTTTCCAGGTTCGAAAACTCCACGAACCATGCACGGATAGACCCATGAACCATACATAAATAATAGCCCCACGAACCATGCATGGCAAGGTTAGGTTAGGTTCTGTTAGGTTACGAAACATAGTTAAATTTGTTTTTCAAAATTATTTTTTTTTTCGGGTTGGAAAACCCCACGAACCATTCATAAATAGCCCCACAAACCATTCACGGATAGCCCCACGAACCATTCATAAATAGCCCCATGAACCATGCACGGCAAAGTTAGGTTAGGAAACATAGTTAAATTTGTTTTTCAAAATTAGAAATTTTTTTCGGGTTCGAAAACCCCACGAACCATGCATGGATAGCCCCACGAACCATTCATAAATAGCCCCACAAACCATTCACGGATAGCCCCACGAACCATTCACGGATAGCCCCACGAACCATTCATAAATAGCCCTATGAACCATTCACGGATAGCCCCACGAACCATTCACGGATAGCCCCATGAACCATTCATATATAGTCCCACGAACCATTCATATATAGCCCCACAAACCATGCATAAATAGCCCCACGAACCATTGATGGATAGCCCCACAAACCATTCATAAATAGCCCCACGAACCATTCATAAATAGCCTTAGAGATACTGGGTGAAAGGGGGGGGGGGTTATAACCCCCATCAACCTCACATTGAGCATGCCACTGATCCTGTGCACGTCATGTTGTCGCAAGTTCGTAATCAGAAATGATGAACAGTAAATCACGTTTATTTATGTTCTAGAACTGTTACATAGTTACAAAACTCCATATTTGGAAACACTGACCGGTTGTTACGTCATGAAACGCTCGCAAATATTTGGTTCACGTAGTAGACGGACATCAAGGGAACAGCTTTCGTGCATCGGAGTGACATTAATGTCGAAAATTACATGATTTATCGGCCAAAAAATTTCAACGAGGTGAAAACAAACTTGCAAGACCTTCGTAAAGTATAAATAAACCCATTTCGGTAAGTACTTTCGGTAAAACTTTGATAGCGTCCCAACACCTCTCACTCGTTTATTTCGTCATTTTTAACATTCATACTTACGTATTCTGCATTGCGAAAGATTCTTCAAGGTGTTATTTTGCTTTTTTCACGAAAAAAAGTTCATTTTTTGACATAAAAGAGTAATTATTAAACCACTGACGTTAGTCCCACAAACCATTGATGTTAGCCCCAAAAACAATTGACGTTAGCCCCAAAAATTCACGATAGCACCACGAACCATCACAGGGACGAGGTATGCCTACGAGGTTAGGTTATGCCTGGGCCCAAGTTCCTTTGGTTTTTTTGCAATTTCATCATGCTACGAATGCAATTTTTACATGGCTTGATTTCGATGTACGTTTGTTAACACATACTGCGGAGTTTTAGCAATTACTTAAGGTTTTGTTCAATATATTCTTTGGTGGTTAGGTTAGGCAGGTTAGGTTTGGTTCCCTTAGCATTAAAATAAAGTCCCTAAATGCATTCTACTAAGGTTCCCATTTACTTCTACATTCATTCCCACGTTTCTAAGATATTTACTGTCGTTTGTCGACGGAGAATATTTTGTCCATGAGAAGTGCGTAAGGTAATTTTAAAGTTGTTTTTTTAAACATAAATAACTTTTTTCGAGTCCAAACAGTGCTCATTACTTAAGGAAGGGTCAAATTTCGTGTGACAATGATTTCCAAAATTCTACGATAATTAGTATTTGTGCTAGGAGAAATCATAAAACAATTGGAACAGTTACCGAAAGGAGAAAGAAAATACCAACAAGTACTTCTAAATGCTACAGAAACTCATTTCGGTAAGTAGTTTCTTGTGTAAAAATGAAGAAATCCGTTGGGACGCTATCGAAGTTTCACCCTTTCGTCTTTTAATCGAGTGATCCAGGGTTGAATTCGCAGTGGTTGCACACTGCACAGTGGTTCGGACCTGACTTTTTAAACTGTATGTCCAGCCCAAATTAGCCCATCTGAGCATAGCGTGGGCATAAAACAAACTTTGACACCGTTTTACATCTTCAAGTTTAATAGCCAAATGACAGCTCATACTCTGGAAGAAACTTCAATGGAGCACGATACGTTACATATATATGAGTCTAAACGTATCAATGCTAAATACAAAATAAAATGTGTACTTACGGAATGTTCACTGTTCACTGTTTACATACAAAACTTATATCAACTTTCATGTTTCTTACATAGTTCTTTTCGAAACTGTGTCTGCTACATCCTCTTTTTCTTTAATACCACCAAGGAACATATAATTCCACCATCATCTTAACACCACTACATTTATCTTATATTATCAATTATTTTCCTGCGATTATTATGCGAGTTTACAGACTTACTATTTACAGTTCTCGTAACGTATCCATATTTTTATACTAAAGGTACTTACATGCGACATTTTTAGTCATAACATGCAAGGGTGTGAAACTTACTTCTTCGCAAATTAGAATATCCGTTATGTTAACACTCGTCTACAGCGCCGTCCAGCGAGTTTGAAAATTAAATTACCATAGAGTGATCTCCGACAAAAATTTATTTTTCTTAATTCTACAGGGTGTCCGAAAAAAATTGTACACACGCTAACAGGAATATCAAGTGTCAATGGGCTGTTTATTGCCAAACGTTTCCGCCACCCCTGTTGTCTCCTTAAAGAATTTCGTTCGTCATCTGGTTGCCCTAAGCTTTACATTGGAGCGGGATGGGGTGGCTATCGGAGAAACGTCCCAAATGATAAAGAATAAAATGTATTAAGCCCATGATATTTATTATTATACACTTTGACACTATGCCCTATCCGCAGTGACGTCGCGTGGAGTAAATCCTTGGGTGTTCACAGCCAGCCTAAAATCAGAGAAAATTTAAACCCCTCCCCCAGACCGAGGGGGCTAAAACATACAGATTACGTGGCAGTGTCTGCTGCCACGTTCTTTTTCTGCTAAAACCTCAAAACAAGAAGAAGAGGTCAGGCCAATCATGTCATGCGTGTACGAGATGCAACGAGACTCAACGAGAGAACATGATATTCAAGATGGCGAAGTTAGGGTCGACGGCGTAATGAGCTGTCTCTCTCTCTCTCTCTCTCTCTCTCTCTCTCTCTCTCTGTCATGCGTAGAACGTGGGCCAGTGGCTTTATGAACAGCGGTCTCTAGTGCGAAGACCCAACATTTTAACCATGGCAAACACCAATAGTTTATCCAGAATTTTCGATCTATTGAGTGTACGTGTATTAAGTACGGACTTGAAGTATGGTCTTAGCGGAAGTGACGTCACCTAATACAGTTCGAAAGCGCCAAGAACAGAAGTACGCAAGTGCACAACTTGCAGTACAGACGGGAGCTGACTAGGTCACGTGATTTCCACACTCGTTGTTCATTTGTTTAAAATCACGGAGGTAGAAACCCAGCAATACAGGTTAAATATACGTTATGGGCCAGCAAGTTGTTGGTTAAAGTTCTTATAATGTGTAGAAACGTGTACGAACATTTGAAAATGTTATGTGATTTCTATGGTGAAAAACAAGTGTTTAAAACGTGGGGAATACAATGAGTACTAAGTTTTATCTACTGATCGTATTTGGCGCTGCAGTCGAAGTGCAATTCGAAAGACTTTCACTTCCAGTCCACGACTTGAAGACCGCACTCCAAGACCATACTCGGAGGATGCTCGCTTCAAGTACGGTCTTGCACCTTTCGGACAGGGCCTGAGTTCGTACTTTATAGTTCAAATAAAAATACAAACCTACGATTATCCCTTTTTCAGGAAATAATTTGTAGTGCCGTTTATTTGTACAGGCCAAAGTTCTGTGTGACATGATTTTTCAGTTTGTTAATATTGATTGATTTAGTTTATTTTACTACGCTTTTCTGCCACCTTTGGCTAATCGTGAAGATGAGGATGAGTGATATGTTGAAATTTATGAAGGAACGGACACTCACAAACACCCAAGCCTAGGCCGACATTCGAACCGGGAACCCTTAGCGTAGTAGCGCGTTGCAATAATCACCCCGCCACTTTAATGAAAATTAAGTAAACAATAAACATTCTTCTATTCCCCTCCTAAAATGCATGTACCATTTCATTTGAACCAAATCTGGGTTATCATACGTTTTATGCACAGATAGACTAATTGGGACTACCATCCTACCCAGATGGCTCTGCAAACCACTTTTTTGCTACCGTCCTTCTACGTTGGCGTGATACCCAGACACTATACCTTTTGCTATTTGTCGTCAGCCACTCATTTCAATGACCAGTAAACCCCCTCCCCGCTCTTCTCCAAGTAACTTTCCTTGTATTCCGTGATGTTTGAGTTTGATTTCATTTGATTTATTTGCATTACATTTGTGCAATGCATTTGTTATATCGGACATATAAATGAATAGAGCAACGTGGGACATATTAAGCAAAGATCTAGGTATATGACCTTCAACGACCCTTGAGAGACATCAAAACATGTTGTTCTAGAATGAATCTGGTTGGCTGGCTTCCCAGTGATCTTGTAATGCCCTGGACATTACATTGTAATTCTTTGTAATTCTTCTCCACAGTCTCTTTAGTCGAGCTGCAAACCATCATACTCTCTTGAATGGAGGAGGTAGAAAGCAAATTGTAAAAAGAGCCGGGACGGGAGGGATGACTATAGTAGAAGTACATGAGACAATACGGATTGTGAAATTACTTGTATATTATTTTACATCGCTTTTATTTCTATTTAGGCTAATCGCGACAACGAGGATGAATGCAATTTATGAAGGGACACTCACAAAGAACAATCATGCCCAGGCCGGGATTCGAACCCGCGACCACTGGCGTCATCAATTTGAACTCGCGGAGGATCGACACGAGACAAGACAACCAATGAGAATGGAACGGTACAATGGAAAATGTAGGCAAACCAAAAAGATTTATGTAGAAAGATCTGATTTCTGTAGAACTCGAGAGAAAAAATACAAACAAGTAATCAAGCAAGGAAAGCAGAACCGGAAAACATAGGTGCTGATTTCTACAGATATTAGGGGGGGGGGGGAGCTAAGCAAAGTATAAATACCAATTTTTTTCCGTGTGTGGGTAGGTATCCTGAAAGCATAAAAATATATAAGGGTACATCGAACTTTATTAGCTAGAAAAAATACTATAGCCTATAATGATGCAACACAGTATTTTGAATGTAACTTGGAGTTTTATACCCATACATGCTCTCTTTCTCTCTCTCACACACACACTCACGCACGCGCGCGCGCCTCCCGGGTGGTGTAGCGCAGATACTCGGTGGAGGCACATAGTGGTTCGGATCCCACTTTAACACGCAGGCGAGTGTATATTTTCAAATGGTACGAATCGTATCGTATAAATATATAACACTGCCACAGCAATGCAATATCAATTTTTCTTACAACAACTAAAGATAAGCAATTAGTTTTGATTCCAAATATAGTTCCTTTACTAAGGATAATATTGAAGACGCACACAAAGTGGTGTGTTTGTGAGAGTGACACAATGTTTGCCATATTCCAACTGTGCAAATAATTATAAGTAACTGCAAAAATTAAATGAGGATGAATTAAATAAAAATGGGTGAAAGGACAATCACCAATACAAATAGACAACACAACATGAGTCCAACGGAGGATTATCCTAGCTACAGGTCAAGGTGCCAGAGCCTCGTTAGTCTGCAAAATGCAGTCCAGAGTGTAGTGCAGAACGGGGCGAATTGTAACATGGAGTAAATGCAGTATTCGTTACTGTGCTCCTCTCGCTCAGTTGTGAGTGTCTTATGTGGCGGCGTTGCTTACGTCATGATTACTGTGGCTATGACGCGCATTTTTTACAAATTTCAACATGTAAGTAAAAACCTAAAGCACTCCGTTATTGTTTAATAGTGCTTTCTCGATGCCGTCTGAACAAGGTTTGTGCATATATATCATTGCAATACGCATCATTTCATGTCGCGCTACGACGCCAGAGGTCCCGGGTTCGAATCCCGGCCTGGGCATGGCTGTTTGTTAGTGTCCATTCATCAATTTCATCATCATATCATCACCATCTTCGCAAATGAGCCAAAAGTGGCACAAAAAGCTAAGTAAAATCGAGCAAACCAATCAATCATTTTATGTATTTGTTAAGATTGTTATGCTCACTTTCTGGTGTCATGGTTAGTAGCTGCAAGCCCGCAAACAATATGGCGTCAGGTTGGGGTAAATGTAACACATTTAATTCCATTTCCCATTTAAAATATTAGCTTTTATTGTAATGTTTGTTTGAGTTGGTGTTTTAAGTCCACTTTATGCACAGTAATGCTAATTGGGACTGGACCTACAGTTTAAAGTGGGATCCGAACTACTATGTGCCTCTACCGGGTATCGAACCCAGGACACCTTGTTTACAAGGCGACGACGCTACCACTGTGCCATCGGGAAGGCCCCTGTATTGTTTATTTATTTATGTAAAGACATGACACAACAGGCAAATGCCGATTTACAGTGTCTTGCATTATCACATTGCTTGTTACACAAAGTATGCAATCAATAAAATAGATAAGGTATGTAGAATAATATGATAATATGTGTTGAAGTAATACAAAATTTAATATAAAAAGTAATATGAAAAAGAGAAAGTAACAACCTGACAAGTGAGGTTAAATCTTACACATGATATGACAAGAATAGAAACAGAGAAGAACAAAACAACCATAGAAAAACATATGAACCACACATTACATATAAATGATGAGGTATAGAAATAATGATAGGAAATAGCAAGAAACTGGTCCTTAACATCAATTCTTACACCTGAACAAACCACGTATGTACATAGAAAATGACTGAACTGCTAAATAACGTCAAATCTTGTTTTGAAAGTAAGTTTCGATTTCCCTTTTGAACTTTCGTAAGCTTTGAAAGATGTCCACTTTATTATATGATTTTGCAACATACACATTTTCCGAGTGGGTGACACATTGGCTGACTTTGTTAGAGCTCTCGGTACTTGAAACAGCTCTCACCGCGGACTTATATGGTACATAAAACGGGCTTTCTGAGAGCAGTTGGGAGGAGTCTAATGATTTGCTTAGAAGTTTTTGTGAAAATAGCAAATGATGTATATTTCTTCTATCGTATAGGGATTGTACGTGGAAGTGTCTTGTGAAACATTGTACAAACATCCTGAAATATTACATTCTGCTTGTTTGATAGAGTGGGAAGTGCGGTCACCCCTCTGCTCCCTTTATTCCTCCCTTGGCACGATATTTTTGGCATTTCATTCAAGCTGTGTAAATTATTCACCAATATATGAGCAAGAAGAAGAAGAAGTAGCTCACGACAACCCCTTAAGGATCTGTACGTTCCGCTCCCCCTCCCCCGCCCTTTAACCTGCCTTTCAGCTTACGTGGACTGTTGCAGCCAAAGTATCATGAATGTGTTTTGCAAATGTCCCACTCCCACGAGAGAGGAAGAGAAGGAAAGGCAATAATGAGAAATGGGGAGATTGAGTGAAAGAGACTGCGATAGAAAGTGAAAGAGTAAGAGGAATATGAAAATGGGGGATAGAGAAAGATGACGAAAGAGGAAATAATTTTATTGTCGGAAATAATTTTAAATGTATTTGTTATTAGACGATTAACATTAGGCCATTGCAACTGTCATTTCTGGATCCGCCACTGCTACTGCTATGTAGGCAATGCACACTAAAGGAAAAGTGAAATGTGGATTTAAAGGGAAAGTGTTGGTTTGAACGTCAGTTTCTATTCAGATGAGTGCAAAGTCAAAATTCTAGTGCACAACTGTTAGGAGACGAAATTAGTGAAAAGAGAGATAGTAATGGGGATGAGTGATGATATGATAACATTGACGAAACTCACAACACCCATGCCCAGGCCGATAATCGAACTCTGGACTCCTGGCATCGTATCGAGGTGGCTAACCATGGCACCACGGAGGTGACGTCGGTAACCGGTTGGAGACTTGCAAGGAAAAATTTCAATATTAATTTTCAATATTAATGATTATTGATTAGAAATTGCTCTTCCAAGCACCGCCTGCCATATCTGTTGCGAACGGGATCCTGCCGGCGTTGTTTCCAAAGTCGCGAGGGTCTGGAAGCCCTCAAATGTGGCATCTAAGCTTCAATACAAAGGAAAGGACAATATTACGGTACCTCCAGCAAGGTCCCTTGACGTGTTTGCAGCCTGCCTGGGGAGAACTAGAACTATTCTCCTAGGTTTATGACAGGAAGTCTGTAGAAAAAGCAAGGTGACAAACAACAGATGTGTCCCTGTTCCTTGTCAGCGAATTTGACTGGTAACAATCTTAGCATAACACATACTTGCCAAAAATGATGAACACATTTTTCTGAATCACTAAATTCAACTGTGTTACGGAGGAAACGTTCTAATCACAAGTTTTCATAGCATTAACGTTGTGTCATGTCTTACTGTACCCGTTTGAAACAGATTTTCTTTTTAATGTAGTCTCCGATCTCCGTCGTGTAGTGGTTAGTACAGTGCGACGACCCCTGGGTTCGAACACCGGTCGCTTGAGCATGGATATTCTTTGTGAGTACCCTTTCATAATTTCACCATAACCATATCATCACTCATCCTCATCTCCGAGATTTGCCAAAACTGATAAAAAGCGAAGTAAAATAAAAAAAAATCAACCTATTAATATTTTTATTTGACTGTGATCACGATTGCACAAGAAATAAATTAATGAATAAACGGCTGGATAATATTGCATTTCGAAACTGCGAGACCCCGTCCTGCGTCACGTGTCGCACAGTAGACTGCCCGGGAAATTATAAGCGGTTAATACTTTTTTTTTTCTGTTTGGTGGTGGTTTGGGGTATAATATCCAGATCTGACACATTAAATTTTAAATTGTCAGCTGAATTTTGTGTTGCGAGGGATTTTGGGGGGATGTAATAATATCCAACCGTTGATCAATGTTAAGTATTTTAGGTTATATTTGGATATTCTGGTAGGGAGTGATTGAGCATTAAATTTGGGAGGACTATAGGAATATTTAGCGATCCAGTAAGAATTCGAATATACCTAGGAACGTAGCCAGAATTTTATTTCGGGGGGGCTTATTTCTTAGCAGGGGGTAGAAACCCTGCATACGAATTTCTCAGTATATTACAACTTATTCTACAATATGTTTAATCTTGCTAATGAAGTAAGATTAATTTTCCGTCCATACAATATTAAATTAGATGTTTGTAGTATTTCGGGGGGATCTTCAGCACCCGAGCTCCCCTGGCTACGTGCCTGAATATAACATTGAGAAGTCTTGTACTATCAACGGGATTTTAATCTGGATTAATATCTACGAGTATGGTGTTATAACCATCCTTCTATATTCCTTGTATCCTAAAACAAACATCGATTGCACGAAACAGTAGTGAAGTGAAATATTGCACTCATAGGCGGATCCGGAATTATTTTCTGGGAGGGCACAGAATATGCACAATCCAAAAATATTACACGGTGTAATATTGGAAATATAATGTGCATACTTTCTACACATTAAACGCAACCATTCTACATGGCGTTCTTTCTCTTTAAAGAAAAAAAAGCTTGGCACAATTGAAGACTGAAATTGGTAAACGCTGTAAGTACCACAATAATTCAAACACCGGTTTCCACGTTAAACTGTGAAATGTGCCATGCTTTATAATGTGGTAAACGTGAAATGTGGCTGGTAGTAGTTCAAAGGGCGTGTAAAGAGGTCACTAGTATACACGTTCTTACGGGCTGATGTGCGGAACGATGCGATTTCCCAACCAACCATTTTCATACCACAGACATTACGACTACCAAAGACATAATTCTATCCCATACGATGAGAATTATTATATATGATTGAAACTGAAATGCAAACACCTCAATTGTCGCGTTTGAAGGTAGAGGTCCTCCTCCAGTTGTTGTATTGATAAAGAAAAGCAGATTTCATATCGTTCTTCTTAACAAGTGGAAATAGCAGACATTCGCATTGTCGTGCCCAGGATTTTCGAAAGGGGGGGTTAAATGTACATTTTTTTTTGTCATTCCTCAATTCCTAATTTTGCCATCTTTTCCTGCCTGTCACACTCCTTTTTTTTTCTTTTTTAAGAATATTGATCCTAAGCAGGGATTATGACCTTCACCAATCCCTTCTTGAACACACCACTGGACATCCGAAATAATCTTGATGGCTCCAGAGAAACCCTGCCGTGGCTATAAACACGGGGATGGGAGCTAAAAAAAGGGCCTGTTATGACCCAGGTCTTCCTGTTCGGAAGGGATCGGCTGTTCTCGGCACCGGCAGAGACCAGAGGGATTCGCATCATTTCTGCGATGAGCTGAGGCTTCTACCACCATTGCCTTCAATAGGAAACTTGACGGAAGGGTTCAGCGCGAGGGGTAGTACTGGAACCTCATTTCGATGCGCTAAGATTAGCGAATGAATCTCTTGCGTATTTCGAGCTGTTTCATGCTGTCGCTTGGCTTACTTCGCACAAATATGAGAGTATTCTGACTTATTTTTTTATACATCTTCTCTAAAATATTTAAAATGCAATATTTTTATTATCTTGCTTGGTCATCACCGCATCTCCCGATGACCGGACGCTTCGCCTCTGTATTGTTCGTTGCATTTCTTTTATCTCTAAATATCTAGCGTATTAGAAACTGCGGGTAAAATAATGGTATCGGCGTCACCGCTTCTGCTGGTGTGTATATTCATGGCACGGTGTTATATGCACGGGGAACTTTACCTACTATACAACACACGATAGCTACAGATACACTTTTAAATCTGCTTCAATACAGTTTGTTCACAGTAGATATATCACAGTTGTGTTTCCCATTATTTTTGTGGATGTTTCAAGCTTAAATATCTCCTCCGTGTATTAACCATGCCAAAATTATAAGGTTGACATATTTAATTGTCTTGGCTGATTTCATCCAAATGGAATACCGTATCCATCCTCCAAAATATCTGGTTGCAATGAAACTAACAGTTCCCATGGCCAAAACACTAGTGACCCCAATTTGGCCCCCAACATACATATGCAGTATATTAAAAAAAAATCATTGTCAAGCCATAGCTTAAGAAATGCCCAAAAATATTTGTCTGTTTTCTTAATGTCTAAAAATATGTAGTTTAGGTAGATATTTGAAAGTGGCATAAGAATTTAGAGTTACCTCAGAATATTAAAAATCAATTTTTCATCCACCATCTTGAAATGCATTCAACAAATGGAAATGCAAAATAAAATCATTCCCTGGGTGTATCTAGTTGCGACATGAATTTCAGCTTAAAAACTCTAAATTTGCTACATACATCGTGGTCTCAAAATTAGTGACTTTATTTACCCCCACCCTTCCTAAACCACACACTATATTAGGGAGCTTTTATTAAAAACTTCAAGCTCAACTTAGCTGAGACTTGATTTTCTTAATCTACGAAAATCTAACCTCAAATATTAGCATAACTTAAATGCTCTCGCAAGGCATGTTAAATCAGTCTGTAGTCCACCATCTTTAAACATGGTGACAATATTTTCGCAAATAGAGTTATCTTGTAACTCTAAAAATTGTAACTCAAAAGCTTTACAATTATATGTTTGCTCTCCTAAACTATAAAATAAAATTTTAAAAGTTTTACTGCAAAATTACAGACCGACGAATTATCTACAATGACTGAGTTTAGTTCCTTATATTCCAAAAATGCATTGTAGACAGTTTTGGGGGAAAAGAGAGCATGATGTAGGTAGAGCGTACGTGCAACATGCGGATAATTAGTTTTTCATTCACCATCTTGAAAGAAATTGTCCAATTTCACTCACATGTAATACCATTCCAGTCTGTCAAGTTTTCTAGCTGCAGAAACATGTTATCATGGTCACTAAATAGATGATATGTCTATCTTTGCCCATCCACCCCACCCAAGCTCCTAAATCGTGCATTACTATGTTTCTATAAATTTATTGTCAATTTACAGTGCAAATAATGTCACAATGCTCCTGTTTTATGCACAATGCTCGAAATTGTAGTCTATAAAAAGGTTTGAAAGTGTCAAAAATGGTCAAAATATAAAAGTATACATATGCATTGTACAGCGTGTCCCGCTTATACGTATAAAAAAAGAAAAATTCATAACTTCTAAAAAAACTGTCAGAATGATGTGATTGTTGTTTCATTTTAAAGAATGACTCAGAAATTTTTTTTGCAACACATTTAGTGGTAGTTGCGCATGCGCAGTATCCAGAATGTCTTGAAAACTGATATTATCAGTTTCTCAGTAGCCATTCGTCATGTGGTCGCCACAAGAAAAGGTGTTTTGTGTTTTAACGTTGTCTGAAGTGAAGTCTGTGCCACTTGTGCAGACGATTTCGTGCACGTTATGGTTTAGGTGCTTAACAAGTGGTAAATGTACATCGTACATTCCAATAAAGAAATGGGAAAAACAGTTACGCGAAACCGGTTCATTTCTCAAATCTCGTTAGAGAATTCCTGGACGAGCATTTCAATGGAAAATGGATAGGAAGAGGTTCGAATTTTATTGAATGGCCCCCACGGTCGCCAGACCTCACTGTGTGTAATTTTTTTGTTGTGGGGGTGTGTTAAGGACAAAGTTTACTGTACACCGGTTAGAGATTTGCAAGACTTGCGCGAAAGAATTGTGGTTGCAGTAAGCAACATTACTCCGCACATGCTTAAAAACGTGTGGCTTGAGGCTGACAACCGGTTTGACATTTGCCGTACCACTAATGGTTCACATGTGGAAGTGCGCAAGTTTTCTTGATTTGTAAAAAAAAATTTCTGAGTTGTTACATGTTTGTACAAAGTTTGGACAAAAAATATTGGTAAATAAAAAAGTTGTGAACTGTATTTACGTGAGTACCCCACACCCCATATTTTTAAGAAAGAAAATGAAATTGTGCTAGATTATGAGAGTACTCGACTTCTTGGGTATAGAGCTCCGAACCACAAATAACATTTATCCTACATGGGCAAGCAACCCATTACAATGTCTCAGTGCAAGGCATTGGAAAGAAAACAGAACATTTGCATACATACTAAATTTTGAGAAATGAAATGAATAATTTGAAGAGTGTTTGATTTAATTATACCACAATTAACTTTATTCTACTTTCACGACATTTTAATAAAATGTACTCAATTCTCATTTGTATTGTTTTATACATGAAAAAAAATATTGTAAAAGTTGATCGTCACCACATACAGAAGTGACTGATATCTAAAGTGCTACCACATTTCAAAATAATAAGCTTTCTTTGTTCAATGTTTTATCTAAATATTTCAGACCCTTTTGATTTCTTGTTTCTTGGATATATGTTCGTATTATTTCTGTTAGAAGTTCATTTCTAGCACGATTTGATAAAAATATCCTGAAAATACCACTGTGATTTGTACAACATGAATTATTTTGAGTATTATAAGCTTGGCTAAGCATTAATTTTACAAGTTTTCTCAAACTGTTGACAATTCTAGAACCTCACAATTATTTAAAACAATAATTTACAACATTTTCTGAAAAAAAAACAACACATTTTGAGTGGGTTTTTGGTGGGGGGTTTTCGAGGTGGGTTTTTCTGAAAAACCCGCATGGGGAAAACTGGGCTGGCCCACCCGGGCTAACCCTGCAATTAAACCTTTCGGTTCACTTTCAGTTCTCGAACCTGAAACTGGAATGAAACCGGAATATATCTATCCGAACCGTAACTGAAATGATCTGGGGTTTTAGTTTCAGTTCGGCCCGGAATGAAACCTTGCGGTTAATTTTCAGTTCTCGAACTGAAACTGGAATGAAACCGGAATACATATGTCCGAATCACAACTGAAATGATCTGGGGTTTTTGTTTCAGTTCGGCAAGGAATGAAACCTTGCGGTTAATTTTCAGTTCTCGAACTGAAACTGGAATGAAACCGGAATATATATGTCCGAATCACAACTGGAATGATCTGGGGTTTTAGTTTCAGTTCGGCCCGGAATGAAACCTTGCGGTTAATTTTCAGTTCTCGAACTGAAACTGGAATGAAACCGGAATATATATGTCCGAATCACAACTGAAATGATCTGGGGTTTTAGTTTCAGTTCGGCAAGGAATGAAACCTTTCGGTTCACTTTCAGTTCTTGAACTGAAACTGGAATGAAACCGGAGTATATCTATCCGAACCGTAACTGGAATGATCTGAGGTTGTACTTCTAGTTCTGTCCGAAATGAAACCCTTCTGTTCATTTTTAGTTCTCGAACTAAAATTGGAACGATGGCCTGAGCTTGCACTTCCAGGTTGGCCCGGAATGAAAGTTTTCAGTTCGGTTTCAGTTCTCGAACTTAAACCGTTTCCAGATCAAATGTTAAGGATCTGGGCGGGTTTTGTGATGTTTGAGATCGAGAAAAATACTGAATAACTTTTACATTTTCTTCATTTAACAACTGTATCTCACATTGTACTGACAATTGTATTTTTTTTGTAATTATCTGTGAAATGAAAACGAAAAGTTTATATGAATCCGCCGCGTCACTTTTACCGCAGTTGATTCAGTTCAAAATGGCATCAAACAATGGGACGAAAATTAACTGTGAAGAAAGTTATGTATCTTCTACTAAGAAAATTAACTTATATCGATACAAATTGTACATACAATCGTAATAAATAAACCAATCTAATCACATTATACCTCTTATATCTCATGATCCCAAAACAAGATTTTGGCTGCTTTAGATGATGGTATAAACTTATTTTGAGAACTTTTTTCAACATTGTAAAATTTTCACTTTTTAAGAAATTGTGTTGATTCGAGTCAAATCATTTGACATGGAATGACCCAACTATATATATTTACATATACACATACATATATATATATATATATGTATATATATATATATATATATATATATATATATATATATATATAGGCCTATAAGGTATCAAAATGGCAGTTATTTCAATATATCTATATATAATCTTTAAATAACAGCCCTATTGATACCTTGTATGAAAATAAGTAATCAAACTTATGTACTAGATAGCTTGAAACAAAATCAGGTAATTGTACAAATAACATGAAAGAAAGTAGGTAAGTAAGTAATTTATTACTCAGTTGACTCATTGTGGGTGTTGGAGTACAGCAACACATACAAACAAAACATTACAATTTCATATGAGGGTAATACATATCAAAGCCGGCAGTCCGTGTTACTTGGAGCAAATACAATTTTAAAAGTAGCGTATGATATCACATTACAGTAACCAAATTGTAGTTAAACAGATACATTTATGAAAGTAGCGTATGTCATCACAGTACAGCAAACAAATTTTAGTTAATAAATCCGATACAATTCTATGTGGGCTGTGGCTAGCTTCATTAGTGTGTCCATTTTCCCGCAGAACTCCAACATCAATAAGATTAATACACATTAGATTTTCCTATGGCAGCAAATTTTCCAATTCACGTAAAATGGCATTTACTGTTTTGTATGTAATTACATAATTTTGTTTGGTTTTCTGAATTCCTGAATATAGAAAATTAAAATAAAATAAAGTATTTAGGAGAACAAAGAGGTGAAAAACTAAAATGAGTCATTTTGACTTCAGCAGTGTAAACCAATAAGAGGTGAAGGAGGTGACCTAAAAATAGTAACATGGTGAACTTAGTGAACTGTATAATCCTCTCATCAGCTGAAAGTGAAGCATGTCCCATTAGAAACAAATATATTCGGTCTACGGTGGCTTCGTAGAGTTCGCTGAAACCTTGCAGATCGATTCTTCACTTTGCGTACTTCACAGGAAACAAATAGTATCGTTTGTCAAGCGTAATGGATTTGATGTAAAAATTACCTGAAAATTGTATTTTTATGTCGGAAAAAGTCACCTGGCGTTGCAGTGTTCGCCACAAACGGTTGTAGCGGCGCCAATTTTTTTTTTTTTTTAGAGAAAAAGTAAATATACGTGTCCTATAAAATCGTTCACATTGCCCACAGTAAAAAAAAAACAAAAAAAACTGTGAAAATCTGAGACCATGATGGTACTACCCCAACCAGAATTGAGATGGACCACGCCTAATATATAAATTTCAAATGGAATATGTATAAGTTTAGTAAGAATTATGTTAATCGTACTTAACCGGTGTTGTAATTCCACATCCTTGTATGGTACAACGGGCTTTAGATGATTCCAAATCCTGGACAAAATACTCCCATGTTGGATTTGTTCTCGGAAGTCCACCGGTTGTTGAAGGAACAGCTATTGAAAGAAAATGTATTGTGGTTGAAGCCAACAGTGTGTCGATCAAACTTCTTTTCGTGACCGCACAACCAATGACCACCACTCGTGGACAATGTCGATACGAGAATTGTTTCTTGAATTGCGCTGCAGCTGTGGAGAAAAACACGATTCCAATGTGGATTTGATTAATATCTTGTATGAACAGGGGTATTTATAGTACCTGGATTTAAACAGTTTGATGCCATGGTAGTCGGGTAGGAGGCCAGGTGATTGGTTGGGAACGGGAATGCAATGCGATGTAAGGCACTGTTGGAAAATCCAACATACTTCCTGTTCCCTTCCTAGAAGTGGTGACGCAATAGAAACTGGACGGGACGGACGTAGTGACTAGTGAGTCACCTACTGACTATTTGAACCAACAATGTTATTTTTTTTATGTTGTAACAATAACGGAAATCTGGCCTATAAAATATGAAAAATGACACCAAACACGACCAAAATATACGAATTACAAACATATTGACACTCAGAAGTAATAACTACGTATCCATATTATTATGTAGCGTATTGGAAGCAATGAGTTCGTGTTTGGTGTCATTTTTTACACTTATTTCATACAAGTTTTAGGTATATAAAATATTGAGAATTCAGGGAATACACAGAACTATTCAGTTATGTGAAGGAGGACTCTCAGGCAAAACGTTTGAGAAAAACTGCGTTAATGGCATTTCGGATCTGGCTCCCCCCAAAATACCAAAATTGTTCACTACGAAGTCTTATTCCGAAACAAAACTTAAAATGAAAGTACACGGAGGATTATGGTGCACCAGAATGTTGCGAAACATTTCAATTCAGGTTCGGGTGCGAACTAAAAGTGTTCACAATGAGGTTTCATTCCGGAACTGAACTGAAACGGAAAGTACACGGAGGGTTATGGTGCACCGGAATGTAGCGAAACATTTCGGTTCAGGTTCGGCTGCGAACTGTAAGTCGAACTGGAACATGTTTCAGTTCGAGTTCAAATTCGGTTCGCAGTCCCTGCTCAGTGGGCGTTAAGCTTAAGAAGCTCCTGTTCTAACCACCCCGCCATTGTGGTTGGCGAAATGCTGTTGTAGTATTGGATGTGACTACCAATGCTATGATAATATTACAGATAGAGCTAAATACATAATAATTGTAGAGTTGCAACATTATGGTCCCAAAGTAACGGGAAAAAATTCAACTCACCGATACACCTCCCAACCCAAAAAAGCCACAAAATTGCTTACAGATAAAGGCCATGCTTATTGTATACATTCAATTCTCAGAAATATTAGAATAGTTCTGTGTTCCGCAAATTAACAAGGTTTTCAAATTTCTTTTAACAGCCACGATAATTGTATGTTTAGAAATATATATATATATATATATATATATATAAATATAAATAAAATTGAATTATACGCAGTAGCAATTATTATTATTATAATAAAGAACTCTAAATGTGAGTTAACAAACAAACAGAAAAGTATTTTCGTCTGTGGTTGGAGCCTGCCTCTCTACACAACAAACACATCAATTTATGCAAGGACAAAATTGAAATTTTTACAAATTTGGAAAATTGTCGATGTTATTATCGTAGCTTTTTATAGGTTCACATTTAAATTTTTCATAGTTCAAGGGGTAGGCCATAGGCCTCATTGCCCTTCCTCTGGGTACTGCCCTAATTTTTGGAAACAACTTAAAAATCTGTGTCCTTTGATATACGTGCAGGGGCCATCATTTATCTAGCTATTCGAATTCTTATGTCAGTATCTACCAGATTCATATTGGAGAAGGAACTGGTTCAAGGGACTAACTCATAGTAATACAGTACTAGGCTACCGAAAACATTTCGATGATCAAAGTTATTCCCTGACCCAGAAACAGTTAGTATATTCAATATTTTCATTGGCAGCAACAAGAAACAACGTGAGAAGACGAGTTCGTCTGTTCGTTGTTTATTGATTGAATTTGAAATTTTGGGTGCGTCAGCACTTAGTCCATTATACGGGTCCAGACCCTTACCATAACTAAAATATAACTAATATAACTGTAATGTCAAAGGAATAAAATATTCTTATTTAGGTTAAAAGCTGAGGCTGTAAAGGGAAACTCAGCTCACATAAGGTCAAACAAAACACAGGACCACACACACACACACAGCCCTATGAAGATTATACTGGCCGTAGGTCTAGACGCCAGAGCCTGGAAAGTCTGCAAAATGCAGTCCAGGGTGTACTACGTGGAAGTGAGGTTGAAAACTGGATGTACTACGTGGAAGAGTCCCCCCCTTACACCTCTCGTCTACAGGCCCGTAGCTAGAATTGATCTCAAGGGAGGGGGGCTTTTTAGACCAAGTCCATTCTCGAAAGTTTAACAGTATTAAATGAAGGTAAATGTGTGTGTGTGTATGTGGGGGGGTCATCAAGTTGAAATTAGAAATATCATGAAAATACTACCTCTTTTTCTATATTTTCTAAAGCCTAGAAAATCTTCTACCTAGACTTCGGCTCATAAACTAGATGAATGAATGTAATAGCTGCTGTCTGCATTTTAACTTTTCACTGCAAACAAATTATACAAAATAATAGTTTTACCAAATAACCTAATGTCAAGGGGGCTGTCGGCAGTGCCGGGGGGGGGGGGGTGTAGGCTTGTCTGGCTACAGGCCTGCTCGTCTAGTTATTTGTGCGCGGATTATTTTTGTCATATTTTCTAATAAAAAAAAAAGCTCTTAGCTACAGCTTCAGTCCGTTAGTTGATTTTGCATTGCTTCTATTCATGTAAATATTAATTATTTTGTTGTAAATACACTGAAAATACTATTTGCTTCCCAATAATAAAATTAAGGAAGTTGAAAAAAGTTTAAATTAATTCCATTTTACAGGTTATAAGCTTCAGGATATTTGCAACGATTTTCGTAACCTTTCTTAGTAAACTATTCCTGCATCAAAGAACAGCGAAGATCCTGTTCTGAACATTTTTTGAATCGACAACATTCTCAAGGATATTACGCATGAAATCAAAACCAGAACACATCTTCTCAAAATAAGAATTCGTTTGAGTGGGCAGTTGCCCACCCGTGTCCACACCTGACACCGATATAACATGAACAGCGGTTTGTGGAGGCGGAGGTTGATCCTTTATGAAATGATAATAAGTTACACATTCGCTATATTTCTGAATACTTGCACCTGTGTTCAGCTCTATCTCAAGCACAATAGAGCCTATCTTTAAACATGAAGGTGTGTTCTGTATGCAGGGATAATTCATTGGCTGAATCTAATGAATGTATGCCAGTGATCAGTGGCGTAGCGCAGTTCTCTGGAGCCCCCTGCAAGTATAATATTGGGGCTCCTTAGTGAAAAAAATATCTAGACGTACAATAACAATTGTTAGGTACTCCCTCCCCTGCCGTTTAAATTAAATTAACTTTTTCCGCAAATACCCTGCCATCCCGTTGCCGCCAGTGATGTGAGATGAGCCTGAACGTTGTTTTGAAGCTCCTCATTGGTGTGGAAGTTTTGGCCTTTCTTCAATGCAGGGAAGGGGTGAAAATCACTCGGCGTTAAGTCGGGGCTATACGCTGGGTGATCAAACACTTCCCATTTAAACTGCTCCAGAAGGTGTTGGGTTACAACGCTGAGTGATTTTCATCTCTTCCCTGCATTGAAGAACTGGCTAGGAGGCCAAAGTTTCCACACCAATGAGGAGCTTTAAAACAACGTTTAGGCCCATCTCACATCACTGACGACAACGTTCTTCGCAGAGGGGATCGGAAAGCTCGTCCCACGATATGACAAATGCCTGTATCTTAATGACGATTATGTCGGAAAGTAACCAGGTATGTACATAACTTTTGGTAATAAATTCATTTTGTTACCTACACTTGTCTTATGTTTATGGTCAATCAGAGGTTGAAAAAAATTGCCCTCGTAGTTTTCACGTTTTTCTTGAATTATTTCTTCCAGACGGCCAAGAGCACCTGCAGGGGGGCAATTGTCCCCCTCGATATCAAATCTTATACAAATAAAAATAGATTTCGTAAAATTTTCTTCCTCGCTTCGTTCGCTATATCTGCTTTTCTTGCAGTCTTCTCAAGTTCCAAGCCGTAGCTAGGGGGCGGCGGGAGTTGGCCCTGGGCGCCGAACGATCTAAATGAAAAAAAAATGAAAAAAGAATGCCATTGTTTTCAGTTTGCAAAAATTTGGATCTACCATATTCTCGCGTCTATTAGCCGCACGCGTGTATAAACCACACACCCTTTTTTGGCCTTAGATTTCAGGAAAATAAAATTTCTCGTGTATAAGCCGCACGATTGACCTTTTTTTTTTTTTTGCGTAGGTAGCCAATTTCAATGATCTACATAATAATACCGTATCATTCAGTTTGAGTCCTCAAAGCCCTTATTCACTGTCGTTCCTGCTACTCGTTGAAATATTTTCTGCACAAGAGGTACTGTCATCTTCATCACTAGCATCATCATCCCACAATATTTCATCCTGGGTACCATCTAGGGCATTGGATATGCTGCACTTCAGAAAACCCTTCACAATTGTCTCCGACTTTACACTTTCCCATGCTGCCAGAATCCATTCACACACTTGCTTGACAGTCGGACGTTTGATCTTTCCTGTTGCTGTAAGTTCGTGGTTTCCTGCACTAATCCAGTCATTATACAGACGCCGGAACGCAGCTTTAAACGAGCGAATTACACAAACGTCTAGGGGCTGCAGTACAGAGGTTAGATTCCCAGGAATCACAGCTACATCCGTTTTCAACTGTTGGAATATTGTCTGTATTCTGTCTGTTAGGTGACCACGAAAGCTGTCCCACACCAGCAAACTCTTTTGCTTCAGCAATGCACCAGACCTTCTATTCCAAACTTTGTCTATTCAGTCCAATACCAGTTCTTCTTTCATCCATCCTTTCTGCTGGGCACGTATGAAAATGCCTCCTTTGGCACATTCTTACGCTTCAGCACAACATACGGTGGCAGTTTCCTACCATCCGCGAGAACACCCAACATTACAGTGCATCGTTGTTTTTCTCCACCCGTGCCGATCTGAGACAAGCTATAATCATTGGACTTTCGCATTCGAATCACGTATTTGTGAAATTTAACATTTTTTTTTTATCAAAGTCTGCAGGGAAACGTTGCGCAATTGTTGTCCTACGGCGAACACCATCCCGCACTAGCTCGGAAAACTTGACGACTCATGTCTAACTTTCCCCTTCCCCTTTTACCTTGAACGGTGGTAATCCCTGACTGGGCAATACGAAATAATCATAGAAAAGCAGATTGTCTAGTAAATCGCATGCCATGTATTATTTCGAGCTCCTAGGTTTTGGAAAGTGAAATAAAGAAAAAGTATGTAACGTAAATTCATAATGGTTGGCTTCTTTGGATATTATTTCATGTCACTTTTTTACTTACTCCTCTGAAACTTTTGTCTACTGTTTTCAGTAGATCAATAGGTGTTTTGAAACATCTACTTTGTTCAGATTTTCAAAAAATATAAAAATAATAATAATAAGGGGGAATGAAATGTAATATTTACAGTCAAAATATTAAGCTTAACATATTATATATACACACTATACTGAATAAATTATTTTCACTTGTAGTTTCTCTACTGTACTGCTTTCAGTACATCAATAGGTGTTTTGAAACATCTATGTTAAGATATTTTTTTTTAATTTGAATTAAAATTTGGGCGCGTCAAAACTTAAGGTATTTTTCACGAGTCACACTATACGGGGCCCAGCCCCTTATCATTACAAAAATAAAAGCGTGTCTGAAAACTAAAATATCCTTACCTTACCTGGGTTAAAAGCTGAGGGACACTCAGCACAGACAAGGATAAAACACAGGACAACACACACAGTCCTATGCGATGATTATACTATAGCTCGACCACAAGGAAAAAAACCTTCCGCCCAAAGCGTTCGCGCAACTTCCCTGTCGTTATCGGTGTTCGGGGCAGTGTTGCCAGGTCAGATTTGAAAAATTCAGGAGATTGTTCCTTGGGAAACCAGAAGATCTGCTACAAAATCCGATGATCTAATAGTAGCGGATGAACGACCTTCTCGGGAGCGGCATAGGCGTGCGCACTGGGGGGCAAGAGGATGTCTGCAGATTTTTTCCAGCGAGGGGGAAACAATGTATTTTTATCAGGCGGGTAAACGAGGCATATTACCCCGTATAATGTTGCCCTCTCAGAAAACACCACTTGAGTTTGAAATTATCACGTTTCTACATCCCTATTATAATAATGGATGTAAATTACTGTAACTGAAATCAACTCAATTTTCGGGTGGGATAAAATACAACCATCTAAAAATAGTAATGTACATGGACGTCCGCAGGATTTTTTCCAGGCAGGGGCAAGGAAGGCATTTTTTTCCAGGGGGGGGGGAAAAGAAGGCACATTTTCTCCAATAATAGTGTTGTTCCCTCAAAAAACATTGCTTAAATTTCAATGTATCACATTCATGCAATAATTAACACACATTATTGCAGCTGAAATGAAATTATATGTGAAAAATATATAATTTTTGGTTGACTTTCATTTTGCAGGGGGGCCACCCCCCCCCCTTCCGGACGCCCATGGTAATGTAGTAATAGTAATAAAATAATAATAATGTCCTAGCACATCGTTTGGCATAATTTCACAGTTCAAACAACACTTTTCATGGCTGAGTGGAGTTCCACTCTCCCCTCCATGTTCAAGTAAGGTGACCAGAAAACTTGTTTTTGAGCAGGCCGTCGGAGGTGCCATAGCAATAGTTTATTATGGAATCCTACCCAGAAATCAATAGGTCTGGCAACACTGACGTTGGCCGCTCTGAAGGCTCCTTCCTCCCGTCTTTTTCCCCCACCCGCCAGCGCGATGGGGTCTGCGCAGGTTTCTTTCCTTGTGGTTCCACTATAGCAGTAGGTTCAGACGACAGAGCCTCGTTAATCTGCAAAATGCAGTCCAGGGTGTACTACTTGAAAGTGAGGTTGGTTTAAATTTTAAATAGATATAAAAACAAATTGTTAATCAGGAGGAATAGAAAGTTATATTTACAGCCAACATGCTGAGCTAAACACACTACATGCATACTGAAGAGAATATTTCACTTGTAGTTCAACTGTAATTGCACATTAGGCCTACTGAAAGTGTTCAGTAGGAAATCATTGACTTTGAGTAGATATTCCGAGAGAAACAGTAGAGTAAGGCAATTGATAACAGTAGATTCTGTCTACAGTATACAATAGAAATTGCGTAGGTTGATAACGACGATGAGAATGAAACAGAGATAAAAACAATGATAATGAAATGCAGAAGAGACCTGGAGCAAACAGGAACGTAGAATGTCTGGCAGCAAAAAGCAAGAGATAAACTGTGAAGTGGATCAATATTCAATTCGATTAATTAATGAATGGTGATATGCTGAGACATTGTAACGAGATGTGCCGAATGGCTGACAGAATAATAAGTTGTGGATACATTGAATTGAGTTAATATATTTGAACAATCTTTTAACGTGCGATTTTGCATGAAATTTTTATACTTGACTCTACATTACTTCATTGCAAATACTAAAAGATATTTTGTGGGGTGTCGAATTCTGTGTTCGATTCCCCGTTCGGTTAATACTGCGATTTTTCTTTTTCATTAAACCGAAAAAAATATTTATTGCATTTTACTTATTGCAAAAATTCGTTATTATTTGCTTTGCGAAATGTAGAGAAATATATTAATTTTCATACTATTACAAGAACACATGTAAGCATGGTGAACCAAAAAAATTAAAATAAATACTATTCACAAAAAATGTCAATAGTATTTATTTCTTTTGTTTCTTGAACATTTTCCCTAAAATAAAAATTTGTGACATTTCGTCGAATATAACACATGGATGATTTTTATGCAAATGTTTGTAAAATTGATGAGAAATTCAAAAAACTATTCTGAAAAATAATTTTCAAAAATAATGTTCAAAAATCATTAGAATGAAGTGGTATTTTTTAAAAATAGATACCAATACATACGCAACCACTACAAGAAGCCACGTCACAACCTCAATTTTCGAAATTGTAGTTTCTCCATGTGAAACGACTTCGACGTAAAAGTAGTAGATTTTGCTTTAATGTTTTGTGACATTCATACCACCTTTCTTTATATTTGCTAAAAAAGAGTGTTTGTTTGGGCGTTTTGTTTATAAATAGGCGGGTGAGGATTATATTTCTAATTCACATTGAACGAATTCGTCTTCCTTATAATCATGCCGTATGAAGGAACGAACTCGTAGCATAGTGGTTAACGCACTGGGTTGTCACTCTAATTGTCGTAGGTTCAAATCCCCATGGTGGCAAAAACTTTTCGTAAGCTCTATTCGTTCCCCATTGTTACTATTTGTCTTCTTTAAAAATTAACAACGAAAGATTATACAATTATCTCTTTCAAAATGAAAAGATGAGGACAGGTTTCTTATTATAAGAATTGGTAATTTTAGTGGTCTCAACGCATCTAAAATCCAAAATACTAGACCGACGTTATTTTCCTACTGAATTTTAAGTCCATGTCCACTTTATGCGCAGATGGGCTAATCGGACCTGGACCTACAGTTAAGAGACCTACAATTTAAATGTATCCCGAGTCGTGATTAGCATATGTGTGCAAAAAGTGATGTTAAAACTAACTCTTGCCCTCAATAATGCAATTTTCTTTCAGCTGTTGTTCCCTTTTTTCCCGAAAATTAACGAATTAACCTAATCATCAACTAAACAAATAAAAATTCATCTCTAAATCAATTAATGAAAAAGTGTTATTACATCCAAACCACTATTTTATCGTAAATGTAAATTAATTATCATCTCACGTAGTGAAAACAATGTGAAAACTATTCTAATGAGTGTTATATGATTGTCAAATACATACATGAAGACATATATTAAGTTCGTGAACTATATTTTGGACAACTTAATACTAATTTGAAACGATTAAACGCAATTAAAGCGACAAAGTAAACTTTTGCGCATTCTTTCTGCTGTTTCACGTTGTTGGAACAATCTGTCCATGCGACAGATTTTTCTAACATGACTGTACCACCAATAGTCATTTCATTTGAGGCACACCAATCTACAAACATTTTCCCATTTTCATTTCTATCACCTAGACCATGCTTGCCAATCACTTGCTCCAGTCCAACATTTTCTGAGCCAATTTTGGCATTTAAATCGACCATTACTATAATAACATCTTTCTTCTTAACCTTATTTATAGTGTCTTGTAATTCTCTGTAGAACTCTTGTTTTTCTTCTATTTCTTCTTGGTTTGTAGGCGTATAGCATTATATGATGCTCACATTTCTAACCTTTGCCTGTAATCTGACCATAATTATTCGTTCAGATACAGGCTTCCAGTCCAATATACTTCGAGCAGTCTTCTTGTTTATGAGTATGCCTACTCCATTACGATGTTCATCAGCTTCATTTGGTCTACCTGAATAGAGGAATGTCATACCACTAGATGTTTTCATCTCTCCAAATTCATTCGAACGCACTTCGCTCATTCCCAGGATGTCCAACTTATATTTCTCCATTTCTGCTTCTACTTGTTGCAGTTTTCCTACCTCATAACGTTCCAAAACCCCACTAGAGTTTTCGTTTTAAGTCCAAAGGTCGTCAACAGTTTGTCCGTCCGGCTGTTTTCTCGTTTGGTTTCTTTAATAATCTATTTTAAGGGTAGTGGGTTATTGGCCCTCTGACCCCGAGTGCCATGATGGGGCTGCCATCTTTAGGCCTTGGCACTTGCCACTCCACAATGTGGGATACAGATGCAGATGTTCACATTTGTTTGTTTGGGACTGGGTAGGAATATTAGGATAGGATATACTAGGTAAGATGGGCGTTACAGAACGTCTTAGTCTGGCTTCTCTTCTGAGACCTGTCCAGCATGGGTGACCCTGCTGGTAGAAAAATCTGCCGCTGGCATAGCTCTCAGCCTCAACAAAGCACGCACGGTCAGTGCTACTTTAAGGCGGCGTTCCCTGGAGGGGAATCAACAACGTATGCAAAGGCTTATCAGTATAAATACAAAAAAAAAACTTTCTTAATATTTTTTTTTTCACTCCTCGTTTCGACGGTACGAGCCCTCGAAAACTGAATATTATCCTGCTTATATATGCAAACCAAACCGCAGATTCAGAATTACCAGGAATGAACTGGTGTTGTAAATATTATACACAAAATTCATGATTTATCTGAAGAAGTCGCATGTTCCAGGTTTGACTCTCGACCTGGGCATGACTGTTTCCTTGAGAGTGACATTTCATTGAACTGGAAATTGTTACATGGGGGGATGTTTGCTCAAGACTTTGAGGACAGCAGCTAGGGTTGAGTGATTTTTTTATTTTACTTCGCTTTGTGTGCCACTTTTGTCTAATTTGCGAAGATGGGGATGAGTGATGATATGATGAAATTGATGAATGGACACTCACAAATGTTCATGCCCAGGCCAGGAATCGAGCCCGGCAGGGACAGCTAGGAGGATGGATGCTTCTATTGTTAACGTTAGTGTTGCTTACGAGACGATACATTTCCCGTCTCATCTCATAAAAGGAGAAGGGAAAAGCGAATGTTTTCGAAATGAGATGGGACAGACCAAAACATTCGTCTTGTATCGTGGAAGGTTGGGTGATACTTAGATTGTGCTGGTTGGTGGTGTTGGTAGTGTGTGAGTGTGGGGGGCAGTTCTCCTGCAACCCGACTTCGAATATTGCGCGTAGTCATTCATCTTCATTGTCGCGATTAGCCAAAAGTGGGAAGAAATGTGATGTTAGAGGAGATACATACTAAATTAACCATGCGTTCTCATCGTTGAGGTTAAACAAAGTAACGGAAAAGCGAAATAAAAGTAGGATAAATACAAGTAATTGCAATATGTATATTAACTGAAGAAAACTGTCGTTTACTGCAGGAAATTTAAAAACTCCCCGTACCTTTTTATACCGTATAACCTCTTATATTGCAGAAATTGGCGTGTAAACCAGAGTGTTCTAAACGTATTGTAATTTTAAAATTTGCGTAGAAAATATTATGATGAAACTAATTGTAATTCCAGAAAAGGCATTCCTATAACAATACGTTCTTGCCAGTCAGAACCAACCTATGTATTCGCAATGAACAAGGTTGTTCAAGTGTTCAGCCATTGACTGTTACAAGTTTTATTTTGTCAGCCTAATGGGAAAACCCTCTACCGAGTGGCTGAATTATAGTAAATACTGCTATACTTTTAGGACATAATCAGTGACGTAGGAGGTGAATTTCAGCGGTGTTTGAAAGCGTGTTTCTCGAGAACCAAAACAAATATCGCCGAGATATTTTGCACATCTCATTTTTGTGTCATTGTCCGTAAAATTAATGAATTTAAAACGTTTTTCATGTCAAAGTGGAAATGTCTTGGTGGGGATTATGATGACCGGTATTTTTTTTGGGGGGGGGGTCATGGTCTTGGGGTAATTGGCGAGTGCTGCATGTCGCTACCAGACATTTTGAATTCCTATATCCCCCAGGTCGCTACGCCATTCCATTGTTTCTTTCTGCTATTTCATCTAATCACCATTCATTCTCATCTATCAGCCATTTGCAATCGCGTGCATTGCTTTGCTCCGCCAACTCGTTTTTTTCCTTTCTTTTCCGTTATGCGTGGCCTTGATCCATAGATTACAAGAACAGAGTATAGTGATGTATTTCTCAAGTTCAAGGTAAAGGGGAAGGGGAAAGAATTTCAGCACAGCTTCATGCGTGTAATTGAACTTCCTTCTGATAAGGACAGGGACGTCGTTAGAGGGGGGCACGTGGAGGCACTGGCCCCCGCAAACGCCCATGTGGCCCCGGCAAATGTTTCTGTATTTTACTGGAAATTTTGATTTGATGGCAAATATTGCAAAATTGTTCTTTAGTAAATTTTGCTTACAGTTTGAAACACTGGTCCCAAATTTTCCGCGGCATGAACGCCAAAGCAAGACTTGCACTCATTTTTCTACTTCTTACCTGTCGAAAACAGATGCAACGCAGGAGCTGCCGCTAATGATCTTATAGCCCGTCGCGTTAAGGGAATTCGGAGGTCTTTTGAAAATGTACTTTTCATCCTTGCCAGGTCAAAATTCGGCCGATTGACTGGTAAGCGGTAACAAATGTCCCTCGGGATCGACTTACTCCTTCCGGAGCTCTTTGGAAACAATTTTCATTCCTGTCTCATATTACGGAGACAGTCATAGTGCGGTGCGTGATAGATGTTGCAAGATAAAACTTCAGGGGGAGGGGGACTGACCCTAATACATGGCTATAATGAAGAATAAGCCAACCCTCATTTATGAAAGATAACGAGGTATGTACTAAATTATTAACAATGATCTACACGCTTTAGATACATTAACTTTTAAAATTCTAAAGCGGTTTCTGTTATCATTTGTATAATTACACAAAGAAGATGGCAGAGTGGTTAGCACATTGCGATACGACGCCAGGGGTCCTGCGTCCGAATCCTGGCCTGAGCATGGATGTTTGTGAGTGTTCATTCATCAATTTCATCATATCATCATCACTCATCCTCATTAGCAAATTAGCCAAAAGTGGCACAAAAAGTGAAATAAAGCAAGTCAATGAATCATTACTCACAGAAGCAGAAATCTTCTTCCCATGGGGTAGTGTACTCAACGTGTGCAATTTCGAGAGAACGTTTTCTAATTCCATTTCTAGGTTGGTTATTTTTCGTTGCTTTTCGTTAATTGCGGCGGTGAGGATGAATGATGAACTGAAGAAATGGTGATGGGACAAGCATAGTACACCCATGCCTGACCAGAGTTAGAGCCTGGGGCATCTGGTTTCATAACGTATTACGCTTACATGTCAGAAGCGGAATTTTGTAAAAACTGTAGAAGTGGGCTGAAGGAAAGTAGCATCCCTGGGTGCATAAAAAAACCACGTTCAGCTCACGCATAAAAATAAAATTAGCCAATAACTGTGCGAAATCTGTTATATCCAGTGCCATCAAATATTTAGTTCTGCAGTCACAGAAAAGATTATTTTAAAGAAATTATACCATAAACGTATGTAAAATTTATTATTCAGCGTCATCATTCTTGAAGTTCACAACCAGTTGGAAAACAGACAGGGACCTCCCCGAAAGTAGTGGGTAACACGATCACCTCGAAATTAAAGGTGCTAGGTTCGATTCTGGTATAAACTATATATATGAGATGTCAAGCTGAGGATTTATTGGAGTTATATTCCCATATTACAGATCCATCGCCGCGTTTAAAACCCTAGCATACAAGAGACAGGGTGAAAGAAAGAGGAAGGAAAGTCTGTAGTTCCGATGTTTCAGTTATCTTCGCGCAAGTATACACCGCTCAAGGCTTATGTCGGCGTTTATGTTACATTATGAAAACTGAAATAACAGACAAGACAACATCCACTTATATAAAATTCTACTCTCAAAACCAACATGGTTATTAATATTGCGTAATGATTACTTTTTGTTACACGCACACACACACACACGTGCACTTGCGGTATCCCAGTAAACACCAATATTATTGATGATAGGGAGTGATGTTTACGGAGGGCGCTCAAGTATCAAGCTTTCTTCCACGTAGTATACCGTGGACTACATTGCTGCAGATTAATGAGGCTCTGGTATGTGGACTCACAGCCAGTATAATCCTATGACGGGTTCTGTTTTGTCTTGTCAATGTTCCTTCGTGATTGTCCTTTCATCTTATCATCATTCGTCCTCAACGCCGCGATGAAAGCCAGTTTTGAGAACTAGATATTATCGTAGGGGAGGATAACAATGAAGCAAAGCAGTAAATGTATCCACAATTTCCAAGTTCTTCCCTCCAATGTGCTCAAATTCACATTTCTTATTATTATTATTATTTCCTTCGAATAAAGCATTTTCCCTACCATCAATTTCATCTAGCTACTATTCATCATATTCGTTGCGATTAACTGACTGTAAATAAAGTGTCGCAAATATAAGAAAAATACAAAAAATACCAAAACAATCAAGTCAACACTTGTGCCATCAAGTGCGTACGTGTACTTTCATCATGTTGGGTTCCTATTTGCCTGCCGTTTTAAAATTTTTTAGCGTCTATAAATCTACACCCCTGCTCATTTCTCTAAGAAACAACAGCACTACGTGCTTTGTAGTACTGAAGTATGAGATACTCGGAAGGCAGTTTCATCTTGACGTCAGAGAAACCCTTCCGCGGTTGTAAACACAAGAGAGTGGAAAAGAGCCCAGTGGACCTTCTGGCTTCTGGCCCTGAATGCCGACGACAAAGAGAATTCTCTTTGGTCGACAGTCTGTCCGTTCCTTTTCATCCTTCCTCAATTTGGTCACACCCTAAATGCAAGTGTGCCGGGCAGTACCCTCAAATTTGTCTCTGTCAGCTTGAAGACAATAGAATCACGAATGTACTCTTTCCAGAAATAGTTTATGACGGGAAATCAGTAGAAACATTGTTTCACAAATAAAATAAATATGCCCCTGTTCGGTGTCTGTCTGTCAGAGAATTTGGACTGGTAACCTAAGAAAGAAAGAAAAAGTGGCAAATGCGAACCCCCATTAGCCGCCCCCGTGATGGAGTGTTTGGGGACGCCAGGGGTTCGAATTCCGGTCTGAGCATGGTTGTTTGTTGAGTGTCCATTCATCAATTTCATCATGTCACCACTCATCCTGATCTTCGCAATTAGCCAATAGTGGCAGAAAAGCGAAGTAACATCAACCAAATCAATCAATCAAGCAAACCCCCATTACTGGCCTCGCCGATGGCGCAGTGGTAGCTTCGCTGCTTGTAATCAAGGGTTCCCGGTTTCGGATCCCAGCGGAGGCACACAGTGGTTCGGATCCCACTTTAAACTATAGGTCCAGTCCCGATTAACCTTCCTGTGCATAAAGTGGTCTTAAAATGCCAACTCAATCAAGCAACCCCCCATTAAAATTAGCCACGATTATTATTTCTTCTTAGTATAATTTTAACCCCCGAGAGTGTATTATCCACTTTCACAATTCTACCGCCACCCCCCCCCCCCTGCCAGAAATACATCCTGCGTACGATGGTGAGTGGCATGCGTGTGTATATGAGAGTTGATTTTAATTTAACACCGTCTGTCTGTCTCTCATTCTCTCTATCTCACTCTGTCATATATATATATATTGATATTGCGAAGATGGGGATGAGTGATGAAATTGATGAATGGACATTCACAAACAACCATGCCCTAGCGGGATTCGAACCCAGGACCCCTGGCGTCGCAGCGTGATTGCTAACCACTCAGCCACAGGGTCCGACATATATATATATATATATATATATATATATATATATATATATATATAATGTTGGTTGTTGTTACATTTCTTAATGGTTTGATCGATAAATTTCTGACATTTGGGCACCCCCCAAACTGATGAACCTAGCTACGTCCCTGGATAAGGATAAGATAACTGATAAGAAGGGTACACCTGGCCGTGTAAACATGATTTACGTTGATTCCGCGAAGACGCACCCTGCATAGATAAAGGACATATTTGTCTTGTTTGGTTTTGGTTTGAGTTGGTGTTTTAATTGATTGATTTAGTTTATTTTACTTCGCGTTTTGTGCCTCTTGGCTAATTTGCGAAGATGGGGATGAGTGATGAAATTGATGAATGGACATTCACAAACAACCAAGCCCGAGCGGGATTCGAACCCGGGACCCTTGGCGTTGCAACGCGATGTGCTAACCACTCGGCCACAGGGTCCGGCGAGTTGGTGTTTTAAGTACACTTTGTGCACAGTTAGGCTAATCGGGACTGGACCTACAGTTTAAAGTGGAATCCGAACCACCACGTGCCTCCACCCGGTATCGAACCCGGGACCCCTTAATTACAAGGCGACGACGCTACCACTGCGCCATCGGGGAGGCCCATATTTGTCTTGTGACGAATCATACTACTTGTCTTTAATTTGATACAAGAAAAATTTCTACGTAGTACATCTCCTGTGTGTGCCTAATCTTCAATAATTAACATCTCTACGATGGAAGGAACCAGGCAACGTGTTTCAAAGGCAGCAGTTCCCGTTGCGGTAGCACTGACAGAGACTATTTCACACAGGTAAAACAGCGACAGAAAAATATCAGGCAAGGTCAGCCCGGCCCGGTAGCTCAGTGGTTAGCAGAGCGCGCTACAACGCCAGGGGTTCCGGGTTCGAGTCCCGGGTAAGGAATGGGTATTTGTGTTTGTCCAGATGATAAGAAACTGAGAAACTGTAACAATTGAAAAGTGTAAAAGTGAGAAAAAGTGAGAATGGTTGGGGATACCTCCGTGTAGGGGGTATTTCCTTTTAATAATAAAGAAAAAAGTGGTAGAGCAATGGCACGGTATGCCAGAGACCCGGGTTCGAGTCCTGGTCGAGTCTGCATTTTTCGCTTAAAAATGTCTACGAAGAAAGTATTTGGTTTTCTTTTCAAAATATAAAGAGGAGGGAGGATTATATTTATGATTCACATTGAACGATGTTGTTCTCTTTTATGGCCGAAGGAATAATAAGTGTGTGTGGTTACATTTCAACAGTTCGCTGCTAGCACTGGCACGCGGTGCATTGTCTCTACGTGCGGTCCGTGTTGAGCGTTTACGTGCCAGCGAGTGAGTCCCGGAAAAGTCTGCCTTCCGTGTTCTGAATCATGTCTGTACGGCGAGTGAATACTGTGAAATTGGTCTTCACGAATGTGCGACAAAAACCGACATCGCTACAACTGCATCGGTGGATACAGCAGAAATTGTCACTAACAGAGGATCAAGTGCTTAGTATAGAAATCGATCAATATCGTAAGTGTGTGTTTATAAAGTTAATATCGAGAGTGCTAGGAGAGCAGATAATATTAAGATCGTGAGGTTCATTAGTATACACTGATGACAATGGAGAACCTAGGAAGGAGGACGGCCTCAACATATGCGGAAGCCATCCACCGATCACCAATCAATATTGATCCAGCCGAACAGCCACTGCCATACCAGCCTACAAGTTCTCGAGTACCCAAGACATCCCAGGACATAGAAATGTCAGAAGACCAAAAGGAACTGGACGTACAAGGGCCCACGGCTGCCGCACAGACGCCACTGGATACTCCGATAACCCAAGTTTCATCAGAGAGATCAGCGAAGGAAACTTCCCATTTGTCAACAACAGAAGGTCAAAATTCGACATGGGCCGCAGAAGTTCAACGCCAGGAACCTTCGAGCAACTACCATGTCCAGCCTGAAGCTTCGATGAGAGATAAGAATGGCCCCTGCACCACCCACGAACAGCTGTGTATCAGAAAGTGAAAGTGGTCATGCAGGTGTTGAGCTATCCCTCCCAGACGATTCCTCGCCTACAGTGACCTTGAAAATAGCAGAAGGAAACGTGAGTGAACAACCGGACCCATCTCAACTTGTACCTCCCCTTCCCTCCACAGAGTCTTGGGAAATGGCATCAGGTGGTGACTCCCAAACCGAAGAGGAATCTACGGATGATAAGCAGGTTATGGACAAACGGCACCAAAATAGAAAAAAAACGCACCAGTTCACGACTCAAAGCGGCAACAGAAGGTAAGAAAAAGAAATGTACAAGGATGTCTTCATGCCAGCAGTCTGTCATACCCAGTAAGAAACCACAACAAAAGTGAAATGTTGATTAGATGTGGGTTCAGGTCGCCTTTCCCTCCCCCTCTCTTAGGTAGTGAGTGTAAGGAGAAGTGTTTGTTTATGTTTTGAGATGAGAGTGACATGTGTAATGCGAGACATAAAGTTTGTTTACTTTCCTAGTGTGTATAGTGCACTGTTCCATACTACATGTTAGAGCGTTACAAGATGAATATTGATATAATAACACATAGAAAGAAAATAGTGTAAATTGTGTCATGATAGTAGTTCACATGAATGATTATTATCATTCTAAAACCACTTAGGATTAATAATTACTTTAGTGTAATTGAGCACCAAAAATGAAAATTTACGTGGTATTCTTACATTCAGTTTTTTATAACATCTTATTGTGCATGAATTACAGAACTCGTCTTTGTACCCTTAATATCAATGGGATCTTGTCGCCAGTGAAATGCAAATTGCTTGCGAATTTTGTCCGAATCCACACGATAGATATTTTATACTTGCAGGAAGTTTGTATTGTAGATTTTAACTTCCTGTATGGGTAAGAGGCTATTGTAAACTTGTGGACAAGCGGGAGAGGGACGGCAATTTTAATCAAAAGTGGTATAGAAATACAAAACGTTAAAAAATTAGTCGATGGGAGAGGAATTAGTTTTCAATGTCAACACTATACTTTTGTTAATATCTACGCCCCTTCCGGACAGCAAAATAGGTGGAAAAGAGAACAATTTTACCATACTTCCAAACAATGATTCGTGTATAATCCTAGGCGGTGATTTTAACCAAGTGCTGCGACAATGTGATTGCGTAGGAAAGTTTCAAAAGAGCCTAGCATTAACGACCTTGATCGGTTATCTACAACTGAAGGACATTTGGACCGAAAAACGAAAGGACATAGTGTTTACATATTTCAATAACAAAGCAGGTTCTCGACTCGACAGATTCTATACACTTGGTCATACTATAAAATATGTGACGACAATAGATGCTTTGCCGGTACCTTTTTCAGATCATATAGCAATCTGAATGAGTATTAATCTACAAGAATCTAAATTAGTTTGGGGTCCGTCCTATTGGAAAATGAACTCTGCCCTACTTCAACAGCCTAATGTTAATGATATGTTTGAAGACAAATGGAAATACTGGTGCCGGCAACAAAAACGCTATGATGACTACAATACGTGGTGGGTAAAATACGTAAAACCAAGAGTAAAATCCTATTTTCAATGGCTAGGGAAAGAGAGTGCACGTGACCGAAACTTAATGTTGAACTTCTATTACAAATGTTTACATGAGTTATGTATGCGACCTGATGTCACCGAACATTATTCACAGATACAAAAATACAAAGCACAAATGCTTACGTTGCAACGGCATCATTTGGAGGGTAGAAAGATAAAAGCTACTCATGCGTCATCTTTGCAAGATGAACGAACCTCTTTATTTCACTATGTACACACGCAGAAACAAAGGCGAGCTCTTTTGATAAACAGTATTGTCGATTCTGGCGGAGATACACATAGAACTCAACAAGGTATATCACAGGCGTTTTACAAGTGTTATAATAATTTGTATACTAGTAACGAAGTAAATCAATTGGCTGTACAACAATTGCTCACCTCTGTAAATAATTTTTTAGCGGACGAAGACAGAACTTTCTTAGACAGTGACGTCACCGTCGATGAGGTGTAAGAAGCACTGCGTACTTGTAACGTTAAGCGCACTCCTGGGAACGATGGCATAGGCTACCAATCTTTTTATACGCTTTTTTGATATTATGAAACATGAATTGGTCAAGATAATACAAGATGCATTTCGAAACAAATGCGTGCTTCAAAATGAAGGTATAATTGTACTGATTGCCAAAAAAACGCGTCCGAGTGCAGTGACTGGCTTTAGGCCCATTACTTTGTTAAACTGCGACTATAAGATTATGGCCAAAGTCTTGGCTAATAGACTGAAACCTATATTATCTTCCTTACTCAGTTCACAGCAAACATGTGTCAGTAAAACTCAAAATATATTTTCAACGGTGGCGGGTATACGTGATATCATTTCTTATTATGAAATGCAACAAACATCAGCTTGTGTACTATCCTTTAATTTTACAAAAGCTTTTGACCTTGTAATTCACCAATATTTCTTTGACGTACTTCGAGCCTATCGCTTCAGTGACGCCTTTATATCTGTTTTGCAAAGTTTCTATAGAAGACAAACTCCCGTCTTCTTATCAATGGATTCGTGACTCCTGAAATACACGTGACGAGATCCATTCGCCAGGGGTGACTCTTGAGTATGCTTCTTGAGGGGGGCGTTAGTGTGTTGATTTTGAAAAGAGGGGTCGCAATGAAAGAACTGTTTGTACTACGAGCAAGAATTTTATGAAGATTATCCCCAGCATGGCTAGACAAAGACCTACAGTAAACAATCGTTTTGCGCAAGGATGAATGCAAGGAAGCGTCTGGAGTAGCAGATGGTTGGCAGATTTAAGGTACTTGGAGGAAATTTCAGCAGGAAGTAGTAAAGATAGCTGGGACACGAGGTTAAGGTCGGGGCAGATTCCTCACAGACAACGTGTGACGAATTGGGATTTGCAGAATATAACTACCACGAGGTTGCTAAAAAATCGAAGTTATGTTGGGACATCGAGAAATGAGAGAATGCTTAACCGATGAAAGAAATTACATACAAGTGAGATATTGATATGGGCAGTCATAGAAAAGAAACTGTTTCCAGCAACACGCAAGCGACAAGCAACACGTGCAGCTTGTCGTGTTTCTTCGGTTCGGAATGTGTCGTTTATTAACGGAGGTTCGTTTCTAAGCAACATAGGTTGTTGCTTTGGTCTGGATACTTCTTACTTTCGTCTGACCTATGCGACAAGCAACAAGCAATTTGCGAAAAGCGAGAAGTGTCGCTTGGAAACGAACCTACAGTAAGAATGCAATCTTTAGAACCGAAGCGATGCGACAAGTATGAGAGGATATCGGTCACCCAGTGAAGTTATGCCACAAATCAGTCCCTTACTTTTAATTGATGATATCTCTTCACTGGATTCAGGTGTACTTTTGCTCCATATTTAGTTCCTGACCGCGAGGTGTGGGGGAGGGATTACAAACAGTAAGGCAGATTACAGACCTCAAGGACTTCAAGGGAATGAGGTTCCAGATGTTCAGCCTGGAGAGTTTTGACATTAACCTTATGCGGCCCTACTAACGGATTGAGTTGGACATGGCTGCTTGGACTTAAAACACCACAAATTCATCAACCAATCAAACAGTCAATCTTTGGAGTTTGCAATCAGTATACTTGAGGGGGGTGAGGGGGTGTTGATTCTGAAAAGAGGGGTCGCAATGAAAGAAATGTTTGTACTAGCAAGAATTTTATGACGATTGTCCCCCAGCATAGCTAGACAAGGACCTACAGTAAACGATAATAGTTACTACCTCCACATCGTTTTGCACAAGGATGAATGCAAGGAAGCGTCTGGGGTAGCAGATGGTTGGCAGATTTAAGGTATTTGGAGGAAATTACAGCAGGAAGATAAGATAAGTAGTAAAGATAGCTGGGACACAAGGTTAAGGTCGGGGCAGATTCCTCACAGACAACGTGTGACGAATTGGGATTTGCGAGGGGGAATCTTGCAGAATATATCTACCAAGAGGTTGCTAAAAAATCGAAGATATATTGGGACATCGAGAAATATAGAGAAATGAGAGAATGCTTAATCGATGAAAGAAATTACATGCAAGTGAGATATTGATATGGGCAGTCATAGAAAAGAAACTGTTTCCAGCAACACGCAAGCGACAAGCAACATGTGCAGCTTGTCGTGTTTCTTCGGTTCGGAATGTGTCATTTATTAACGGAGGTTCGTTTCTAAGCGACATAGGTTGGTGGAAAATAACAGCAAAACTTAGAAGCATGCACAGACAATAGTGCTCAATTTGCATATAGTTCACATGCAACTCTCATGGAAAGGCACAAAACAGTCTCCCAGCTCAGTTCTCATCTGTACTTGGACAACAAAAACCTGCAAAAAATTCTCAGAAATCCTACCTTTCCTACCCTTGCTTGAATAGCAAAAAGTGCAATCTTCATACTAAAATATTGAAAAAGGCATATCTATGTACGTAAAATTGTGTACACATGTGTTTGTCTGTGTGTACTCTTAGATAACACTGGTCTACAAAATTCAACTTTGTAAAATTTTCGAGCACCAAAATGGGTTATCCCCATGTATTTCGACCTGCTGAACACGAATCTGGCATTGGTTTTTCCACAGCACCCTCAGTTTTTGTGTAAAGTGTACTATTCGCTATGTAATGCTATTAGGTTTCTATGATGCTCAAACAATATGATTTTGTCTCTAAATACTAATATATCAACACAAAAGTCCATAAAATGCTAGTGAAATATTTTTCATACATACCTAGATTACTTTTGGACGTTTGCTGCGCCTCTTATGGGTGCCACTACTATCCTGCAGTAGTGTCCAACAGTAGTCAGCCATCATACTTGTTGCACATTGCCCCTGATAGCGTTGCTCCAATGTAGATATGGTCTGATGAAATCGTTCCCCATGTTCATCGGAGACTTGTCCAAGAGCACCAGCAGGAAAAGAATTCAAGTGTGAGTGGAGAACGTGCATTTTTAAAGACATGTTACAACCGAGATTACGGTAAGACTGCAGTAGTTCGTTGACAAACACATCACTATTGTCTGCTCTCTTGTTTGCAAAAAAATCAGAACACAGTTTTTTGAAAGAATTCCAGCAGTCCAGTTCAACAGGGCTCAAAGCTGTGACAAAATCAGGATCGTGAAGAAGCCGTCTAATTTGGGGGCCAACGAACACACCAGCTTTCACTTTGGCTTCACTCAACGCAGGGAATTTCTGACGTAAGTACATAAAACCAGGTCTATCTTCGTCCATTGCAACAACGAATGACTTCATAAGTCCAAGTTTTATGTGAAGTGGTGGTAACAAAATGTCTTTCAAGTTCACCAATGGAACGTTTGCTACGTTCTTGCAACCAGGTTCCATTTGTGTACGGGCAGGCCAAATCCTTGTGTCGTAGTGACTTTTTCGATCACGGCTATCCCACTCACAAAGGAAACAGCAATGCTTTGTATACCCAGATTGTAATCCTGTAAGTATCCCAATTACTTTAAAGTCAGCACAGATTTGCCACTTGTGGATGTTATATTGAACTTTATTCAACAAAAGTTCCATACTGCTGTATGTTTCCTTCATTTTAGTGGCATAAGCTACGTGCTATTGTGCAGAAGTACCGCTTTGAGGCTAGTTTTGGAGGCATCAACGAATAGTCGCCATTCCACTGGTATATGTTTCAGTCCCATAGCATTAAATAGACCATTCACATCATTGCAGTAACAGAGTGAGTCTTCCATGACAAAGAATGGTGTGAAGGCAGCCTGACGATTTCGAAAGAAACAAACCCTAGCATCTTTCTGTAGTAAATTCCACTGTTTCAGACGCGAACCCAGAAGTTCAGCTTGTGCCTTAGAAAGATTCAGGTCCATAACAAGATCATTCAAATCGTTTTGTGTCAGGAGATGTGGCGTCATTTCTTCGTAATCGAAATCAGAGCTTTCTTTCTCCGTGTCTGTATTAGCATCGACCTGGGTTTCATCTTCCAATGACCATGTCTCTGGAGGAACGGGGACAGGTAAGGAGGAACTGTGCACTACGGGTCGAATAGCTGACTTGATGTTGGGATACTTGATCTTCTTTCTATCCTTGCCCTTCATCCCTGCTATTTTAATCATGCAGAAATAGCAATCATCTACGTGATTAGTCGGCTCCCTCCATACCATCGGGATAGCAAAAGGCATTGCAACTTTACCTTTGTTCTTCATCCAACCATTCAGACGAGACGAACAGTTCACACAGACAATATGTGGTGCCCATTTTCGATCCTGATCACCTAACTTGCACCCGAAATAAAGATCATTCAATTTCTTAAGTACGGGTGTCACATGTCGTCTGCATGATTTAATAGTGTACTCCCCACAGATGTAGCAAAAGTTATTTGGATGATTTAAACATTCCCGTGACATTGTACAAACACTAACACAACTGAACCAATAAAAAATAGACAACGAAACGCTCAGCACAAGGTATATTTACATCGCACTAATCACACTCGTCAATGAACAGTCAAACAAAGGAAGCATTTCCTCACGACTGAGAACATGGTGTTCAGAAACAATAGACAATGAGTCAGATGCACTGTTGCCATGTTGTGTACAATCGATACGCCTTGTACGAAGCTCTTTCAAGGTACTCTGTACCAATTCTCCGGCTCATATCACATTTCTCATGTAAGTTAAACATTTGTCGAGTAAAGGAAAAGGAGGGGGGGGGGGGGGTTGGCTGATCCTGTGAGCCTAAGACTCCAGTGCATTCGTTTCGAGCCCGCAGTATTAAACAGTACCAGGCGGGGGAACTTAACATGCGGGAACAAACGACACAATCTTCCTGCTTATTATAACAATTCTTATATAATGAAATATTTTTAAAACTGTGGGTGCTACACAGAAACTAATAACATTTTCGTGCTTAGGGGGTCAAAATAAATAAGAAACACCCATTTCTATTCTTGAAAATTTTTCATTCTTGACCAGTGTAATTTGATAAAAACAGCAATATAGTTAAAAATCAAAGACTATACCTAATAACATTAATTTGAAAATAAGCTGATAGAAAAATATATAATAACTATAAGCTTTTTAACACATCATAGTAATTAGATTCGTTTGTTAATTACAAAAATAGAAGTTAAATACAGTAAATAAACTTGGTCCCTTACATTGAAAGAGGAACATAAATTGAGAGTATTTGAAAATAAAATCCTTAGGAAAATATTTGGGCCTAAAAGGGATGAGGAGACAGATAAGTGGAGAATTTAGAATAATTTAGAAGTACATAATTCGTATTCATGTCCAGATATTATTAGAATGATTAAATCAATAAGACTTAGGTGGGTAGGTCATATGGTACAAATGGGAGAGGAAAAAAGAGTATACAGATTCTTGTTGGGAAACCTGATGGTAAAAAACCAATAGGAAGACCAAAACAAAGATGGAGGGATAATGTTGAGATGGACCTAAAGGAAATTGGTAGGGATGGAAAGAAGTATATAGATCTTGCTCAGAACAGGGACAGATGGAAGCCCTGTGTTGCTGCAGCCATGAACCTTCGGGTTTAAGAAGGCTAAGCATAATTTTATGGTTTGTAAGTAGTGAATATAACGAAAACTGAGTTAACTTTGCATTATAAGCAGAAAATTAAACCAATTTGCCTTAGAAATGCATTTTAAGAATAGCACAAAATAGCATGTGTAATAGAAAATTAAGAAACTTTATGATGCATTAAAGTACTGACTAGGGCTGAAAAATTCAAGTACTATAAAATATTATTCTCTGATTCAAGTAATTTAACTGTAAATATTATCTTTTGTGTGTAAAATATAATTGTTAGTTGCACTAATAGGTACAAATATTAACTTTATACATCTTCATACACTCTAAATAACAAAACTTTGATATATAAATTAGTAACAATTTGTTAAAAATTAAGTTAAACAAAAAAGAATTAGCTTTGTTTTCTTAAATAAATATAAAATAGTAAAAATACTAAACGAAAAATTCCTTCTTTTGTTATTTAAAGGATGCCAAACAGTGTAAGCCAGTTGTTATATTACACATTTAACTCATCATTTATCAAATATAGAGCATAAAACCCGGTAAATAACATAGAAAAAACATAAAATTTAAAGGCAGTATCAATTTTTTTTTAAAAGTACTGTTTTTACCTAACTTTGTGAATTAAATACAAGTAAATTTTGTCGTTGAGTTGGTGTTTTAAGTCCACTTTATGCACAGTAAGGCTAATCGGGACTGGACCTACGGTTTAAAGTGGGATCCGAACCACTGTGCCATGTGCCTCCACCGGGTATCGAACCCGGGACCCCTTGACTACAAGGCGACGACGCTACCACTGCGCCATCGGGGAGGCTAAGTAAATTTTGTCAAATTATAAATAAAATATACCTATTTCTTTGGTATTTGTAGTATAATCAAGGAAAATGTTACTAAAACTCGGCTTGTAGTTTGTGCGTTCACAGTAAATCTGAGAGTTTTAGCTTTATTTGTCCGTAACTGGATATAAGTGTAACTGGATATAAATGTAACTTGTTAATCTCACCAAACACAATCTTTACCTCAATTTTGAAAGCTAGCTGAACTTTTGCGTTTTGAATTACATATAGTAAAGGCCTCTATAGTGGTAAAATACACCCAGTCTGTAAAAATTTGGAAATGTTGTCTCCTTTTCTATCGATCCAGACCAAGAATGTTCTCAAGTGTTTCAATATATTTCTTAACATAACTAACTTTTCAAGAAAAGAATGCATTGTGCCCAGATAACTTAGTTGGTATAGCGTTAGGCTTTTAACCTATCTGTCCAAGGTTCGAGTCCCTGTCTAGGCGGTTACTATTTTTAAATTTTGTCATCGGATCTTGTGCAGAATAGATATAAAATATGTTTACAGTCTAACATATTATTATTTATCTTCAAATTTTGCAAGTAATCTTTTAATTATCTCAAATATCAGCATCTTTAGCTAACAGTACAGCATAACCAGTATTTTTATGATAGAAATGTTCTGGTGGTAGGTAGAACCTACAACTACTGTAATATCTCTGTGGAATTCATTTATATGCAGCCCATAATTTTTGGGACTGTTTCTCCTCCGTTACATTCCCTCGCAATTTATACTTAGCATCGCGATTAGCCTCAGAAGCAAAGAAAGCGAAATCTTATATTTGTTATTTTATATATCTGAAACCACCTATACTATAGAACTACATTTAATGAATTTTGCCGTCTTCCTGTTTGATCTGTTAAATAATCCAACCAATAAAAATATACTTACATAGAAAAATCTGTTTTTGAGATACTTAAATCGGGTAATCTGCTTTTGCATAATTTCCGAGAAATATAGACAATCATAGTTCTTGATAAATTTAGCACCTGATATAATTTGCATAGCACCCTAGTTAGTGTTGGCCTGTGTGCTTCAGGTACATGTAGTTACTTGAAAAAGCAAATATTGGGTGTGTAAAAATAGCCTTCTTGTGAAACAGTATAAAATCAACCTTATTTCCTCGTAATATTAGCTGTAAGTGCTTCTTGCAGACTAATAAGGCTCTGGCGTGTGGTCCTACACCACCTACAATCCTCTGTAAGGTTCGTGTTGTCCTATAAATTGTCGATATACATGTTAAGTGTCTAGTTACAGTCTAAGCTTTTAGCTTCAATCAGAGGATTTTAGTCCTCAGTTAGTGATTGTAGCCTCGTATAACAAACCAAATGGAAATAACCCAAATGTTGATGCACCCAAAAAACCAGCAATACTTGAAAAATACCTTGAAAAGGCTATAAGTCTAAATTATTATTCTAGCATAGAAAGAAAAGTTTAGCAAGTGGACCTATGGTCCATACAGTCAGTCTTCTGTGAACTTCATCTTGTCCTGTGAATTGTCAATATATTGATAAATGGTTATATTTTTTTAAAAATAGAAACAACGTTGGTAAGCGTTCAGTCACATAATTATTTTAGTTACAGTAATAGTTTGGCCTTATATAATATCTCAAGTGCAAATAGTCGAAATGTTAAATATTTCGCGTACTTTATCCAGTAAGCCTTTGCTAAAAATACAATAACAGCGTTACAGACATAAAAATTAAGCAAGCTTTGATATTCTAGTGGCACATAATAAGTATAAAATATCCTTTAAAATACTCTGACAGATAGTTGAGGGTTATCTGAGATCGAAATTTTCAAGCCCTCTGTCCTGCATAAATAGGCTCTAGAATTCACTAAGCCTCAAAATAATATTGGGTACATGAGATAACGTAAGGCAGAGAATAGGGAAAGATGGAGATTGCAGTGAAAAACCTGCCAATTAGGCAGAAAACAATGAATGAATGAATGAACATGAGATAAAAAGCAGATGGAGAGTGGTGCTGATCGCATCATCAAAAAAAACGTTACCTAGTATAACAGTAACAAAATACTCATCAAACTCTAAACTAAACAAACTTTCCTACGTACCAGGCGTAACCTGCCCTAAATTAATATAGAAATACAAAACCAAGAATAGCATAGTGGAAATCAGTAAACCTTATAATAATAATAATATATTCTTTGGCTTAAATTTTAGCTAAAAGTACTTTTTCTTTAGTGTTTTTGAAAACATTTAAATAAATACTAAACTCTAAGTTAAAAATTTGTGAATGTATGTGTGATACAAAAAAATAAATAAATAAAAATTAATACAAACCCTGCAAAAAAAATCAGTAAAAAGTTGAAAACATCTCTTTGTGCATCCAGAATATAATAAAAGATCCTTCCTGAATGGATTAAATTGTATTCTTTGAGTAATAATAAGCCTAAACTTGTAAAATAAACAGACAAAACTCGACAAAACACACTTTGTGTGTCGAAAATGTAACTAAAAGTATTTCCTGAACAGATTGAATTGTGTTGAGTAAAAATAGGTATAAAATTGTAAAATAATAAGTTAAAAGTTGAAAATTTTCTTTGTGAGTCTAAATTATAATAAAAAATGTTGCCTAAATAGATGAAATTGTGTTATTTGAGTAAAAATAGGTATAAACTTGTAAAATAAATAGACAAAACTTGACAAGACACACTTTGTGCGTCCAAATGTAGTAAAAAAATGTTACCTAAATAGATGAAATTGTCTTATTTGAGTAAAAAACCATAAACTTGTAAAATAATAAGTTAAATGTTGAAAAAAATCTTTGTAAGTCTAAAATATAATAAAAAATGTTTCCTGAATAGATGAAATTGAGTTATTTTGATAAAAATAAGCATAAACTTGTAAAATAATAAATTAAAAGTTGAAAAAAATTTTGTAAGTCTAAAATACATTAAAAAATGTTTCCTGAATAGATTGAATTGCGTTATTTTGGTAAAAATAAGCATAAACTTGTAAAATAACAAGCTAAAAGTTGAAAAAATATCTCTGTGAGTCTAAAACATCATAAAAATGTTTCCTGAATAGATTAAATTAAGTTATTTTGGTAAAAATAAGCATGAACTTGTAAAATATTAAATTTTAAGTTGAAAAAATATCACTGTGAGTCTAAAACATAATAAAATATGTTGCCTGAATAGATGAAATTGTGTTATTTTGAGTAAAAATACATAAAAACTTGTAAAATATTTGAAATAAAGTCAAAGTTTGGTAAAAACTAAACTCAATATTATCTTAAGAACAGGCAGTAACAGAAATTTACTAACTAAATCAATAATCAAAGGGTCCTAAGTTCGTTATCCCGCGATAAAAGCAAATAGTGAAAACTTTAGGCCCCGTCCCAGATAGCTCTACCTTCTTCTTAGTACAGATAAAAAACCCTTGCGCTTCTTTCTCCTTGTTCAAAGTAAAGTTCTCGCTCCAATCTAATTGGGTATCCCAAAATCCTTTTTTCTTGTGTTCTTGGTAACCTTGGGCAACTTTGACAGAAACCTGTTCTGACATGCAAGTGTTCTACCCTTAAACCCGCGCTACAGCATCCTGTGCCTTGGGGCAACCCTGAGCGGAATATTAATTGGCGGCGGAAACCGGTTCTACAAGCGACACATAGCTTCAGGGATTTGACCTTGACCGCGCAGTCCCAGACATCCTTTGGTGTCTGGTTCAATCCCTACCCTGGTCTACGGCGTAGCATACCTTTCTTCTATTCTTGCGTTCTAGTTGACCTTGGAAAACCGGTTCTGATTGGTCAGTTCTTTCTTTGTTCTGGCGTTCTGACGTCATTTGACCTTGACCACACATCCCCCAAATTCCTTTCTCGTCTACCGTTCACCGTCTTCTGTCTAGCGTGTCGGACCGCCGTCTTTCATGACATATACCATTCATTATTATTACATAGTACACTATAACCATATAACATTATTCCTTAGTACACTATAATTATTACCGTTACATATCGTGGGTTCGAGTACCGGGACCATAACTTATATCGTAATCGGACCTTTACCACCCTTCATAGCGTTTCATAAACCATAAACTCTTATTGTCAATATTATAAACATTAATACTATCGTTTTATACATTACATACTTTGCAGTAATGAACATAAAATCATATGCATAGAGTTTAGTATCTATAATTACCTTCTATATACATATTTTTCATAAAATAAATAATTATCTATTCATAAAAGTTATAAATATGCAAATACATAAATGCAAATTTTTCTAATGATATGCAAATTTATTCTAAATGCATGCAAATAAATTCTAAGTACATGCAAATTAATTATGAATTTTAAACAGCAACAGGCCTTAGCGGGGATACCATCTACTAAGGAGGATACTCAAAATCGGTCTTCAGGAAATCGAGGAAAATATGCGACTCAAGAAATCGTACAGTTTGTGAAGATAACTACTGTGTCAATAGTAGAATAGTTATTTGGTGCGAATAATACTACTTACCCGGAGATATGATAATCTATATAGGCATTTTACTACCATTCCCTCAAAATTCCGAGAAACATCGAAGTGCTAGAATCCTACACTGACATCCACTATAGCTAGAACCAGGAAAACGAGAAATAAATGTATTGTTTGGGGTTCGTGCCACTCAAATTCAAGAACAGTGTTTCAAACTGAAAGCAAAATTTACTGAAATACTATTTTGCAAAATTTGTCATGAAAGTAAAATTTTCAGCAAATGTAGAACAGTTTGCTGGTGGCCAGTGTCTCCCCCCCCCCCAACGACGTACCTGCTGGGTGAGCACCTACCTCAGCAGAACATGCAGAAGTACTTGCTTCTTGGTTGCCTACATCTTCCAGAATATCTGGTGCCATAACACTAGTCTTTTTCACAAAATTCGAATCATCTTCATCGCTTGACTCACTTGGTGTGTAAATCAGGGTTGTTAAAGGTCCAGGAAGCCATAAATTCTAATGAGTTCTATTCGGTTCCGCTGCAGCACCGGCACCATTTTTATCCCACAATTTTAATCCGGTCCAAGTTGCGTATTGTTCCATTGAAAAAGGTTCCTGGACCGTATTATAATTCTTCCTGAAAAAAGGTTCCTGGACCGTATTTAAATTGATGTGGGAAAAAAGGTTCCTGGACAGAATTGAAATTCTTCCAGAAAAAAGATTCCTGGACCGAATTGAAATTCATTCTGGAAAAAAGGTTCCTGGACCGAATTGAAATTCATCCGGAAAACAGGTTCCCGGACCGTATTTAAATTGATCCGGAAAAATGTTCCTGGACGTAATTAAAATGCTTTAAATATGAAAAGGTTATACGCTGTCTAGAACTCATTTACGTTTGCTGATTTTCTCTCCCAGTCCGGAATTGAAATTATTTACAATTACTGGGCCAGGGTTGACGGAATAAAAGTTGCCTTCTAAAAATGTCCGCAAGTACGTTTTACATTGGAATGTCACGCTGCTGTTGTAGAAAGCGTAGCACAGGGAATAAATAATAACGCTGTTGTTCTCTCGTGGGCCAGGTTCAAAAACTCCCTTGTCGAAGAGTTAATGTACATAACGCAATGGACTATATTAGCGTGGCGTCACATTGAGCTCAAACAAACCCGTTACGTGTTGCTCTGGCATCCGATCCAGGAACTGCAGCCAATAGAAGCCGCCCAGCAGATATCACAACAGGGACAGGTAGTGTTGCCAGAGGTGTTGCTACAACCAAGTGAAGGAACACGCGCGAGAGAATGGGGCTAAATGGAGAGGGGTAACGTAACTGCAGGGTTTGCGTTTCGCCCATTTCTACCTTATACCTTAGATTCTCGAGGCAGTCAGCACCTGGATTATTCTTTCATGCTCACAAATGGATAATTGTTTATCGTCAGGTCCGTAATCGATCCAAGTTGCGTATTGTTTCATTTCAATACGGAACTTGGACCCTATTTAAACTGTCGGGAAAAAAAGGTTCCTGGACCGTATTGAAATTGAACCTGGAATAAAGGTTCCCGGACCGAATTTAAATTGGTTCGGAAAAAAGGTCCCTGGACCGTATTTAAATTCATGAGAATAAAATAAGTCCGAAGAAATTTTTATGAACAAGCGGATAGAACCGGTAACTCTGGTAATTTTACTGGACCAAAGGGGGGTGGACCCGTTGAACCCTCCTTAAATACGCCCTTGGTTGTACACATTATTTCCTTGTAATAATTACACATAAACTAAGTATTAATATGTACTGTGCAACTGATGTAATCTTCTCAGTGTATTTTCTCTTAATTGCCCAAAAATATTTGATCATAACTTACGCAACAGAAATGAAACACAAACTGAAATTGCTTTATAAAAAATAAAGTAAAATAGGCTTTATAAATAAAGTGAAGAATGTGAAAATTGTTATTTTGCACTATAGTTACGGTAAATTTCGATAAATATAAGTTTTAAATATATATATTTTTGAAAGTTTGGTCAGCAACCAATTTTACAAGCAATATTTTTCGCATGACCTGAGAACACGCACGCAGCAGAACCCTTTTGTTTATCTTGCACGTGAGCAGCAGGTATATTTCATGGAAGAATGATCATTAAAAGAAAAGCATAGCTTTCGTTTCCACTATCGCTCCTTCTTCCATTATTTAAATCTGTACAGATTTGTAAAACTGCTGCACATGTTCGCTCACCGTGGGCTACCCGCAGTAAACTGGACGCTCGAAGCAGACGACAAACGAGCTCTCTCTAAGTCGTGACGTATTAACATGGCGGGGCGTGTTTTCAGCGCAACGCTAGCCTCGCAACTTTGGAAGTCTCGTTTTGGCCTTAAACTGGACGCAGAGAAACGCGAGAACTTGCAGGGGTCATTTTTCCAAGGTGTAGATTTTAAAATTGTTGTAAAAAAATTGAGTGGAAATGTCCATTCGAACAGATGTTCTCGGGTTACCAACCAGGTTAAATTGGAGTTAGCTTCCAACGTTTCGAGCGCATACATTGCTCTCATCTTCAGGGAATATATATGATGAGAGCAATGTATGCGCTCGAAACGTTGGAAGCTAACTCCAATTTTACCTGGTTGGTAACCCAAGAACACCTGTTCGAATCACGTCGCCAGGAAAGCTACAATTCCTACGCAACTCAATGATCAACAGCGGACTTCAGCCCCGTTGCAGTGAATACGGAAGCCAGTTTTGTGCGTAGAAGATGAGCGGCCTGAAGTTAAAGATGTTTTGGAACACAGAGAAAGGTGAGTACAAATAAAATTGTGTAAAAGCTTCTTTTGATTGATAGGGACGATTAGAAAAGAAAAAACTTTTCTTCTCAATCCTGTTTATAAAATAGAGATCAAAGTATGCGCTTTCATGAAGCCGAGTAAAACGAATTAAGAAAGAAAAACTGACTCGGAAACAACCAAATTACAATCACAGCCAATAAAGAAAAATCAATTAGGAACTAACCACAAATATGATCCATGAGTCATGAGGGCGTGTGAGGGTGAGGGCGAAAGGCGAGTCTTGAGGGTGAGGGCGAAAGGCGAGTCGTGAGGGTGAGGGTGTGAGAGGGCGAAAAGCGAGTCGTGAGGGTGAAGGCGTGTGAGGGCGAGGCACGAAGGTGAGGGAGATTGAACTAAAATGACCACCTCTTGTTTGAAGTTAAATCCGAACTTCAATGTGCCTCCTTCACCGGGTCTAGTAAGAAATAGGCTTTAATATTTTAATTCTTTTTATGGTGTTTCTAGTTCAAAAACGCATTTTTATATTGCCTATAAATGCCTATTAGGTGTGTGCCTATTTTGCTTAATCGTCCCTAAAATGCCTATTCTGCAATTGTTGCTTACTTTATCTTTGTTATGCGCCTTTGGCTTTTCCTATGTTGAATGTAAGCCTTCATTGACGTTGAACTGACTGAAAGCCTCAATCGGGGTAAGCAAACTGGACAACCTGTTAGTGACTCATTATATATGTGGACGTAACGACGCCAGCTCTCCCCTTCTTATTTCCCCCTAAAAGATTTGTGGGAATCAATCAGTACTCATTTGCTTTGTTGTGCCTGTGAAAAAATGTGGTTGTATGAGGAGGTATCATGTGTTTCAAAATGACAAGGGATATGACAGCCAGAAATGTATTAATCAGTGGCGTGCCAAGAGGGGATCGGTGGGGTCATAACCCCTCCCCTTTGCTCCAGTATTATTTTAAAAAAGTGAAAGGCAGTAAATGATAGAAATTACTACGAAAATCCTGGACACGCCACTTGTATTAATTAATAATTCATCTAAGCTGCTTCATTGACGCTTAATGTTCTGCTTGTTCTTGTTTTATCTAACCTAACCAGGTGTGTGATATTAGGGATAACTAAGAATGACTTTCATAACTTGCACCGGAGTTCGGGCATTTATTTTGGTTAGAATAGGCAGAGAAAAAGGCATTTATAATGTGGAAAATAGGCACCAAATTAAAAAAATAGGCACAATAAACAAAAATAAAGTGGGAAAGTTCCAAATAATTTATCTCTATAATTTCATTTTAAAATCAACAAGTAAACAACATATTTACTTTCATTTGTTGCCTTGATTACACACAACCGCTAGTTTTTTTTTCTTGAACATTCATTGATAGCCGTCTGTCAGAAAGAATGATTTTCATAACGAGAAAATGATCTCATTTGACCACCCATGAAATAGGCTATTGTAAGAACTGGATCCATATCGCGAATAAAATATTTTTTCTCGTTTAAGAATATCACAAATCGTTTTCAAGTTTTCCAGTTCTACATTTTTACTCATTACACCTTTGCACTTTTCTGCAACAGCTAACTTTTTCTCCTGACACTTCCATTAGTAGCTGCACCGATTCCTCCAAGACTTTAATGGATAAGAGTTTCGCCTCTTTTTCCCAGCTTTGTGCTAATATATAATGTTTTTGAAAGAAAACTAAGTTATGTACAATTTTTTAAAAACACATTCTAAAAATGTCATTGAAAATTAAAAAAAACAGGCGTAAAAATTAAAGATATAGGCAGTAGGGTATAAAGTAGGTAAAACGAAAAAGTTTCTAAAACATTATCACCAACATAAAAAATGTACAGGGGATGGACAAAAATATGGAAACACCACGACATCGGAACGGGTGATATCGACACAGTTTTTCCACTTGAAATCGGACACGTTGCGACATTATTTTGTCTTGCGCGTGAGATAGGACCCTGTCGGACTGGTAGGAGTCGACATTTGCACTGTAGATAGCATGCAGTGCAGTTGATACTGAATCATGTCGGAGCTGACAGTGTTTCAAAGAGAGCAAATTGTTGGTGCCTGCCTTGCAGGGGCCTCTGTTACCAAAGTAGCCATGTTATTTGGCGTATAGAGAGGGACTCTATCCAAAATCATGACAACATAATAGTGTGTCCGGAAAGACATCATCAGATAAACACCTGCGTGGACGAAAATGTACACTGCGTGACAGAGACAGACGGATACTGAGAAGGATTGTGACCATATTTTGCTTGAAGAATGGTGCAAGATCCCATTATCCCCATCCAGGACTTGTATTTGTCCATGCCTCGGAGACTGCAGGCCGTTTTGGAAGCTAAAGGTGGTCCAGCACCTTATCAGCTACAGCATTCCAGCTTTTCATCGCAGGTGTTTCCATATTTTTGTCCATCCCCTGTATATTAAGACAATTTTTTCCAATAAATGCAGCACGAAAACACAGGCATTTCGGCCTGTGGAGAGACCGTTAAATTTCATAAATCACATTATACGCGTACTGTGCCGATAAGTAGTTAGGCAAAGGGGATTAGGCGAAACTGGAGTACATGCAATATTGTGTTCAATTTTACGCACAAAAAGGGATGAAAAGCAATTTGCATCCTTTTAACCAAAAAAATATTTTAAATGGTGTTCCAATTAAAATTTCTGGGAAGAAATGAACTAGCGTTAGGCTACCTATTGCGCTAATTGCGCACAAATGTTTCATTGACAATGGATTATAATTTTAATCATATTCTCATTTGCATGAAAGCTAAGATAATATAACCTGATTAATTGAAAGCATTTGCATTATTTTATTTTTGTACGATTATATGACCTGTTTATCTGTGTATGTGCATCAAATTATAGAATAAGAAAGATTTGATTTTGATCTTCTAAGTCCACATGTTCTGGTGAGCCAAGAGAGGCCATTATCAAAATTATTAGAATTATATTATTTAGTAGGAGAGACAATGAGCAGGTTAACCAAATGGGCATAAAGGTGTAACATTTTTCAAATAGGGCAAGTAAAATGTGCTGCAAAATTCCCTTCTGGTGGAACTGTATTTTGTCTGTAAAAGAATAAATACAAATGACGTATTAAGTACAAAATTGTGTTGAATTAATTTGTACAGGGTGGCTCAAAAAGTCACTTAACACCCCCGGTACAAGGCCACTGCAGCGCGCAACATGGAAATGGTGATGACCAATCGTTATCAGGCCAAGGGGGAACCACATTGACGCCACCCGCGTAGTCGACGGCCATCTTGATGTCAGCCATCTTGAATTCAACTTCAGAATTTTAAATGGGAAGGGGGTGATATGATTTCAGTGTAAAATGGCCACCTGTGCTGTATATCTGAAATTTTCTCAATAAATAAATAAATAAATCAGGCTAGAATTTCACGAGAAATGCAATGGTAAAGGTTTTTTCGACGTATCTTTAACCAGTAAAAAGTTATGACTGAATTCTTGTACCAATTTGCTTCTTTTCGAGGTGTTAGAAAAATGCCTTAAAATTTGTTTAGCGCATCGGTAACGCATCGAGATCAAAGTGATGTCTAGGGAGAGACGTTTGCATGCCATTGCACACGATTTTAATCGGATACATCCAAGAAGAGCTGTGCATTATGAATGGTTGTCGCGAACAATTTACAGTGTGACGCTTCCATTGAATTAAAAGTCCTTCACAATGACAAGGCCATTTCGTTTCTACCTGGAACTGGTGATGGTGAGTGGTGAGGCGGTGGAAAAACGTATGTCAAGTAGAAATCGCCACATATTAATAAATAATGAAATTATATCTGAAACGTTTGCACATAGTTAGCACATGAATGCACACTATTTATTTTTATAAGCACACGAATATTAATCAAGATATTAATGAGTTTATTGTGGCGATTCTGGCTTGATATCATGATAAAATCGCCACAAATAAAAAAAATATTTTTCAGCAACAAAATTGTACTATCTTTTAGGCATTCGCTAGCACATGAAAGCACACTATTTATTTAAATTAGAATACAAATAGTAATCAAGATATTAATGCCATTATTAGCAATTCTGGCTTGATATCAAGATAAATTCGCCACAAATCAAAAAAATATTTTTCAGCAACAAAATTGTACTATCTTTTAGGCATTCGTTAGGACACGGAAGCACACTATTCATTGCCAGCTGATCTCACCGAGGGACGAGAAGCATGTGAAAAAAAGTGTTGTATGTTTGATTTTTGATTTGATTTAGTTTATTTTACTTCGCGTTTTGTGCCTCTTGGCTAATTTGCGAAGATGGGGATGAGTGATGAAATGATGAAATTGATGAATGGACATTCACAAACAACCAAGCCCGACCGGGATTCGAACCCGGGACCCTTGGCGTCGCAGCGCGATGTGCTAACCACTCGGCCACAGGGTCGGGCAAGTGTTGTATGTGAACTGTGGCTTCAACAGGACAATAAATATTGTGATTTGAAAATTAGATATGTGAGATTGATTAATCTATCTCTGCTAGACTAGCTACTCCTTAGTGCACGTCACTCCGTATTTTAATTGATCCGGAAAGAAGGTTCTACCTCACTCAAATATTATGAGATTTCAATCGAAGTTGTACCAATTACACCTGAATGTAGTCAGTTCAGTGCCATGAATCTAACCTTTAGTGATCAGAGTGAGATTGAATTTGCTCGGATCATACAATGCATCACCGTAAATCAATTTCGGTGTAGTGGCGGCGATTGGATTCCAAAACCGGCAGGGGCAAGGTGCCAAAACTGGGGGGTGCAAAGGCAGAATATTTTCCTTTGTAGATAAGGTTTAGCAAAGTACGGGGGCAAAAGTGACGAAAAGTTGGGGGACAATTGCCCCCCTCGCCCTCTAATCGCCGCCACTGCCTCGCTGTTGTATTTCCTTTTTCATGACATTGGAGCTCCAATAATTATTTTAAACTTTCGTTTCAGAAGTAACTCAAAGAAAAAAAATGGTTGCTGGAGGGTAATTTAAAGGGAAGTTTTCCCAACTTCTTTAGATTTTCTTAGTGTCAAGAAATTTCGGGGAGGGGTTGTAGCCCCTTATTCCCCCCCCTCCTCCGCGTACGTCAGTGAGGTAAGCAAATTGTGTCTCTGCTAGTAGTGGATTCCCGAGATCCTTGGATTTCAAAGCGACAGCGAGGGCACTACATTATCTGGGAGTTACCAAAGGGAACCCCACGATACAATTAACCACGGAAAATAATTGTAGAAATTGACTGACATATTTAAAATTATAAAACAGTACTATTGTACTTGTACTTTGATTGTTGTTCTGTCTCATTCATTTTCTCTTTTCAAAAACTTCCACCCAGTACATTATATTTCCATTTCCCCTCTGTCTTCAAAACTCTTCATTCACCAAGCTATAGTAAATGCTCCTGTTCCTTCTGTGAGATTAGCATCATGGTTTCCAAGAATGAATGTATTTCTTCAAATCGAAACTGTCCCTCTTACAACAAAGGACGGGGTGGAGGTAGGAGCTTTGAACACCTGCGGGGCAAGTCTTCCTTTTCCATGGAATTCCAGTAATTGTCACGTAGTGAGATCAAGTTCAACATATTTGTGCAGAGGACGAAGTGATCCCACAACTTAGATGTTTACATATTATCAATAGCTTGCGGATTTTTTGCGTATTTGCCTTTTTCATTCTTTCGTAGGAAAACATAGGCTTTTAATGTTCTAAGTTCCGCTTCAAGGTGTTTCTAGTCCAAAAACGCATTTTTATAGTTCCTATAAATGCCTATTTGGTAGGTTAGTGCCTATTTTGCTTAATCGTGCCTAAAATGCCTATTCTGCCATTTTTGCTTATTTCAGCTTAGGGAAAGCCAAAGGCACATAACAATGTTGAATGTAAGCCTTCGTTGACGTTGAACTGACAAAGCCTCAATCGGGGTAAGCAAACTGGACAACCTGTTGGTGACTCATCAGTCATCACCGTGGACATAACGACACCTACCGCCTAACTATACCCTTTCTTTCTTCCACCTGAAATCTTGTAGCAGTCCATCCGTACTCATTTGCTTTGTTGTGTGTGTGTGTGAAAGGAAGTAGACAGTTATTGGAGATATCATGTTCATATGTTTAAAAATGCCAAAAGCACAAGACTGTCAGATGTGTATTAATTTAGAAATGGATTTCTGCAAAAGTTTGTTTAACCACCGACGGAAAATTTGATTTTTGTTATTCAGCATCGCTTTTCTTCCACTTTTGGCTATTCGCGAGGATTCGGATGAGGGATGACATGATGACATTTATGAAGGAACACTCGCAAAGAACATCCATGCCCAGGCCAGGATTCGAACCTGGAACCCCTGCTGTGCTATCCACTTCCCCGCGGAGATCGGCCCCACTGACAGAAAAGTAATTTTCTGTCAAGCTTGTGTTAAATTACTATACAAATAAATATTCTATCCCGCATACACATACCTATATAGTTTTACAAAATATCCTTGTTCAAAACTCAGATTCTCTGTACGTGATTTTAGGCTCCTCTGAAAATGTTTTTCTACCTATCGCGTTATTAGGAAACAAGAATAAATGGTGAACAATGCACACCGAGATGAACCCTCTTACATTGCCTCAGTTCTGAATGAAACAATGCTAAGTTATGTGAAAAACTTAGTGTAGTGCCTTTGTGTTGCGTAAGTCAAACGATGCTATTTATTCTAAAATGTAATGCCATACAAATTAACAGCTCACGTATTGGTGTAATGTGCGCAATCAGCGCAATGAGTAACGCAATTCATTTCTTCAGATACATTTTACTGGGAACATCCACAATTTATTTTAAGGGTGCAATTTTTTTTCATAACTTGCAAACAATTGGGCATGAAACAGGTGGAGTTTACGTAAAAATGGCAAAGGCAATAGTGGCAAATTGAAAATGGCAAGCGGATAAAATGGCAACGATAAAAATGGTGAGAATAAAAGTGGCAAATACAATTATTATGATTTTACTTGAAAATTTAGAAATTTCTCGCATTTCACAGTTTGAAATTAAAATTTAATATAATGGTATATTTTTGCAGATATATTTACAAGAAGTATAACTTGCACATGTAGCTCAATATCGGACACACTGGACGGAGCAGAATTAAGCCTGAAATCTTCTTCATTAAGTTTTAGCCTAATGTACGAATTTCCATTGATTGATTTTGTTTATTTTACTTAAATTTTCTTGGATGATCGCGAAGATGAGGATGTGTGATGATTAGGGTACGGATTTATAGACACTAAAAACCTCTGAAATAGGCAGGCAATAGGCACCAAAATGATGCAAATAGGCACTTAAAAAGGGGATCTAAAATAGGCAACTAAAATAAAAATACATTAAAATAGGTATTTTTTTACTTCCAATGCACATGCATACTGTATTAGCATTCCAGTTCAGTGGCGTACGCAAGGGGGGGGTTACCGGGTTGAAACCCCCCCTTGAGCTTTTGAAATATGATGGAAAATGCTGTAGAAAAAAATTAAAAATGGCTAATTTATCACAGTCAAAGATCTGCGACAGTAATAATAATAATAATAATTTGAATTATTATTCCCATGCAGCATGAAGAAAAAAACAACATTCCAAACACAATCTAAGCGGCCGCAAAGTTCAATTTTGCAATTTTTTTTTTTGCAAAAAGTCGCGCAGTGACTCTCGCGAGAATTGTGAAAATTCCTTGCTTCGTCGCAGTGTGCCGACCTTATTGCAAACGTTCTTCCCGGTACTGATTTCACATCCCCTTGTGAACTCTCAAGTGATGCTGAGTCTACATCCACATCATTAAATAATGTTGAAGAAGTGCTTTGTGAATCACCTAGAAGTGATAAATGTGTTGGAATGTCCATAAACTTACTTTTCAACGAAAACATAGACTCAACAGGCACGTATCCAGGAATTCCTTTCGGGGGGGGCTGAACACAATTTTTTTAAGGGGTATAGATAGAACCTCACAATTATATGTTTAAGGTCAGTGGTGGCAATTTGGTTCCAAAACCAGGGGGGGGGGGGTGCAAGGAAAGTTTACTTTCTCTTGTTAGACAAGGCTTAGGATTAACAGGCGATAGTATGGAGGCAAAAAAATGGGGAGCAACTATCCCCTAAATCGTCACCACTGTTTAAGGCTGTGATTTTAATCAGAACTTGAAATCGGAACATTTTTTACCACTCGACTCCTCAGTTTCCATTAACCTTGTGTGCCGGAACCATCTTAGTATGTATGTTCGTCCATTTCTTCTCATCAGGCATCAAAACATCTGTGTACCAGGTAACCAAAAGTGTTTTTACGAAGCTGTTACACATGCACGGGATGGACAATCAATCCACTCGACAACACGAGATTCAAACTGTGTGCTGCGAACTGGACGCAGACAGTTCTCGAATATTTCTCTGATTCGAGCCTGAACACCACTCGTGTGTCTTGTCCTCCCATGTTTGTAGCTCTTTTAAAAGCCGAAACTCACCAATTGTTCATATTCAGGCCTAAGCACTCGCAAGAGTTCAAAATTGTCTGTCACAGCTTCCGCAGTCTTGTCATATCTCGGCACGAAACAAAGGAAGTTTTCCATAGAATACAGGTGGATCGCGAAACAATTATTGCACAGTGAAAACCCTTCCGTTCCCAACACATCTAATGTTTCGTCTCCCAATATGATCAAATGCTTACTCATTTAGGTATCTCCAGGGACGTGCCCAAGGGAGGGTTGGTGGGGTCATAACCCCATTTGACACAGTCCTTAAAAAAAGAACGTCAAAAACAGGAAAATATGGCAAAATGAGGACTGACCACCAAAAATAGTATGCGTAACCCCTCTCCCTGCCGAAAATCGTTGGCACGCCACTCTTTATCTCGGACACATTTTTAAAAATCAACTCACCAGAAGTTTTTATAATTTCGTATTACAGACTGAAGTAAAGCACCTTTAACACGATCAAATGAATCATGAACAAGTCCTTGAATTGAACGCTTAAAAGAAAATGATGTCAGAGACAACGCCATTTTTCTCATTGGATTCAAGGTTCGGTCAAAGAATTTATATTTAGGAATGGTTCTAATTAACGCGTATTTATATCCTCAGTATATTCTAGAACGTTGCGCAGATAAACGATTTATAAATATTGCCAGTAGTTCGACTCCACTTATTCAAGAACATTCCCTCTCGCGCCTTCCAGAGATTAAAAATTACAACGAATCACTCTACGTGTGGCGATACCTTTGCTGTGCAGCTTCCAAATGCTGACAAGTCTCTACATAGTGCTCAAGTTTGCTGCGATAATACTGAAAGCTCAAGAAAAGTTTACGTGCAATATTATCAACAACAGGGTCATAGAACATTCTCCGTCTTGCCTTGATAAGTATATTTCCCCTTAAATTATCGTCACATTATTCAAAAAGCAAAAATCCTAATTTTATCTAATGTAAACAGAAATATTTCCTGAAGGTGGGTGTGTGGTGGGGGGGGGGGGCTTGAGCTATTAACAATAACAGAGTTATAGAACATTCTTCGTCTTGCCTCGATAATTGTATCTCCTTAAATTATCATCACATTATTCAAGAAGACAAGAACCTAATTTTATCAAGCGTAAACTGAAAAATTTCCTTTCCTGGTGAGGGGGGCTCGAGCCACCTGATTTCCACCTTGGACACGCACTATTAACAATAACAAGGATACAGAACATTCTCCGTATTGCCTCGATAATTATTTCTCTCCTTAAATTATCGTCACATTATCTTATTTCACACCACAAGAAACCAAAAACCTCATTTTATCTAGTGTAAACCGAAAACTTTCGGGGGGGGGGCTCGAGCCCCCTAAGCCCCCTCCTTGGATACGTGCCTGTCAGTGGAATTTAGCAACATGTATTCTCCCGCTTCATCATCATCCTGGGCGAATTCCATAGGTAAAGGTAATGTAATTTGTCCCGTGCATATAGCACCGTGCCATGAAGGCACACGTAGTGGTGTGGTGGGCCCCAAAGATTCTCGATCTCGAACTATTTTGCAGGTGATGTGATCAGCACCATGCTCCGGCAGCCTTCATCCCCCAGGGTTGCTCTCGGGTACCCATTGCTATGAGGCTGGGTGCGGAGACAAGGCTGGATAAATTCCAACCAATTCCGGGAATCGAACCCGGATATCCCACGAAGTTGTCAGACTAGACCAGCGCGGCTCCTTGAATGAGTTTCATATTTCGATTATTTCAATAAATTTAATATATTTGCTTGTTTTTATGGATTTTCTTCACACTTAAAATGTCTCACTTATCATATATAAATAACCATTGACTAGACAATTATTTTGTAACAAAGAAACAAATGAAATGTAATTTTGTTCTATATCTTTCATAAATAGCAGCTGCATTAGTAGTAATTAAACTAATTAATTAATTATAAGAATTATTAATTAATTTATTATTACTAATTAATTAATTAATTAAAGTATAATAAAACAATGGTAATGTGAATTTGTAGAAAGTTTTTGAAATAACACCCCCCTTGATTAAATCCTGCGTACGCTACTGTTCCAGTTTACATATAAAAGTGCGCTAACAATTCACAAATTTCAAAGAATCGTCAGTTAAAGTAATTCTCGGAGAAATAACTTGAGCTAACGATTGTTACGTGAATAATTGTTCTGAAATGATGAAAAAACGATTTGCACCATTTTAACAAAAAAATATTTTAAAGGATGTTCCGATTAAAATTTCTCCGGAGAAATGAATTTCTGTTACCCACTGTACTAATTGCGCACATATGTTTCACAAACAATTGACAATAGTTTGAATCAAATCATCATTTGCAGGGAAGCTAGGATAACACAACCTGGTTAATTTATTTATTTGAATGTATTTTACATGCACTTTTTGCACGAGTAGATGAGCTGTTCATCTGTGTATGCGCATAACATTTTAGAATACATAATATCGTTTGACTTAGTGTCAGTGCTCGAAGTGAGTCGGCATGCGAGCGGATGGCATCATCGCAACTAGCGCCAAGACACGCTATTAGTGTAATTCTCCATATTCAACACAAAGCCACTAAACGAAGTTTGTCACATAACATAGCATTGTTGCATTTAGAACTGAGGTAATGTAAGCTGAAGGCTCGTCACAGTGTGCATTGTTCACTATTTATTCTTGTTCCCAAACAACACGAGAGGTAGAAAAACATTTCCTGAGGAGTGGAAATTTATACGTGAGCAGCTCAGAGTTTTGAACAAGTGCAATACATAAAACTATACATATGTAGTACCTAGGTACATGTGATATTTCCCATGTGAAAGAAAATGTTTATTTCGAAGTAATTTAACAGTTAAAGATGTCTGCTTCATACAAGCTTGACAGAAAATTACTTTTCCGTGTGGGGACGACCTCCGTGGCGGAGTTGTTAGTACAACAAGGCTCCAACTCAGGGGTCCCGGGTTGGAATCCCGGCCTGTGCATGGGTGTTCCTTGTGAATAGTGTCGTGCCCAGGATTTTCGATAGGGAGGGGTTATGTATATTTTTTCTTGGTAGTCAGCCCTCATTTTATCATATTTTCCTACCTTTGACGTTCTTTTTTTAGGAATACTGGGCGAAAGGGGGGTTATAACCCCATCAAGCCCCCTTGTGCACGCCACTGCTTCTGAGTGTCTCTTCATCAGTTTCATCATATCACTCATCCTCATCGATGCGATTAGCCAAACGTGGGAAAAGCGGCGCTAAATAACAAAAATCAAGTTTTCAGCCGTAAAACAACCTTCTGCATCAATCCATTTTCGATTAATACACTTGTGACTGCCTTGTGCTTTGGCATTTTTAAACATATGAACACGATATCTCCACACATAACTGCCTATCTCCTATCACACGCTCAACAAAGCAGATGAGTACTGGTTGACACTAGAGGCTTTTAGGTGGAAAAAAGGTAGTTGTGGGTTCAAATTTGGCGAATACCATATTTCAGTCAGTTCAATGTAACCAATGGCTTACCTTCTTCAATGTAGGGAAAGCCAAAGACGCATAAAACAAGCTGAAGTTATAAAAAAAAGGCAGAATAGGCATGTTTAGGCACGATTAAGCAAAATAGACACTAACCCTCAAAATAGGCATTTAAACGCACTAAATGCGTTTTCGGACTATAAACACCATGAAACGAACTTTAAACATTAACGCCTATGTTTTTCTGCAAACGAATAAAGAAGGCAAATAAGCAAAAATCCGCACCCTAGTGATGATACTTTAAAACTGAAGAAGGGACACTCACAAAGAACACCTATCCAGGCCAGTATTTCAACCCGAGACCTGTGCCATCGTAGCGCGCAGTGCTAACTACTGTGCCGCGGAGTAGTTCTCTTAGAAGAAGATGAAAAACGGTTGTAGCAGCAATACCGACCTAGTTTAACTTTAATGTGGTGACATGATGACAGTGTGGCAGCGGGTGGGATGATCTGTGAAAATGTTGCTAACTCGGGGAAACCATGCCCCCTCACTTCGAGCACTGCTTATCCTCTTTCTTTTAAAGTGATAGGTAGAAAAACAAACCCTGTCCTGGATACGTTTTCGGAGTAGACGAAAATCACGTAACCAGCTGATAGTTTTAAACAAGGCCGTTACATAAAATTGCATATTTTTCCCATGTGGGAAATAAATATTAATCTGTCTTTTGATTTTAGGGTGTTTTTTGAAGTGCTTATTTTTTTATTTATTTTTGTGCCCATTTGTCTGCCTATTTGAGGGCTTTTAAATCTGCACCCTCATTGTTAGACATTATACACGTACAAATTAATATCTACTGTTTTCCGGGCTCGGTTAAAAAACTGAAAAGTGGAGTTTGATCTTTCCAATTTCCCTTCAATTATGTCCATGGAATGATAACTACTAATTTTATTGTATTGTCTTCACACATGCATATTTCTCAACATTTATCCCTTAATAATCAAGTAATGTAATTTTATCACAAACCGATTGTGTTTTAAATAAAAATGAGAACTTAGCAATATTCCAGTGGTTTCGAGGCCAAATATGTGACGCATACATAAAACATAAAAACTTTCACTGTCAAACGGGAGGAGAGCAAAGTAACAAGAGGAGGAAAAATAACGGATCCTGGTGTGTCTTACAGTACCAAGTTTAGTTTTAAAGAACATATGTATCCACTATGTCGTAAATCAAGGGTACGAAAAATTCTGTTTTTTTTCAGATGTCGTGGATAAGATCTGGCAAGCGTAAAAAATATTAGAAGTTGTTGATTGATGTGATGAATAAAGATATAACTCTAAAAGTAGTCTGCCAATGTTTTCGCCATTGTGAAACAAAACATCGCAGTGTCTGCATGCCAATCGTATATTTCTTTAACTTTCCTATTGTTTTTTTGGCACTTGACAATTAATTAATTAAATATTTCCTCAATTATAGTATCAGTTACATTTCTTATGTATATATATATATATATATATGTGTGTGTGTGTGTGTGGGGGTGTGTGTGTGTGTGTGTGTGTGTGTGTGTGTGTGTGTGTGTGTGTGTGTGTGTGCATTCTTTTACAACATACTTGTTTCTCTTAACATAGTGCCCTCTCACCCCCACATCAGTCCTTTTTATTCCTCTTCTTATCTTGTTCCTCGTTTTTTAAATTTACTTGTTGTTGCTATCCCCTGATACTACCCAGGTCTTGTGAAATATATGCCGTCAAATATTTCTCAGTGTTCACATTATGTATAGATACGTATGTAGACAGAGGCAAAGGAATTGAGAATGGGAAAGAAATAATTTAATAATTCCCATTCAGTATCGATGCCTCATATGAAAACAGGTAGGAGCAAGCGAGTACTCGACTGTTTGCCCTATTGACAATGACGTTACTGTAACCACATTCGTTAAAAGACCAGCATTCATATCATGACGATCAGATTTCCATTTACCTGGTAGAGGTTAAATCAACAAATTTTCTTGACAGAAAATAAACTAAACTAAATGTTTGGTAATTGCAACGTTGTGTTCTCTTAAAATCGAGACGAATTACATGGGGTGTAGGCAGCAGTAGCATATGATATTCGTAGTATCTTTGCCATAACCCACTCCGTTAAACGCAGGAAGGAACCATGTGATTATTTATTAATCGAAACACTGACCGTGTATTATGACGGATTTCTTCCGAAAAAAAATTAAGTGAAATAGTTTTTTTGGGGAGAGAAAATGAAATGAAAAGTTTCATGTGCCCAGATATGAGTTTTTATTTGTGTTCCCTCGCCTATTCCTTATTCACGTATCTTTATCGTTGCTATTCTAGAGAAGTATAATTGGAACGTGAAGAAACCAAAATACGATTTGATTGATTGATTTGCTTTATTGTACTCCGCTTTTGTGCCAATTTTGGCTAATTGCGAAGATGGGATGAGTGATGATATGATATGATGAAATTAATGAATGGTGACTCACAAACATCCATGCACAAGCCGACAGTCGAACCCGGGACCCCTTGCGTCGTAACGCGATGTGCTAACCACTCCGCATCAGGGGCCGGTTCAAAATAAGAAGAAAAAGAAGCAATGTACATTGCCCATTAACAAGGTAGTAATATTTTATATTCGTTATCAAGGGATGTAGTTTGTTAGACGTAAACTTTATGCTCAAATAAGCTAATGTCTACTGCACCTACAATTACAATGGGAGAAGTACTAAATTGTACACCAGCTAGAAGTGGAATCCTTGGATTCCAAAACGCAGAGGTGCAACAAAGAATTTTTGTCGGGGGGGGGGGGGAGCAAGTACCAGGGTAAAAGTACCAATAGTAGTAGTAGTAGTAGTAGTAGTAAAAAATGACATCATCATTATTATTATTATTATTAGTAGTAGTAGTAGTAGCAGCATCAAAAACGTTATTATACTCTTAAATTACGCAAAAAGGGGGTAGAAGTCGGTGCTAAAGGATTTGTTTGGTCAAACGATTTGAAATATCTTTTCAACACGTTCAATTTCACATTAGCTAATAATGGAAAACAATCACACAAACTGTATTTTTGAATGGCAGAAAATGCACGATAAATGCATTCCGATTATGATTCTTTTCGTACACATGACATGTATAACTTTCATGTACATTATATGTTGTACACATATGCAACATGGAGCGACATAAAATAAGAAAATACATATGCAACATGCTGCCACTAAATTGTGTACAAATTCAAAATTTATTCAATACATATATGTACAACAGATGTATATTGCCTAAATATATTACATTACAGAAAACAATTGTATTGCGAGCAAAGCGTATATGAACATTTTTAGATCCAATTTTTCCAAACTGAAAAGAATATTGATTTAATATGGCGCAAATAGTTTCACGGGGCGCCATGGCATTCTCTCTTTTATAGCTTTTTTTAATTTAGATCGCTCAGCGTCCATGGCCGACTCCCGCCGCCCCCTAACTACGGCTCTGAACTTGACGAGATTGAGAAAACCAGACAGTGCGAGCGAAGCGTGCAAGAAAATTTTACGAAATGTATTTTTATTTGCACAAAATTTGAAATCAAGGGGGGGGGGCAATTGTTATTATGTGCCCCCTGGAAATGCCCTTGGCCGTCAACGTTTGCTCCCTTAGAATTGACTTCCGTCGAAGCTTTGGGGGGCAATGCCTCCCTGCTCCCCTGTAGTTGCGCCACTGTCAAAACGACAGCGTGGGCACTAGTCTGTTTGACAAAGGAAAGTTTATTTAACCACGGCACGATACAATCAGCGGTTCACGAATCAATGAAAAATAATTTTTGAAATTGACTGACATATTCAAAATTGTAGCAGAGTACTATTGTACTTTGATTGTTCTGTCTTCATAACCAGGAAATGTATGCCTCGTCAATATATTTCCCCCTTTTAAAAGCTTCTACTTTCTATTTAGTGAACATATTTCCATTTCCAAGCTGACTTCAAGCTACTCTAAATACTCCTGTTCGAGGTGCAGATTTCCATCACGGTTTCCAAGAAGATCAGTGAATGGAATGTTGTTTTCCAAATCCAAACTGTCCTTGCAGACAAGAGGGTGGGGGTAGGGGCTTTGAACCCCTGCGGGGCAAGTCTTTCTCATCTATGAAATTCCGGTAATTGTGACGTAGTGAGATCAAGTCCAACATCTCTGGGCAGAGAATGAAGTGATACAACTCAGATGCTTGTATATTATCATTGTTATAGTGTGATAAACAACAAGAAATAAAGACGGAGCAGTTGTATCTTCCATTGATAAGGTGTTTATAAAGTGAACGCTACTTTCAGTGGCCCACCCACAATACTGTATATGACACGATTCTTGTGACAACGTATAGTTAAAAATAATAAATATATTAAAAATAATAATTATACTTGATGTAAATTAATTATGCAATATATAACTCAAATAATCTTAGTCCAAAATGATACTCATTGTTAAACCTTATTGCTTAATAAAGAAAATTTATTATTATTATCATTAACTTCCTTCACATGAATGAGTTAACAATTTCGTGTCATTTCAATGTATGAAATGCACGTGGTAAAGGAATTAGTTATTTCTTCAAACATCGCTAACTCTCTACGGAGGGCAACCCTCATGAGGGCAGACCTCACCCTCACCTCCGAAGACTTGTGGGGGTGAGGGTGTGTGAGGGTGAGGGCGAGATCGATCGGTGAGGGTGAGGGCGTGTGAGGGTGAGGGCGAAAGGAGAGTTGTGAGGGTGAGGGCGTGTGAGGGTGAGGGTGAAAGGCGAGCCGTGAGGGTGAGGGCGTGTGAGGGTGAGGGCGAAAGGCAAATCGTGAGGGTGAGGGCGAAGCCGAGCCGTGAGGGTGAGGGCGAAAGGCACATCGTGAGGGTGAGGGCGACTGGTGAGTCGTGAGGGTGAGGGCGAAGCCGAGCCGTGAGGGTGAGGGTGAGGGCGAAGCCGAGCCGTGAGGGTGAGGGTGAGGGAGGTTGAACGAAAATGACCACCTCTGCTCACGACATGCAAAGGAGGCTGGCCCCGTGAAATAAGAACAACACTTACACGTAGATTTAAACATTTCGACGGTTGACCGGTCTGGTTGGGTTATAAGAATGTAATAAAGGGGGATAAAGGAACGTTCGTTACCTCTTGTTTCCTGTAGTTTAAAGATCTCGTAGAATCTGTAGATCCTGTTACGACGACTGACGACACGGTCCTGAAATAAAATGTCCGCTCCCGCGGTAACACTTTATGTAACGATTGTATTCAGCCCATAACTGGGGAAGACAAGAACTGTTCTCGCGATAGATTCTGAATAACAACTGGGGGGAGAAATATTGGCTCGAACTATTTATATGCAATTCGAACTTTCGGCCGTTGGGAAACCGCGTCTGTTGCTAACGGCGTTTTCAGCGTAAAGCTGTCTTTGCATTATCTTTCCTGCGAATTCGTATCAGCAGATTTTTACATCTGCTGAAGATCGCAGGTGTCATTTGCTTGAAAGAAGCTCTTTCCAACTTCTTTCATACTCGGGCCCTTTTTATGAGGTGATTAGACTATCGAGCTATGGCGCCCGGGGTCCTGGGTTCGAGTCATGCCTTCGGCATGAAATTTTCTTCTTTTACAGATGAGGTTCTAATTGAAGCAGTGAAAAAAGCCGGAACTGTATGATGTTAGTTTATCCATATAGTGACAGTGTTGCTAAGAAGAATGCTTGGAAAGAAGTTGCTGACAACAAGTAAGTACTAGTAACCAGTGGTAACAGACAATTTTCAATCTCAAATGCTCTGTCGACGTAATATATTTGATTTGATTTATCTTACTTCGCTTTTCAGCCACTTTTGACTAATTGTGAAGATGTGGATGAGTGATGAAATTGATGAATGGACACACACACATCTATGCCCAAAACGGTTTTTGAACTCGGGACTTAATATGTTTGAATTACGTATTGTTATGTTCATTATTGCTGTTTGTGTTATTCCCATTACCTCCAAAACATTGGCCTCCCCTCTCCTAAATCAAAAAGCTAACCTATTGAGGGTCAAATGTTCTCGGACAAACAAATTGTTATTTGTAATCAAGGGATCCCGGGTTCGATATCAGGTGGAGGAACATAGTGGATCGGATCTCACTTTAAACTGTAGATCCAGTCTCGATTAGCCTTACTGTGCGTAAAGTGGACTTACAGCAAGAACTCAATCAATCAATATCTACCTGCGAACTAAGATTAACAACGAACTTCTTTTTAATTCTCGGAAAACGATACAAATTATTCCCTAATATTTTTTATTTATTTTTTAAAATTATTATTATTAATTGTAAGTCGAGAGCAGGGACCCTTCAAACGATGTGTGTAAGAATTGGGTTCTTGAAACTAGGCTTTGTGTCACGTGTTGTGTCGGCTACTTTCGAATAAAATAAATTATTTACAATGTCGATATGAAACAATGAGCCCGAAAATGTTCATGGCAAGCCTTGTTCTGCACCTTTGGCGCCTGACGGCGGCACGCTTGGCGGCCACCCAGACGCAAACTCCCGTCAAATCGCTTGTGATATCTCCGCTATGGATCCCGCTAGCTTTGAAATGACTTCAAGTTATCAGAATTACAGTTACAAATACAATAAAAATGAGCACGTACCTGGTCACTAGTGTTGCTCACGAGACGGGACAAACCTTTTGAAATTCGAGACGGGACTGGACGGAATATAATTATATATGATTTTTGTATATACTATATATATATATATATATATATATATATATATATATATATATATATATATATATATATATATACAGGGTGGCCAGAATTAAAGTTACCCAAATCAGAGCCATCTGTAGCCTGTTTGATGCATCGTAGAACTCTAAAATTTGGTGAATCCACTATGCAGATAATGGGGAAGAGGATGGCGATTAAAAAAAAATTGTTCAATTTTCCGCCACCAGGTTGAAATGTGGTGCTGTACTTCCATGATGGGTTGTAATAATGACGTAAACTGCTCCAATTGGTTATGGATTTGCCTTTACCTTGCAATCTTGCAATAAACGGGAGATTATTTTATCGCAACTTCCAGCCACTAACAAATGTCTTTCTAATTAATAACTCAGCTAAATCACTTAACGTGACTTATGTTTTTCAATATTCATTATTACAGCGCCACATTTCAACCTGGTGGCGGAAAATTGAACTATTTCTTTTTATCACCATCCACTTCCCCATTCACCAAATTTTAAAGTTCTACGATGCCTCAAACAGGCTACAGAGGGCTCTGAGTTGGGTAACTTTAATTCTGGCTACCCGGTATATATATATATATATATATATATATATATATATATATATATATATATATATATATATATATCTTCCTGTTTTGTACCTTATTTCTTTGTATTTGGTACAGAGTCTGAAGAAGACCTTGCTAGAAGGTTGAAACGTAACGTTTTGTTTATGTTTTAAATAAAATTAATTCTGCCTTGGTCAGCATATTGAGTTTTTGGTTATCATGGAAACAAGGCTTAATGGTGTTATTATTAAAAAATGACCTAAACATTTAAAAAATGGGCCTAAAAATAATATCCACCATTAAAATGAAAGCTTGATTTTTTTCATAAATTAAAGGAAACTAGTAGTTGAATAATTTAATAAAATCTGTTTGGTGGTTTAAGCTATGGTAGCAAAGGAGAAAAGATCAATTAAGTGCTAAGTTTTCTATATTTTTCTTCAAGGTTACATAAAATACTCTGCAAGGTTTTTCTGTGCGAATTATTTGCCTCCTGCACAATGCAATGCACAATTAAGCAAATAAACTGTGAAAGAAAGTTAAAAAAAAAAAAAATCTCCTTACGACGCCAAGAGTCCCGGGTCCGAATCCGCGCCTGAGCATGTGTGTTCTTTGTGAGTGTTCCTTCATAAATTTCATCATATATAATTATTCATCCTCATCGCCGCGTTTAGCTAAAAGTGACAGAAATGATTGATTGATTAGGTTTGGCTAATCGCGAAGATGAGGATGAATGACACCCACAAAATACACACAGGCCTAATCCGGGATTCGAATCCAGTATCCCTAGGGCCATAGTGGGCTGTGCTTACCACTCCGCCACGAAGATCGGCAAAAGGTGACAGAAAATCGACGCTAAATAACAAAAATTAAATAAATTGTAGTGTGAACAAATCAAAAGTACTGGATAAACGGATGTTTACCCTTCTTTATATGGATTATTATTATACTACGTATTCGTTACACCAAGCTGGAGACCAGTTAAGGCACGAAATTAGACAGGGCAGTACACTACAATAACTTTGACTGGACTAATGACGGTCTTAGACTGTAAACGTATCGTCCGTTCAACTACCGTAAAAAAATTAATGGCTGTTTTTCAAGTATTAACCGTAATTACATAGTTAATCATAATTAATGTACTTTTAATAATAACTTTTTTAAAGAAATTTAAATTTAAATGTAAATTTAAAGATATTCATAATGAAATATTCAAATTTATATGAAAACGGTTGGGTCCCGTATTTGTAAATTAACAGGCAGTGGCAGACTGTAAAAGATTAACGTTAGAATATTGTAACTTTTACAATATCTTCTAGCAGTTAAGCTACTAGGGGAAGGGGGGTGGGTGCGAGCCAAGAGTAGGGCCGAACGAGCAGAAAGTTCTAAAAGAGTAAAGAACGCAGATTTCTGTTATACCCTAAATTAATATAATTACTTTTCGAAGAAATAGATTTAGTAAATTTTTCTTGCTCGCTACATTTGAAATACAAACGTTGATAAAATAGTCACATCAAATTATTCTGCCTATAAAAAATGAATTACAACTGAAGATAAAGTTTTCTTAGACCCGCATTCGACAGAAGCATTTCCTTCAACAGCAGATTAATGGCGGCCGAGTGAGATGTAAACACCGTATCACTTCACATTTTTAAAAGCCGATAACAATTCAACCGAGAGGAATAATGTTTCCTACAAAATGGTTTTACGTACAAAGCAATGGCGCTGCTTAAATACGTATTTTAAAATCTATGCAGTACACGTGTGGAAGAATGTTTTAGTTGCTTCTATTGTAAACACCGTGCACTCACCGTAGATGGTATAGCTCGACGTGCCTCTCGTGCTGTATATACAGTAGCGGCTTCTGCCTATTCGAACACTCGCACGTGCACGACCAAATAAATCTGTAATGCAAATCATTATTATTATGCTTATTCATTGAACTCTATCTCCTTCGAAACATAAAGTGTTCTCACTCCGCATCACCAAGAGAGGTGGTGGAGAAGTGTGCAATCAGTGATATCAACCCGCGTCGACAGAGCCGCGCTTGGGGCTCGCACAATGCGAGTTTCGTTCCCTCTGACGCTCTTTCAGCAGTTTCTAATTGGAAAAATGGCATGGTAGTTTGACGTGCACCTGTAATGGGTTTTAAATTTTTATTGTTTTTTAACCATACACCTTTTACCAATCCTATATCCTGAACCTATGGAGAGTTCGACGTGGTTATGATTTATACATAACCTAAACGTGAGCAGCCTCAGGAAGGGAGCAGTTGCGTCCAGAAACGTCGCAAGAGTTACCTCGATACTCGCAAAACGTAAGTTATTATAATATTTATATACAAATCTGGAGGTATTTACATGGTTAAGATTTCAGATAGAACAGGAGTAGTTGTATTTACAATATTATAAACTCAACTTATAAGTGTAGAAAAGAAGAGCTCAAATGATTGAACAGCCTGATTTGCCTACACTTAAAATTATGTCAAGAGGGGCATATGCCCCAATTCTTCAAGTGTGATATGTTTTTAAATTTCATGAATTTTGAATTCTAGTGTAGAAAAGAAGAATTCTCAACAGACAGATTTGCCTATACTTAAAACTATGCCAAGTTCCCATATCATCTTATTGTTTATAGTGTGTTTTTCTGTCAAAATCCCAGGAATCTTGATTTCTAGTGTAGAAAAGATGAGCCCCCTCTCAGATTGATTCTAGAGGGGGCCGACTCAAACCTAGAAGCCTCTAGATTACTAAAGCAAAAATACTTATATAAAGCTCATAGCTCCTGGGTTCTGAGACCCAGTAGAGTGTAGTGCATAGCCCCATGGATTTTATTGTCTTGTAGACAAGAGGCTCGGGTTTGAGTCCTCATAAAATGTGAAGCCTCCCCTGATGGCAAAATATTAATATTGTTGCTTTGTAAGCAAGAGGCTCGGGTTTGAGTTCTCATAAAATGTGTGAGATTGAAATACATGTGGCAAAATAATATCTCCACACGTGAGATTTTGAGAATAATTACTGCTAGTTGATATACAACTGATAACTCCCAGATCTGAAACCCCCCCCTCCTCTCCTCAGACAGATTCGGCCATGTATATAAAAGCTATATCTGTGTGATTGTTGTTCATAAACTTGTCAAAAATATGGCCCTTTTGATATTGTTTTTGGCCATATTCCTATGCTCTACAACTTACAGATCTAATTTAATACAAAATGCAAGCAAAATTTGAGTTGTTGCCTGCTTTTTTTTCTATTCTCTGATCAATTCCATTGCTCGGGGTAAGCAATTATTTAGCTCGGAAATGCATGAATTGATATTAATCTATCAAAAGACTAATGTTTTGTTTGCATGCCTTGCCGGCACACAAGAGATATAATCTACACAGCTAGAAGGGAGCATTAATAATATTTCTGTGTAATTCACTGAAGGGGCTATTAATCTTTCTGTGCAACAGGGGAAAAATTCCTAGTCATGCAAGACAACATGTAAAAGTGTAACAAAGATCATTGAGATAAAAATACGAATTTTCTGACACAGTGGCAATGAACTGTTTTTCATGCTGAAAGCAATTCTTATTCTGATAATACGAGCATAGGCAAGGCTTAGAGAATATTATGACAGTTCAAAATCCAATTTTGTCTGTATTAGGGTCTCAGAACCCAGTTAAATGTGGATATATTCCATATGGAGAAGTGTTATTGTAATCAGGGGCTCTGGGTTTGAGTCCTGATAAAATATGTAAGATTGAAATACATACAACAAAATAATATGCCCGCACATGAGATATTCACTGCTAGCTGATATACAGTTGAGGTTTCAAAGCTGGTAGAGTGTCTGGGCCTCTCTGACAGCAAAGTGTTGGTATTATTGCTTTGTAATCAAGGGGCTTCTGTGTTTGAATCGGCCCTCTAGAATTGCTCCGTGACTCTCTCATTTCTTACATCATAAACATATGATTTTTCCCCTATGAGAATAACACTACATATGGTGTCATCGGGGAGTGTATTGTGGAATTCACAGATAATTTTAATGTTTGTCCTGTCATTCACCACAACTTGTTTCCTTTTTGAGGTGTTGATTACAAACATGGGTCTCTGTGCTTTGAATTCATCTGGTGTGTAATACATGTCAGTATTGCCAGTAGTGACTCTTTTGAATGCCGAAAATGCCTCATATAATTTGAGGAAATCATCCTTGGACATGTCTAAATTATAATTTTCTCTAGGAAATACCTCATTTCTGCCATTTTTAAGATATATGTTCTTGATGTTGCAGTTATCAAATTTACTTGAATTTTTTTCCTGATTATTGTGTCTTCCAGTCTGAAACAGTACCACCACAAAATCTGGCATGTCGTATTGTATACTGGAGAATGAATTTGTAGCATCAAACTCATAAGTACCAGTTGCGGGCTTCTGTACACATTGATATGTATAAAATTGTAAAGGAACCTGTGGATTTTTTAGAATATCTGCTTTGTATTTAAGAGCATAACTGGCCTCATATTCAACAACCGGGATTCTTAACTCCATAGTCTGAATAATGCATTTGCCTGCATCTGGTAGGGTATTAGGCAGAGCTTCCCCTGTAGAGTTTAATGCACTGTACCTCATCAAAGCATTATTGGCAGCTCTTCTAAATGTGATTCTTAAACCACCCTTCCACATAATATCTTTGTAATCTGAGAAGAATCCTGGCAATAGGCGCATGGGGAACAGCACTGTGTGGCTTTTAGATATAATTTTATCACCAGCCTCAAATCCACCTATTTTGTAGTAAGAAGCCTCGGTTTTGGATAATTTTAGTGTAGCCAAAGCTGTGGAGGTAATGCCGGGATAATCTATTCTGTTTATAACAACACCATGCTTTCTGATCTCAATTTCAGAGAATAGATGTGGCACAAAATTATCAACCAATCTTATATTTGAATTTGCCGGATAATCTGTTCCATCGAGCTTTACAACATCAAATTTGATGTATAGATCTGCTCTGTGGGGGTGTATAAAGCCATCCCCTACATCAAGATCAACCTCAATCTCTGTGTTGGGTTGATTTAAATTTGCAAATGTCCTCCTGTTTGGGGGGAATGATTGTAGCTCATAACTCTCAATATTTTCCATTTTCTTCTTGTATGTATTTTTATTTAAATATTAATCTCTATGATTGCAGTTGTTGTGACTCCAGCAAAATCAACTAATTCTTCTTTTTCATTAGTGACCATCAATTCAATATTATCTATTCTATTATGACACACAGGAAAATATAATGTTGGGGATGGATTGTAGATGATGGGCTCCATGAATTCAGAATTAGGTTTAAATGTTGCAATAATGCCAGTTTGTTTGTGAGTGCCTATGCCACTTGATTTGGTGATCATACCCTCAGCCACATTACAGTGAATATTCAGAGTCTCTATGGCTAAGAATTTAGGTATATTAATAGCAGTGTGTTTGATGCCTGGTTCAAGTTTTGTGTTGTTCTCAAATCCTAACAGCTCTCCTATAGTACCCAGATCCACTGTTTCTGTAGCAGATACAATCTCTACTCTGTGAGTGACAGAATTTTGACTTAACACTACACCTCTGGGTAATTGAGCATTTAAAGTAGATAGATTATACTGCCCTGGAGTGATGACAATTTTTTCATCACCAACTGCAATTGTGTTGTTGTGGTGTGTAATATTAGGGATCAAGTACATGCCATAAAATGCTCTGAGAGCTATTGTTTTGGGATACACTATATCATCATGTAATTTGAGTTTCAATATTGAATTTTGGCTGGTGAGATGGAATACCCCCATGATGTTTTAAATACCACAAGGCTTTTTGAAAATCTTCAATTGATGGTTTATTTATTTGAGACATATATCTAAGAACAGATAAACACAAATGTCCGCAATTAACATCTTTGAAATTTTGAACACGGGCATTATTGTAATAAAGATTAGCTGATTTTAGATATTTTACTAAATTTTCAGGTGGAACACCTCCAAATGAATCAAACACAAATCCCTTATTTTTTAAATATTTAAGATAACAGATCCAGTGAGTGCCCTGATTTTTGTACTTATCCAAATTAACAATGCCACACTCTTTGTTGAGTGGTTGTTCTGGTAAAGAATCAGACATGTACACACCTCTAAAATGTTTGATGCCCAGTGGCTTGATTAAAGCTTCAATATCTTGGTTTGTAAGCGGCTCTTGTTTTTTTTAAACTTATTCATGGCTCTCTTAACACCTTTGCCTTGTTTCTCAATGGCCAGGTTATGGCGCTTCAATTCATCTAATTCTGCCCTATTCTTCTTGGCATCTATTACTGTTTTTGCTATGGCAGCTGATCCCCCGGCCAAGCTCCCAACAGCCCCGAGAGCAGCTAAGATGGCAGGGATGGTAAATATAAATCCCCCCACATGTGATTTTTTTCTTGATTGCTGTAATTTTTTTAATTGGGGGGTACTAAGCAACAATTTCATACCATGTCCCTTTGCAAGACAAGAATTTTTTTTTCTTGCGCTGCTTCTTGGTCAAAAGGCTATCAATAGTTTTAAGAGATTTGAGACCAGCATAAGGTATTTGATACATAACACCCTTGGCCTTCATTGTAGGTTTATTATATACATATTCACAACCCCCACCCCAGTTTTTGTTTGGTGTTCATAGCTATGGTGGTTCCCAATGCTGCTATTTTTTCACTTAAAGAAGCATCTTTGCTTACAAATCTACCAAATGCAGCCTCTTCTAATTTCTTGTCTGCCACATGTCTCTTGTCAAGATCAGAATGTGTGTTGTATGCTATGTCATGGTCTCTACAAGCAGCATCTAGGGGATTAACACCAGGATCACCTCTGTTTAATCTATGGTCCAATTTTGTGCCTGGACCACAATACTGATAGCCTGGAATGTGTAGTTCAAATGGCAGCTTGTTTATAATGTCATTAACAAGCCCCCGACCCTCAGAAATATTCCAAAATTTGGGGGGTAGAGTATTAATAATTTTTATAAGATATCCAATCCCCTTAGTGTCATTCACTATAAAATTAGACAATTTGGTGCTTATCATGTCCATAATTCCAACTTTTTCATTGTAAAAATTGTGGTTGCCAGCATTTTCCTCCCCAGCTATCACCAATAACCTATCTACAAGTTTCCTGACATCATCAACCCACACAAATTCTTTAGGCAGGGTGTTGTATTGTTTGATTCCACTGCCAGTCTTGATCTGTGACCATATGGGCTTGATTAAATTATTGTATTTTGCCCCACTGCTAGACTTGACTCTTTTTTGTGTGGGATCATTGTTCTGGTATAGAGCATCTGATTTTATTAATATTTCTTTGTAATATTCATAATCTTGATCTGTATAGCTGCCAGGCCTTTTCCTAGTCATCAGTTCCCACAATCCAGGTGTGCCGGGGTACTTAACAAAAGCACCTTTTTCTCCAAGACGAGATTCTGAATATACAATAAGATCATCCCCCATAAATGTTACTCTGAAATTGCCAATTCTATGTATGATGCTACCATCACGCTCTGTGTCAGCATATAAGCCAAACACCTCATCTTTGTTGTCTTTAGATGTGCTTAAATATTTTTGAGCAAGAAGACCCAATTCAATAGGATCCTGAGTAGCTTCAATTCTTCTAGGAGCAACAGGACTAGGTGTATGAATACTGGAAAGTGGGGTGAATGGATAATCTAATATGTTCCTTGCAGCTACAGGTACAAGCTCTGTGATCAAATTTTGATTTTGCTCTGTAACAGTTTTGATATTCTTACCTAATTCACCAATAGCATCAATTATAGGCTGTTCTGTTTGTTTGTGTTTTTCATAAATTCCTCGGTTCTCTGATTTCCATCCCTTAAATCTTTTTACAAGATAATCTCTTAATTTAAGATCATCAATGATTGGCCTTTTCATGTTTATTTATATATGTTTCAATGTCTAGAAAATTGTTGATTTTATTTCTATATTTGCCAGTATTAGGTGTTCTTGTCATATCAATTGTGACAAACCCATAACTGTCCTGGTTCCAGCACCTGCTGCAAAACTTGGAGAAATCATTGTAGCTCAAGTCCCCACCTACATATTCATCATGTATGTGTTTGAGGTTGGTATGATCCTGATGAAACACACATATAAAATTGCTGTTGTCTCGGATCAGCTGCTTGGGTATTTTTGAAAAAGTCTGTGCCAGGTAGAAGCAATCAATGTTTTTGTGTCGGCCCTGTGTAAAGAAATTTCTAACCTTGTTTTGATTATCCAGTATAATATCATCAAACACAACAACAGAATTATCGAGACATTCATGGAGTGGCTTAACATCTGGTTCAAAAGTGGCAATATCCAATCCATCATATAGCTTCATCAGCTGCTGATATTTTAATTGTTCCAAGCTCTTAGAAAAGACATACAAGTGCCTGTTTTTCCAGTCTAACCAGTTGGGTGCCAATAAAAAATTATCAACCATTAGTGTAGTTTTACCACAAGCAGATGGCCCAACAATAAGACACCTAATATTATCAGGCAGCAAGTTGCCATTTCTCTTATTCTGCTGTTCAGGTTCTGGCAGCCTTTTTATAACATCCCAGGTGTTCATATTATTATTTTCTTTGCATCGATCCAGCTGTGTTCTGGGAGTCCTAGCCATTTGACAAGTAACTTGTTGCCTTTTCTGCGGATGATTTTTTCTATGAGATATGTGTCAGGCTGTTTAGTTTTGCTGAACTCTTCTTCATAGAACCTGCCTTTGAGAATTTCTCCTCGGTGATCCTTTATTATATATGTGTTAAGGGTCCCAGGTTTAACTTGAACCACTGTAAATAATTCAGTGCTCCAGTTTCTTGTAAAGCCTCTTTTGAATAAGTGCTTATATTTGCTGATTCTTACTTGTTCACCCACCCTGTATTTGGCTTTTCTTGTTGTTGGCTGATATTTAGGATAATAAACAGTGCTGATCAATTTTTGCTCATCAGATGAAGTTACTTCAGAGGGTTTCATGTTGATTGTGGAATGGACAGAATTGTTATATTTTTGTAGAAGTTCTGGAAGAATATTAATCCATTTATAATTACCTTGGAGGGTAAATTGTTTATACATATGATTTTTTAAGGTTCTGTTGAATCTCTCTACAATTGAGGCCTTGAGGTCACTGTAACTCGAATAATGTTGTATTGCCTGGCTTTTAATAAATTGTTGAAAAACTGAATTATAAAATTCTTTGCCATTATCTGTTTGCAAATAGCGCGGTGATCTTCCACTCTGATTCATGATTGTTCTGATGGCTTCTGTAACACATTTTCCAGTCTTTGATTTGAGTGGCACAGCCCAGGCAAATTTTGAAAATGTGTCTATGATAGTGAGTAGATACTTGTAGCCCTTGTTGATTTTGTCTAAGTTTTTCAGCTGTCCACTTGCCATTTCAATCAAGTCGCTCTGCCATAAATCATCTATGCCCTTTGTGACTACTGGGAGTCTCTTAAAATTATGTCGGGCTTGTCTGTGTAATTCATCAACAATAATTTGTCTAGACATAATATGTAAACAAGAATATTGCAACTATGGGGTGTTCAGCAGCTGATACTACAGGATTTTCTAAATATAATTTGTCCCCTATTTGTATTTTAAATTCCAGAGAGCCATCATCTTCAACATATGCTGTTTCTAATGTATTGGGATCTGTAAAATCCTCTAACTCTACACTGGTGATTTTTATTTTGTTATCAGCATTTGTTATTGATAAGGTGGGGTAGTGGTGTGCCTGTGGTTGAAGCCAATATTTGATCTTGATTGGTCTCAATGTGCCCCCAACAAAAAACTGGTAATAAAATTGTGCAGGGGACAGCATATATATTTTGCCGCCTGGTGTAAATGGTGAATCATATTCTTTGTTGGGGATGCTGTACAATTCAAGAATTACTGTATGTTTTGGATTCTCGATTATGCCTGTTATTTCTTTTTCTGCTGTAAGCAATCTGCTTGTTACAGATTCAAGATGCTCATTGATGGTCCTAACAATCTCATCGTGCCCCGGCTTGATTCTTATGTCCACAGCAAGTTTCTTGTATTGTTGCACAATTTCTTGTAGCTGGGTGGCAAAAACAGACAGAGCATTTGCTTGATTGGATTCCATGGTCCCTAGCTGTTGCTTGATATTGGCTACAATTTGCTGTAAATTTTCAACAACTGCCAATTTTGAATTTTGAGCAGTAAGATCATGGACCTGTCTTCTGATATCCTCAAACAGGGCATGCAGTTCATTAATATGTTGATTAGTTGGTAGAGTGGCCACTGTCTGAGTGAGATGTTTGATCTCTGCCTGGATATTCTTGATATCTTCTGATTTCAATATGCGATTCACTGCTCTCTTAATATTTTTAAGTTCCTGTGATGTAGGAAGATTTGACACAGTGTTTTGTAAAAATTCAAGTGCCAATTTCACATTGTTTAATTCAGAAGCATCAGCCACACCACGCATAGCATCTTGGAGCAGGGCTATATCTGCCTGAGAGGGTGTTGATTGTTGTAAAATTTCAAGTTTTGTTTGGATATCATCTATCAAGTGATGAAAATGAGATAGCTCAGATTCAGTGTTGAGGTTTTCAAGCTTTGTGATTTGTTGCTGGACACTGACAAGGGTATCTACAATCCCAGGCAGGCGAGATTCTAGAGATTCTTGTACATTTGCCAAATCACTTTGCACTGCTGCTATTGTACCTTCAAGATGGGTTATGGTACTTTGAATTTTTCCAAAATCTTCATATGTTTCAAGTTGCAGCTTAATATTTGCTACACTCCGAGTTATTGCACTCAAAGCATCAGAAGATGGCAAGTTGTTCATAAAATTTTCAAGTGTCTCAATTTTTTCTTTAACCTCGGCTATGGCATTGTTCAAGGGGTCCAGATTAGGTATTTGGAGTGACTGAATCTGTTCCTTTAGAGTGGAAATCACTAGATCAAAATCTTCTTGTGATTTTATGCTTTTGACAATTGTTTGGAGCTGTGCCTGGACATTATTTATCTGCTCTTCCAATTGTTGTTTCAATTGCTCAGAGTTGGTGGCCTGGGTCTTAAATTTGGCTTGAAGAGCTGCTACAGCCTCTTCTAAACTTTGAAAATTATCCAATGTGGCCAAATCAGTATATTTCTGAAGCAGCAATTTGAGTTCAGAATCAATTTTAAGAAGAGGGTCCATGCATTGTGATTGCAAATTTGTAATTTCTAATTGAAGACTGGCATTGAGTGTAGTTTGTAAAGCTTGTAAATCACTTCTTAATTTCTTGACTCTGACATCAAGCATCAGAATCTCATCACTGTGATCTTCATGCCTTGTATGGCCAAAAATATCATTAGGCATTTTTGTTTTAGTGGTTATTTATTATTGAATATCTGATTCTTAATTCTATAAAAAAGGGTATAAGCTTGTCATATGATCCCGGGACCTCAATATATAAGCAGTCACCAGCAGAAACAGTATAAACAGTGCCAGAAATCATGTTTGAGTGCATAATTCTATAAATATTTCTCCCTACTGAAATTTTAACATCACCCTCAGGGGTTGTAATAAATTGCAATTGCCCACCTACAGGTAATTGGTAATGATTTAAATTATTGTTAAATATGTACAATGTTTTACCTGTTTTATCATCAATATCTGTAAGTATGCTGTTCAGATGAATAATTAACAAAGCACTTAGTTTAGATATCATATCAGAAGAGGGTTGTGGTGTTGGCAGGTCCATAATAGCCTGTTTTTTGAACCAAATAAGTTCATAGGCATGTTTATTTATTTCAAATCATGCTCTGTGTTTGGGCATTGATTCCCACTTTTCAAATCACAATGACCCCATGGTAGAGTATGTATGCCACATGATAAAATACATCTCTTATCATCATGTGGGTCCAGAGCCACTTTTCTTACAATATTTGTAGTCAATAAGTGATCCACACTCTGAATTCTGGATTCTGATGTTCTGATGATGCTACATGATTTGAGGCAATTTTTGTAATCTTCAAATTCAAGCTCTTTTTCAACAGTTACTCTTCCAATGCCCTTGGCTTTTTTGGCAACAACACCACTACATGTTTCAAAACTGTACATCTTGGCCCTTAACCCAGCAAATGCCACAATAACATCACCAAGTGTCTCATCTTTTAACTTGCCAGGTACCTTTTTGTTGTGGGGTTGAATTCTTGTATGTTCACTGGTATCAAAATATTCAAGCAATTCAGGCTGTGACATATCTTTATAAACATCTTCTGTTTGAATATCAAGAACAAAACTATCTGTATCCATGTACATCAGTTTTACACTATCACCATAAAAAGGTTTCAACACATCATAATACAATTTTAACATGTGTAATTTGGCCAATTCCAATATCACAGCCCCTACATAAATAGGTTTATCAAACTTAATTTTAGTTTTTTTCATGTTGAAAAGTGCCATATTTTCATCATAAATTCTTCTATAATTGAAATTAGGCTTTGCAACCAATTTTTTGCTCAGGCTGGGGTCAGTAATTATTTTAACATCGGTATGTTTTCTGACATTTTCAATAGTTTTGCCATACACAGAATTGACCATCAATTTAAACAAGGCCTTATCAAATTGGCTTTTTGCAGATGTTCGAAGCTCTGTGTTTGTATTAATATAAGGCTTCAACCATTTTAAGTGCCTGAACCTCAAAACTTTGCCAAGTTTGGTCACTTGGACACCATGATGCATCAGGAACTGGAGGTTTTTGTAATATATGACATAACCCTGTTTTGGCTCCAGAGTCATCATCAATTTCTTCTGTTTAGAGCCAGGTGAGCACTTAACCTCGGGAATTGGGGGCAGATCAGAAAATATGTTGTGTAAATCATCAGGAATTGTCAGATCAACCTCTAAGAAGAGGCCATAGTTACTGTCATCAAAATCCTTAATATTCTCAATATTAAAATCTTCGACCCACTCAAGCCCTGCATATGGCAGTTTATCCATCATGGCATAACCATACAGGCTGTTTGCATCCACATACAATATATAATTTGATTGCAGTGCTGGATTATAATCAGGAATATATTTGTTATTTGCTCTGGCATATCTCTGAGAGCATTGTACCATGCCCCCTCTTATACATTGCTCCATAAACAGATACATATCTTGATCTTGGATCAGATCCAATTGCATTTTAGTGTTTAAAAACATTGCAGCCCATGCTAGGCCTGGGGCACTGTAGAAATACATTGGATCCAGTTTATAATTTTGCATGGAAGATTTTCTGAATGCCTGAAGTATATCAGCTAAGAGGGTCACACCAAGTTTTAAATATGCCATGTGATAATCACCAAATGTCTGGCATTTTAAATTGTTCCACATCAACTGGGCATGGTGATAATCATCATCACTGATTCCAGATCCTCTGGTTTTGCTGTAAAACTCTTGTTGTGGTGGCAGAGCAGACTCATCAAATTTAGAAAAATCTGTAACATAATCATATGGATATACACCCTTCCGCCTAATTAATTTCAGGTCCTGATTTGGAAACAAAGCACATGTGATTTTGAATTGAACATCAGATAATTGAGTGGCCAGTGTAGCCAGGCTAGCCGATAAAATTCTTTATGAATCAAGAAATCTTATGTGAATAGGAACACCATTAACTTTAATTATTTTGCTAATAGCAATATATTTCTCATCATTTTCAGCTAAAATATTTAAATTCTGCTTGTCAAACCCCTCGTACCTGATCAAATGATGAAAATCATAATTGGATGCTCCATGGCAAAATATAGGGATAAATTTTGGTCTCTGGATCTTAATATTACAGCTATTACACAGGGCCATTTTGAATTTACCATCTGTATGAGAATGGTGATGCACCTTGATATTTGTATCTGAAAATTCAGAATCACATACCGGGCATTTTTCTGCATTGTTGAAATCTTCAATCTGTTTCTCTGTTAAAGGCAACATAGGTTTTGATTTTAATAAGACATTAGATGCTATGTCATGGCACTCATTTTCTATTCTATGTGCAAATTTTTTGATGGCATCTGGTCCCATGTATAAATCTTTTTTACTAACAACACCATCCTGTACAACCACATAATAAAAACTATAAGGTTCATGTAATTGATAAGATGTAATTGAAGATTCTTCAGGATCTGGGCTACAGAATGCAAGAGGTTTGAGATTTGATTCAAAATCACAGACTATATATGCTGGGTGTTCCAACAAGGCTTCAAACTTTTTGAATTCTGCATTTTATCTTGGATTGGGCATCACCATATGAACAGGTTTATAGTTGCCACAGTATTTCAGATGCTCAATTAACTTGTTTTTAGCAATTTCTGCATTCACTTCCCGAACCCTATTCACCATTTTTTGACCATCAAATACAGTTAAACATCTTCTGCACAACTTGAATATTGTATTGGATTTGTCTAGTTGTGTTCTCACTAAAGCTTCAAGATTATGTATCAGAGTGTAATGATATGTGCCATCCCCTTCAATTAAGATCAGATCAATCGGAACAGCAGAATCATCATCAAATGTACTGATTCTGAGAGGTGCTATCAAACAATTGCCACGGCCAGTGGAACAAATAAATACATTAATAGATAATTGTTTGCCATTGATATGCCTGGCCTTTTTTTCAAATTTATCAATATTCTGAACAGACATTGGATATTCTAAACCCTCCATTGCTTCATCAAAATTGTGTTCATATTGTTTATAATAAGTTATTCTCTCAGGATTCCTTAAAACTGGAAACAAAGCAGCTAAAATACACCACAAAAAGCATTTCTCATCATTATTTTCAATATTGACCACGGCTCTTTTGTTTTTAATATTGGCAGGTAATGGTAGATATGTAGAACCTTGTAATGGGCTGAATTCAGAAATATTAACATATAACTTGTGTGGAGAACCGCATAGGCTCCATCCAGACTCTTTTGCTGCAAATTCAGAGTGTTTAATATTCAATTGATCTATCAAACTGCTTATTATTTTGTCTGAATTTGCATTTGAGTATACCGGTACAGTTTCTGTTATGTGGGGCTGTGTAAATTTTGTGCCATTTGGTTTCTTATATTGTGTATACAATTTGAGGGACAGCTTATAAGAGCCATTTTGTGCATTTAGAATTGCCTGCAGATCAGGATTTACACTGTTCAAAAAATTCTTAATACCACATCTTGGCTCTGATACAAACCGATAATCTCTTAATTGGCCATTAAAACTGCTATGGATAGGTGGTGCATAGCGTGGCTGTTTTGCAGGTCCAGCATTAACAGGTGCTTCATGCTTCATTTTCAGACCAGATGTAGATGGTTGTGAGGGCAATGTTGATGACTGCACATAAGAATTACACTTATGCCATTTGTAATATGCCTTGCTTAATATTTTATGGCATCTTGGACATATTTTTGTGGTTTTTCTGCATTTCTTAGAGTCACAAATATGCCGGTGCCTAGACCAATTAGAACTAGATATATTTTTATTACACTGATTGCAATATTTTTGTTTTGGCATTTTTGTTGTTTATTTATATAAAATTTCCTGGTCCAAAAAAACAGAACTATGGACAATATGCCAAAACAATTATAACAGCAGTGAGTGGCTGAGCTGGTGCTTTTATACCCAGACAACAGCAATAACTAGGCTCTGGTGATCCCCAATATAAAATAATTTTGCTTTTTTTATGCTGTTGTACAACACTTTTTACCAGGTTTCAGATCTGGGAGCTATCAGTTGTATATCAACTAGCAGTAATTATTCTCAAAATCTCACGTGTGGAGATATTATTTTGCCACATGTATTTCAATCTCACACATTTTATGAGAACTCAAACCCGAGCCTCTTGCTTACAAAGCAACAATATTAATATTTTGCCATCGGGGGAGGCTTCACATTTTATGAGGACTCAAACCCGAGCCTCTTGTTTACAAGACAATAAAATCCATGGGGCTATGCACTACACTCTACTGGGTCTCAGAACCCAGGAGCTATGAGCTTTATATAAGTATTTTTGCTTTAGTAATCTAGAGGCTTCTAGGTTTGAGTCGGCCCCCTCTAGAATCAATCTGAGAGGGGGCTCATCTTTTCTACACTAGAAATCAAGATTCCTGGGATTTTGACAGAAAAACACACTATAAACAATAAGATGATATGGGAACTTGGCATAGTTTTAAGTATAGGCAAATCTGTCTGTTGAGAATTCTTCTTTTCTACACTAGAATTCAAAATTCATGAAATTTAAAAACATATCACACTTGAAGAATTGGGGCATATGCCCCTCTTGACATAATTTTAAGTGTAGGCAAATCAGGCTGTTCAATCATTTGAGCTCTTCTTTTCTACACTTATAAGTTGAGTTTATAATATTGTAAATACAACTACTAACAGGACTGAAAAATATACTCGCAATGCAACTTTTCTAAATCAAGTAGGAGGTGATTATGTACATTATGAAACATGTATTCACGAAATCAGATACACTCTGATGCAGATCTTTTGTACAGAGAAAAGGCATAGTTAAAAAAAAAAAACTGACTACATGGGAAGTTTGCATGTATAGTGGAACCACAAGCAAAAAAACCTGCGCAGAAGCACATCGCGCCGGCGGGTGCGGGAAAGGGTAGGGGGAAGCAACATTCGCGCTGGCTCACGTCAGCGTTGCCAGGCCTATTGATTTCTCGGGAGAATTCCTTAATAAACTATTGCTATGGAACCTCCAACGGCCAGCTTAAAACACGTTTCCTGCTCATCTTACTTGAACATGGAGGGGAGATGTGGAGTAGAACTCCACTCAGCCGTGAAAAGTGCTGTTTGAACTGTGAAATTATGTCAAACGCTGCTCAATTGTGCTAGCACATTATGTTATTACTTTTACTACATTACTATTTTTAGATTGCTGTATTTTATCCCACCCACCCTCTAAGGGTAAGTACGGCAATATGGATGAATGAAAAACTGATGAAATGGATGATGTGACAGAAACACAGTGAAACGTCCTTGCCTTACGAGGTAGAAACACTGACTCCGTAGCGTGGGAAAATTATGTTATACATGTATGTGTTTGTGGGTGTGTGTGTGTATTTCTAGCAGATGGGGAGGATAAGTGGCACCCTAGCATAAGCGTTTCTATCTTGAATTATTGGGGAAGACATGCTGTCTAATTCAACAAATATATTTCACATACGTAATGCATTTTCTCATTATGGTGCAGGACGCGTGCCTACCCCTATCGATAGCTGTACACCGAACACCAGCAGAAGGCAAATTGATTTGTTATTGTTAGCATTCGACTTGAAAGATTGTGGAAAATCGCCGACAACGAAAGTCGGCACGTTAGCTTCATCTGTGAACACAACTTTCTACCATTTCCTGTCATAAAAATTCCTCGCGATAATCGAGGCATCGCAAACCCCTTGTGTCGGTGCTGAGAAAGGGCAAATTTGAGGGTGTTTTCCACGCACACTCTAACCGGAAAATGCGGAAGAGATGAAAGATGTTGGTCGGTTCCCTCGGGCGGTTTACTTTCTTTTGTTTGAAACATGTCCACTCCTGAAATGGAGATCTTCGGTATATTTTCGCCAAACACAGGGTGCTGGGTTTAGCACCATTGTTACAAAAGTATCTGTGACGTTTACACCGTAAACAATGCGCGCCACTCCAGCGCCACCCCACTACCCCCCCCCCCCCCCCAGTGCGCACGACTATGCCGCCCCCAAGAACGTCGTTCATACGCTACTATTAGATCATCGGATTTTGTAGCAGATCTTCTGGTTTCCCAAGGAACAATCTCCCGAATTTTTCAAATCTGACCTGGCAATACTGCCCCGAACACCGATAACGGCAGGGAAGTTGCGCGAACACTTTGGACGGAAGGTTTTTTTCCTTGTGGTCGAGCTATAATAAAAATAAGTTCCTTTTTCAGATTTTTAAAACTTTAGGAAAACCCTTTAGTGTGTTCTATTACAGCTCTTGCAATAACAATCTTCTACAACAACACACTACTTTATGACAAGAGTAACTAAGGCAATGAAGTACATTGATATTTCATAACGACAAGCAAGTCTTAAAAACTGTTGCAAAGGGGAAGCTTTAAACAGAATAAAATGAACCTTTTCATGTTTCATCTTGCATATGAAAATATAAATCTCCTTTCTTTAAATAAATATATTTTAAGGTAACAGCCATCCAAGCCATATGAAATGGCTGATGTGCATGGAGTATATAGTGCATTTTACTGAAAAATTATCTGAAAATTCTGGCTCAAGCAGATACTTAGTTTTCTGTTGGTTGAGACCCAATATTAAAAAAAAAAAAAAACTTTCCAGCACGTAGTAAAAATAAATAAGTGAACCATTTAAAGCATTCCATAATTAAATTAAATAAGTGAGGAATTGGCACTCCTAACAATATTGAAATAAAGTTCTGGTACAGCGCCTAGAATAACGTAGTGTGGAAAACGGCATGGTTCTGCGCTCTCTGGCTGGTTCTACTCGAAAATGATCCGCTAGAGGCGCTGGTGTTGACCCCGGTGCTTGGTGTTCGACTGCTTATAATGGAAGTAAATGGAGTTTTCGCTGCAACGTCTGAACGTCTGATTCTTTTACATGAAGCATTTCTATGAATGTGATAATTGATATGATATTTGGTACAGTGGTCGCGAAGATATTAACGAACATTCTAGACAGTCGACCACGTCCTGTTATCGTCATACTTTCGTTAATAATACGGGAGAAAAAATACGCGTGGAATGCTCTTGGCAACTAAATTTTTGTGTATGAATTAAATTCATTATTATTATCATCATCATCATCATTTCTTTTAAAGATATACACACTGAAGCATTTGTATTTTTTATATTTACTGTCTCTTTTCTTCCGCTTTAAACTAATCGCGGCGATGATGATAATGATGATTGCATGAAACGACAAGGGAACCCCACAAAACTTACTTAGTGCCATCAACATGAGTGTAAGGCAACTTTCAAACCAATGGGACAAGCGACACAGGGTGTTCACACTGTCACACTAGTGACACACACTTCCAGACTGTAAAATAGCATTCATTGCACATGAGGGTCCAAACAGCAAACGACACGTTCATATGGCGTATTCGCGTGCTACTTGTTACTTCGGTCGGAAAGCTCCTTAAAGGAAGGGTGCTGAGACCGAAGCGACGCGCTACAGGGGGAGTTCCCAACTAAGTGACAAGCGACATGGTGCCTTCAGTCTATTAGCAAGCGTTGCTTGCGAACAACAGATAGGCGACACGATAAATCGCACATTACAACAACAGATCTAGGCGACACGATAAGCCACACGTGTCGCTTCTGCGTCGCTCAAACTGAGCCATTTCCTCAATAGCTTGCAACATGTTGCCGTGGTTTGTTGTTCGCGCATACGCGATGCAATGAGTGTCTTGCTTTAGTGAGATTGCGCACCAAAGCGACAAGCGGCACGCGACACTTATCGCTTGGGGATTTCACCAACCGAACGCTGGCCTGTGCTTCCCGTCATGCCGCTACGATGTGAAATGTTGCTCTTGATTGGCTCCTTTCCAAGCAACATGTGTCACTTCTGTATGAAAGTTGCCTTGGACCGAATGACCCGTGTCGCTTTGGTGTGAAATCCTCGTATCGTTTGTCGCGTGTCGCTTTGGTGTAAAATCTCCTTGAGGAAACGGTGCAGTCAGAGCTTTTGTCCCTACGGTTCGAAAGGCTGCATTGATTTCCGACTGCTCACTTTCAAGCGACATTTGTGGTTTGTCGCCTCGGTATGAAATATCTCTCAGAATACTATTTATATTCTAATAACATAGAAAAATAAACTCTAATACACAGTCCAAGACCTGACGTCCGGAATCACATTGCGATGTTTCTTCTTGTGTTACGCATGCTATTCATTTATTAATTTTATTTTACTTTTCTTTCCAAATTAATGCCATTTCGTGACTGCAAATCACCCCACAAATATAACTGTTTCCATCAATTCACGCACCGTCTTTCAAGACAAACAAATCTACATAATATATTCCAAAAACTAACAAAGCCGCATTATTTTCATAAGAAAATTAGCACCGACATTGATCGCACTGCCATCTATGTTTCTCATCCGTCTGGGGAACCAGTTTCTTGGGTCGTTTTCCACACTACGCTATTCAAGGCGCTGTAGTTCTGGTGTACCGTTACAATGTTATATTTCAAAAAGAATGTCGCAGAAAATCTATTTCACACAAACTTAATAACATTAAAGCACATCTGAAGTGGGGTGTAAGGGGTGACCTTCCACGAAGTACACCCAAATGTCAACCTCACTTCCACGTCAGTACACCCTGGACTGCAGACTAACGAGGCTCTGGCGACTGGCCCCATGGCCAGTATAATTTTGTTTGTGTTGTCCTGTTCTTTTGTCCTTATGTGTGCTGAGTGCCTCTTTGCAGCCTCAGCTTTTAACGGAAGTCAGAATATTTTATGATTTTAGTTATACAACGTTAGAGTTGTTATGTGTAATGGTAAGGGGCTGGACCCCGTATAATGTGACGGGTGAAAGATAGCCTTAGTGCTGACGCACCCAAAATTTTAAATTCAAATTCAAATTCAAATTCACATCTGAAGATTCACACACACACACACACAAGCAGAGTTGACAGTGGATGGGAAAACTGAATTTTCTTCCATCCCTCCATCTATGATTTTTGTTGCCATAGGAGGGCGATAGTGAAGCACCATGTTCTTTAAAAGACACCTCCATCTTTGTTTTAGGATGCCAATGGTCCATTACATTAGACAGCTATGCGCCTCAGGAGTGGTTTCACCAGCACCATCTATTGGTGTCATGACCCATGGTCCTCTGGATACTCACTGTTACCTGCAAAGATAAAAAAAGCTGAGTTTCCACTGTAGATAATAAATATCCCAATAACAATTGAAAGTAACTTCACTTAAAAGATTTTAAAGGATCATCAGGAATTCAAGTATTAACTTATGAGCACTTCTATAATCTATGCCTTTACTTCAAAACATCTAAAGTGCACATATCCGGTGATGGTTCCCCCAGTCTCTCATGAAGAAACTGTATGTTAAATTTGGCAATCCTCTAAAGTGCCACATTTATAGAAATTTGGAGTACTTTCGTTCAAGTCGCAATGTCAATGTTTGACTTCTAAAAATACGCAAGTGTTCCACAAAAGCTCTATTTCCATAGCAAATGGAATGTTGAACAAATGAACAAGTAATAGCCCCGTCTAGTTGCTGCACTTTTTTACACTCTGTGCAGTGCAGGTGTATCCAGTGTCAAGAGTAGTGCAAGGAAATCACGTTCAACCAACTAGACGGAAAGCAGTGTTCGAGTTAAGAAGATTCAACAAATGCCTGTCTGCTGCTTTGAACGGTCTTTTGATTAGTTAGCACGCACCACGTGACCATACACCAAACATACACCGGTCCGAAAGGTAGTGCAGATGGTGCAGACACCAAATACACTACTTGACTCCAAATCAACAAACTAGACGACTCAGTGTTGCACCGTGCAACCAACTAGACGCTTCGGTGCAAAGAGAGTCAAAAAGTGCAGCCAACTAGACGGGGCTAATGTGTTATGCCTCCTAGGTGTTTTTTAAACTTGCCTACAACAAATGAGGTTAGATAAATTTATCATCCTCACTTTACATTCTACAAATTCTATTACATTTCAACAATCTTGTTATTCATAACCAAATTAAACATGTATCATATTTAATCAATTGCTCATTGTGTGGCAAACATTATAGATTATGCTAACTGTGAATGTTATGTGAAGGCTTCCATGTAAAGTATTGTCTGGAATAAAAATAGTTATATGATTTTATGAAACATTCACGTAACATTTCTATTAATAAAAATGCTTCCACATAAAATTGTCCCTAGCATTGTCTTGTTGTATACTGGTAGGGTTTCTTCTTCTTATTTTTATTATTATTATTATTATTATTATTATTATTATTATTACGTACTACTTGTATCTAAGAATAAAACGTTTGGATAACATTTGAAGAACTCAGAAATGTTTAAGTTTAAAATTTACGGATAACGCACATTTTGTAATAATAAAAAGGTGAGAGAACAGAATACTAGACTTATTGTAGAATATAGATAATTATGAAACAACACTTCACATGTATTCTTAATACAGTAATGGTAATAAACATAGTACTTCACATCTTTAATAATGCAGTTCATATATGAGATGAGTGCAATTTAAATACTTCATGGAAAAATTATTAACAATAATTATTCCAGACTTAGAACATCTACATACCTAACAGCCAAGTGTTCCTTGTACCTGCCTTATTCTTATATTGACAAAAGTATCTGGTGTTGGAATTCCTCATGTGTCCACCCTGGATACCGAGAGTAGTCACAATATTTTCATTTTAATCGGCTAGCTGCAAAAGAGGAAAAGTACTGTAACTTTTGCACAAATAATTGGTACTGATCATAATAAGATACTGCACAAACTTAATGATTTTATTTTTAAAAAATATATATATTCATGTTATTCTGAATGAGAAATACCATCCCATCTGATGTTACACATTACTCAGTTGTTTACTTCTGATTTATTTGAAAATAGCAACTGTTTTGAAAACCACACAAATTCACCTTTTACTGTGTTCCAATAAAAAATAATAAAATAGCAAAAGAATATCACTCTGGAACTGTTATTGCCATGAGCACCTTCGATTTGGTTTGTCTTAACAATTATAATTGTATTGTTTTGTCCATGAAAATAGGAATACGAGATAAAAGGTGATAAAATTTTGTTTGCTAATCCATAACTATATGGATAGTATTGAAAATAAACTAACATGTTCACTCGCACAATATACCTACCTACATGGCCAGTCAGCCATTCATTTCAGTATTTATGTTTTATTACATTTTATTGTAGAAGCTATCTAAAACCCACCACATGATGGATGTCAATAGGTGTTATTATAATGAAACAAAAATAACGTACACTATCATACATCCAGCAGATCTGCTTGTATCATTGGGAACTTCATCCATTGTAAGGAGCAATAACCACCATAGCACTGCACACTTGCTCTATACACTGGCTGATGACCTATAACCATCTGGCTGGTACCTCCATGTTGTGAAAATGAGAGCTTCTAGCACCTATAAAATTATTTCAGAAAAAAAATATAAATTCTCTTACAAGGAAACTTCTATCAAACAGTTCCCACTACTCAAAGATTTTCATGCTTAAAATAAATTCATGCTACCCACTATCGACACATGACATAAGGTAGTTAAACTGAGTGCATTCTGTTGATGGTTGCATATAGAAAAAAAATATTTTCCCTCTTTCAATTGATGGTTATGAATACAGTATACCAAGTACCCCCTCCCATGCACACACCCACAAACATATATACATTACCAAAGACATTTTTGTCACAGAATTTTTTTTTCTCTTACCAGTGTCTGGGCAACCGAATGGAGTACTTTCACTTTTACTGGTGCTTAGGCGGTTAGGTTAGATTTTGTGATTACATTAAAAAAATGATAATTTTACATTCCCGTCGTGATAAAAAAATAGATTTGGAATAAATTCTAATGTCCGTAACTCTGTAAATATACGTTTCTATGCCCCCAAACTTCTGATATAGTCTTAACAACAGTTAATCTTTCCATGGGGAATTTTTCCTGGAAATTCGAGGGAGTACGTAATTTAGTACACTCGACCTGCAATTAATACAACTTAAAACATAGTGTCGGAATTTTTTTAAAAATCTTTCTATCATCAGTATACGTACTGTATAAATCATGCGTACCATTTTTTCCCCCTATATATAACATATGGTAGTGGTGCCTAATTGAGGTATTTTATAGTACCGTAATTTCATTTACTGGTTGCAACAGGACAATATGTTGCAGAAAATTAATTGTTCTTATTTTGTGCGGCATCGTTATTTTACATTTTGATTGATTGATTGATTTAGTTTATTTTACTTCGCGTTTTGTGCCTCTTGGCTAATTTGCGAAGATGGGGATGAGTGATGAAATGATGAAATGGATGAAAATTGACATTCACAAACAACCATACCCGACCGGGATTCGAACCCGGGACCCTTGGCGTCGCAGTATTTTACATTTTGTTGTGACGTTTGGTGGAATGTTGGCATACATTTCCCAGGTGTATCAAAATATATTTTGCAGTAGTATTTTATTTCGCGATTGCTAAGCTTAAGGAATGTTGCAAAAGTATCAGCTCTAATTCTTACAAAGTACGTGGAACAATATAATCAACAATAATAAGGAAAATGCCCTTAATGTTCATACCCAATAATATTAATAACATACTAACATGACGTACTTACTCGAAATACGACTGAAACGAAGTGGGTTTGCAATTCTTCTTTCTTCAAAACCTTCCTCCGCAACAGCTGATAGTGCCCATCTTGAAAATCTGCAGCCGTGAACGAACTCGGTAGGTGCCTGGCTTGTGAGTGGGTTCCACTCGTTTTCTGTTAGCGCGTCCGTAACCGTATTCGTTAACGAAGAGTGGAGACTACACTAAATGGCATTCGTTAGCCTTTCTTGACAAAAACGTCACGAACTCGTTAGACCTTAACGTGTGGACAGTTCAAGACTACACTGCAAAAAAAAAAGGTGTGTTTGGGGTGAGTTTCGCTCTTTGGAGGCTTCGAAGGTCAGAATACTCGGAATCCTCACCCTTTTGAGTGAGTTTCTCCTCCCTACCCTAGGGTGAGTGCAGATCTGTCGTGAAAACCTTCCCTATACACCCCTTTGGGTGAGTTTCGGCTGCACCGTGATGCCACATGTACAAACTTTCCCACTGAAAATCCACTCACAGGCCTTGTCATAGCGAAAGAATTTTGCCGACATGACAACGTTTGTCGTCCTGGACCCCCTGCCAGGCTCTCCGAGGCAATTTGTCTACCTGCTGAACCCTTTTCCCAACAAATTACCACCCTGTAGCAGTTCTCTAAATATTCAGCAGAGGCGCTGTACTGCAAGTGGCGCTGGTTCGAGTGACTAAATCGTGAAATACTTTCAAAATAGGTCGAAAACTAGCGGTCGACGGACCTTGGAATAAACCTATCAGTTTTGAGATCCCTGTGATGTTTTAATAACTAGAAAGTGTACGAAATAAATACCTGTATGTTACATGTAAATTTCAGGAATAATCTATTTGAATAGTCATTTCTTATTTTCAAGTACAATTTCACTGCTTTACGTCAGTAATTAACAAAATTTAAGCCGAAAGAAAAATATGATTTTCCCTCTCACATTTCATATTGAGGTTTAGATTTGCTGTTACATTTCTTACTGCACTTAAACAAAGGAAATACATGTTTATAGCCTGAAAGAACGTGTGACATATGCAATCGTGCAAGTGCATACAAATTAAGGCATAAAAAACTGTGTTTTTTAGTTTACAATATTTCTTCTTTCTTGTTGTTCGAACCTGTATGACTGTATCTTTGTAGTTATTTTATCATGAAAATAGAATGTGCCTTCATTATCAATGTTATCTTGGAGAAGTAAATTTTGTTACTTGGAATCGGTATTTCTAGTGTTCATTCATAACGCTTATCTGTCGGGCTGCATTACACTTTTCCTATTCTTATTTCATTACTTTTTTCGGCTAGGAGGAAGCTCTTATGCAAAACACAGATTACAGATATAACACCATGAGTACACATCCTGAGTACTCAATGTAATTGGAATTATTTTTTAACGTTTAAATAATTTGTTTAACCTTACTATTTTACAGTAAGTTTAACGAGAGGCGTCAAGACAATTCTCTGTGCTGAGATGTAAAATAAACTTAATGTTTAAAATGTGACCCCACCACAATTAAAAATTTAATATTTCCGAAGTCACTGGGATTATCGTAAAGGATTATGACCATAAGAGAAGGGCTATGCCTTCTTGTTATGAGGCACGTAGCCAGGGGGAGGGCTAAGGGGGCTGAAGCCCCGAAATCCTACAAATATCTAATTTAAATAGTGCATAGAGGTAATTAATTTTACTTACTTAGCAGGATTAAACATTAGATCGAAAAAAAGTTTAGTGTATAATAGAGGAACCAGTTTATATTTTTATATTCTACCATTTAATCCAAAGAATAAATGGATCCACCAACTCTCAAAATTTATAGTTTTCTTTGTGACAAGTCATACTAATTTATATAAACTTTATGAGTAAAATTTGGGCAAAACTTTTAAAGCCTTTTACTGACGGAATGTGTAAAGGATAATAACAAAATACAATAACTATGAATTTCAGTACACTAACTGTACAAAATGTAAAAACAATGGACAATGTGTTGGATATACACTCATACAGTGGATCGAGTAGCAGTCTCTCTCCATTTACACAATAATAATAACAATAACAAATAATTTGGATTAAAATTGGTTTATTTTCAATAACTTATAATAGTTGTTATTGTAAAATGATAATTATAACCGTGGTAAACTGGTAATAATTATTATTGTCATTATTCTTTCTACCAATCAATGGCCTGTCCCCTTCTGCAAATATTTCTGGCGACGCCTGTGGTGATAAGGATGAGTCCCCCACCCGAAATAAACGGGACTGTGTTATAGTCATGTTCCTAGAATTCCCATCCTTCCTGCATTTCAAATTATTTTTTTAAAGTTCTCTGCCAAACAACTTACGTACGCCACCAATATGACATGTGACGAATACTTCAATTTGCAATTTGACGAATGGCTTAATTGTAACGATGAGGATAACACTGATGAGACAAAGAAAAGGACATATTCAAACTTTACCCAAAATTTGAACCTAGAACCCTCTGCTTCGTAGTTTACTACACCAACGACTATCTTTTGCAATTATTCAAAAGGTATGCCTAAGTGCGGTAACGCAAACAACGAACAGTCTAGTAGAAAATGTTTCATCCCACTTTGCGTTTTATCCTTGCAAGGGACCGCAACTCCAGAAGACATTCAACTTTCATTACTTTTCCCCCACCCCTACATCACAGTCAATGTACAACCTAAAATGCTTATCCATATTTTTGAAATCTTTAGAGCAGCACAAACAAAAATCATAAAAGCTTCTAAATAGGTCCGCTTATCTAAGTATTCAAAAGAAATTTTGGTTAGGCTAATTCATTTCAATGAGCACAGAAACGCAGTTCCAATTTGTTATTCTTGTTTCATTTCCAAATATACGCTACATTTAATGAGGCAAGTTGGTTCCCTTTCTGAGCCACTGTCTTCAAATAGATGTGGCAACAAATAAATTTTGCAACGACGTGTTGAATACCATACGTGAATATCCTCCAAAGTTCCGTTTCTGGACTTTCTCTCCTCTTCCTTTGTAACGAGCAACCCCTTGCTGTGCGCGTCACGCGTCAATGCACCAAACCTGAAGTCTTCCCTGGGAATGACATTACAAGTCGAAGCAATGTTTTATTTCGGGTACACGATTATATTCCTCTGATAAACGCTGTGATTAAAATTTCTAACTAGCTTTGAAAGCTTTTTCTTGAACAAACTGTACAAAAGTTAATTGTCCTCGTCCGTGGCAGTGCGGTCTAAGGCGCTGTGCTTTGGGCTCCGACGGCATGGGTTCGAGTCCGCCTGGGTTCAGTCTCTGGGTTCTCGGCCTGTGCATAGGACCGGTGGCAACCCACCATCGTGAGGAAATTGGCGAGCTACGAGTGAGTAGTGTAACCCGGTCACGGATATTTCCTATAACGGCTAGGGGTTTAACGTGCTGACCCCACGTCACCCCATTACTGGTTGAAGATCTCCACACCTCTAGGTAGGATTGTGGGATGGAGCCTGGCAGCCGGGAGATAGGTCAAGGCCCTTCGAGGGCTGTAGAGCCACGGGTATTATTATTATAGAAGTTAATAACAAAATTTAATGACTATAAGCATCTCAGTTAGTGTTGCCCACGAGACGAGACTTTGGCCTGTCCCGTCTCGTGGAAATGCTGTGAAATGCTGTCTCGTCTCGAAAATATTTGTTTGTCAAAGGGACACATGATCAATCTCGTCTCGTCTCGAATTTTTAAAAGCCTGTCCCGTCTCGTCCCGTGGGCAACACTAATCTCAGTCAAGTTACTGTTGCGCTGGAAATTCATTTATCAAGTGGATCGAGAAGAAAATTCTCTCCAAGGAGGATATAATAATAATAATAATAATAATAATAGTAGTAATGATAATACATTTGAAATAAAATTGGTTTATTTCAATTAGTTTATAACAATAATAATCATAAGCATGATAAATTAATATTACTGTTTAAATTTTATTGTTGGCCTGACCACCTCTATAAAGAATTCTGCTTCCTTGTAATCCACGCTCACGTCACCTACTAAATCAAGATATTATTATTATTATTGGTTTGGATATATACGTGGACCTTTTCATAAGCCAACTAATTGACCATCAAGCATTCGGTAGCAAAATCCTTGAGTCTACTATTCAACGTGCTCGGTCACGGCTAACTTATTACATTTATTTCAGACAGTTTGCATTATACTGGCATGTAAGATTTCTCAAAATATGGTCAACTGAAGTGAATCAATGCCATTGAACATAGGATTACTTTTACAAAAAATAATAAAAGTGCAAAATGAATTTAGGTTACAAACTGAGACGAGAGTCGTGAATGAAGGAACCTTTCGTTCTTCGCCAGACGTCGCTGTAAGCAGACTCGTTCTCGTTGCTCTTTCTTTCCCGAAGGAAAAGCCTCGGTCTCGTTTAGATTATCTCAATAATAAATATATAAGAAATGTTTAAAGACATTTAGTAATAGGACTTAAAAACGAACATTTTAGAAAATTAAACATCTTTAAATAAAAAGTAAATCAATTTGCATATTAAAGAAATTTTGATTTTAACGAATTCTAAAAATAATTTACACTACGATTTACCAAACCCTTGAACAATACAAGGCTTTCGGACAGTATGAGTCTCGATCATACAGACGGCTGTCACTCTCGGTCTTGTCTTCATTTTAAATTGTGCTGGGTTTCAGCCAAAGTGGCACAAAAGTAAAGTAGAATAAATCAAATCAATCAATCAAAATAATCGCAATAATAATAAATTTTATACCAACGGCCGATCTTCCTTTAAAAATTTCTGGCGACGCCCATGCTTTAATTCTATTGTTCTAGTCAACAGTCGAAGACAATCGATATATGTAATACCTCGAATGACGTGTCTGCCTGTTATTATTTTTGATGTATTATGTTATTATTTTTTTGTCCTTATGTTCTATAAAAACGTTCCAATGTAAAATGGCTAACGCTGTATTTGGAATCTTCTATTAAATAAATAAATAAATAAATAAAAAAACAACATTATACCTGCTTACCACTATCTAAGATACAGTTTTATTAGTAGTGCAAGTCCTTGCATTCAACGTTACTTATTGTATTTTGGATGATACGTCCTTCATATCTTCACGTTAACGCTTGTTATTAACTATCTGGATTTTTTTAAAAAATGTTATTTTTCGTAAGTTCTCATGTACATTGGCAATATGTACAAATACAGGAAAATAATTTATCTTATGGAAATGGCTATTTCAACAGTCACTCACCCAGGCTCGAACCTGGACACCAAGTGACGAGAGCGTTGCACCACAGCTCTGCACCCTGTCCATGGGGGTCCCCTTATTGAGAAGAACTTATTGCTTACAAATCCCGCAGGAAGAGTACATTATCTTTGGTAACGACCACCATATAAGTTATATTTTCTGGAGTTCTTTGTTCCAATCAATATATTAGGACACTACAGTAAATGCAAAGACAATATTTTCAACAATAAGACATTAAATACTCATTTATTATTATAAAATTTTCATTACAGATTATTGTAACGAACTGATTATTATACCAGCATAAACGCAGTTTGAAGTTTTCTTTATATAAAAGCGACAAAAAAACATTTTCATGTTCAAATTAGTTTTTAAGGGGGTAGAAATCTAGATTTTTGGTCAACTAATCATGTGTATTAGAAAGTATCAATGTCAACTATTAACTAATAAGTTCTGGGGAAGTTTGAAGTTGTTTGTTGCGGAACGTGAATCAACTGCCCTTATCCTCCCACCTCCCTATTATAGGGCTGTTCCTGGATGAGAATTACAATATTATATTCTACATTAATATTATTATGAAGTACTTATCTCTGTGAAGGAAAGCCGGTCTCCATGGCGGAGTGGGTAGCGCAGCGAATCCAGGCCTGGGGATGTGTTTTCTTTGTGAGTGTCCCTTCATGAATTTAATCATATCATCAATTCATCCTCATCTTCGCGATTAGCCAAAAGTGACACAAAAGCGAAATAAAATAAACTAGCTTAATCAATTTGTGGAGGAGAGAAATTCTGTCCTTTATTTTCTTAGGACTTTGGTATCCACAGAGCGCTTTCAAATTGCCACAAACCAGTGGCGGATCCAGAAGTTACAGCTGGGAGGGGCGAATTTCATTCGAATTCCTCACCTCACCGAACCTCAATTGTAACATACACTTGCACTGCTATATATAAACAACATATTATACTGTAAACAGGAACGAAGCTGTTTTTTGTGTTCTAGAAGATAGAGAATTCCTTTGCAAAAATAGAGGTCGAGGACTGGAATAGGTGGTTATTATTGTATCATAATTCCTCTTGACCTCCTATTGCCACAATGTAAACTGAATGAGCAGATATGAGAAATATAGTGAATACGCAGAGAACACGAAAGCCTATTCCCTCAAGGGGTCTCAGTTCGATTTAATTTGAAGCATATTGCACAGTGATTCAATACAAATTTAAACTGTAGTGTCAGTTTCGATTAACTTATCTTGATCATAAAGTTGACTTATTTTATAAATATTATCGAGCCTTTTAAATTTGGGGATAAAAGGCGGAACATCTGAGTCTCAAAAATATCAGGTATAATATCATATCCAAGAACTGGCAGTTGGGAAGGGAGATCGCTCCCATCGCCCTCTCAGTGGATCCGCTTGCCACAAAAGTTGTCTAAACCACCCCCACCCCCAAAGATCGTTGCTTTGTTTACAGGACATTCACTTCCAGTGTCTTTTGTTGCGAGTCACGATACAGCGCGCTTTTCGCGGGGACCAATCGAAGGACGCCATCCCAGAATAGACTTGCCGTTGACATTGTGTGAGGTCGTCTGTGCCGTGGGCCAGAATAGTTTGTCTGCTGAGTGGGTATTTGAAAGTGAAGATAAGAAAGCAGGATTCGAAGGTAAGTAAGTTCAATAACGTTTTCAATATTTTAACACTGTAAGTTTTCTTTATATATGCTCAGATTGTCCTATCCGAAATGCTTAGACCAAAATGTGTTTCACATTTCGAAATAACGACAGTACGCGGTGAGAGGGCACTGTTTAGCATGCAGTGTGAGTCCTTTCAATAGTTCTCGTCCGAAGATTGGCATTCGTCATGGTTTGATTTGATTTGATTGATTCGTTTTATTTTACTTCGCGGTTTGTGCCTCTTGGCTAATTTTGAGAAGATGGGGATGAGTGATGAAATTGATGAATGGACATTTACAAACAACCATGCCCAAGCGGGATTCGAACCCGGGACCCCTGGCGTCGCAGCTCGACGTGCTAAGACATTTAAATAACTAGCGAAATCACAAATATTACTCTTTATTACTTTGCTCCTCAGGTCGCCTAACTTGAAGATTTTAACAAATGTGAAAATTTTGGGGGTCCTTGTCCCCGATAATTTACGCCTATGGTTACGGAGACTGAGAAATCATGGTTTAAGTTCGTTTCCGTCCTTCCCACTCCCATTTTTGGAGAGAAATAACTGGAAAACTATAACGATAAAAAATAAAATTTCAAGTGCACAAACGAAATTCTATCCAAGAAGTTGCTTGATTTTTTCTTCCTCCATGATGGGGAGCTTTTAGTTGTTTAGTTTAGTTATTACAATGGTACAAACGTAATGATTTTGTCCTTCATTTTAAAATTGGGGGCGAGGGAACTTCAAATATTAATTCAATTTACTCTCAAATCGTTACGGTACAATCGAAAAAATGCGCTGGGATAAAACTGTACGGGCTACCTGAAGTCCCCCCCCCCCCAAGTTCAATTTGTGAATACTCGAACTCTGTAATGTTGCAAACGAAAGTAAATGCGACACAATCCGGTACAAACGAAGGATAATCTTATGACATACTTTAAACAGAATGTGTGGATGTTTGGGGGAACAACGTCACAAAGGTTGACCGTACTACAATTATCACTGCTACTAGTATTCTCTATCATCTTTATTTCTTTCTCCGTTTTTCATAATTCATAAAGTAAAAAAAAGTAAAGTGCTCCCCTGTGCATAGCACCACGCCATGAAGGCGTACAGGGGGTGTGGGGGTAACGCCCCACACTTTCTTGATCCGGTCGTGAGTGGGGGTGATGTGATCAGCATCACGCCCTTTCATAATTCATAATCTTTCGTTATTGGCTGTCGGAACGTACCCCAGAGGGATTTGTAATTGATTTTTAAGTAAAGAGGCCAAAATAATGCAGTGGGATACTGTGGGACGTAAAGTTAATTTGCATGGGAAATATTATTTACAAAACAGGCTTCTGTAAGAGTTTATAAGATTTGTAAGCTGCTGCTTAAACTCCATTCATTCGTTGTAGTCGATTGCATGTAATTCACAATTTTTTAAGGAAAAAAGACACATTGTAAACAAGGGCGTGAAAGTTAAATATACCTTGACATTAATTTTCGGGAGCTATGATCGCCTTCCCACATTTAGACGCTGATATTCGTGAGGTTTTCTGTAGTGTGCGTCCATAGTATCTTCAAATTTTCGGTCCTTGGGGGATTCTAAACATTAACAATTTAAGTTAAGAAAACTTACAATTTCAAGCAGCAGCTAGAATTTCTTTTAGAGTGTTGTCTTAGATTTCTTTTACACATAAATATGGTTGTGTAACATAAAATTTTAAGTATTATTTTAATTTTCAACTCCTTTTCAGGAATGTGCCATGCATAGAGAGGAGTGAATACGGATAATACCCACAAACACACTTGCCTTAGTTCCAATCTACATTGAACATTACGCCACTCATCACTGATAGCAGTTTTTCAAGGATCCTGCATGGGTTGGGTTTACACAGATATGCAATGTAAGTAGAGTAGTTCAAATCTAATTTTGTTCTCTTTTCAAGGGAATTTATTATTCATTATTTTCATAAGTTTTAAGATGTAGGAACTTGAAATGACAGAGGTCTCTTAGGAAGTAAGCTTATATGTTGAGATGGGAGGGCCAGTGGCGACCACTATACGTACCTAGGTGTAGCGCACGCTAGAGGTGGTCAGCTAGTATTGAACATTTAGTCATCATAGTTAGTGTGAAAAGAAAATTAAAGTGTCAAAAGTACATGCATACTTAAATACATGTATCAAGGAGTCCGAGGTTCCATACTCGGTAGTGGTTCAGATTTCACTTTGAACTGGGAAGGACAGTACTAATAGTTATACACAGTGTAGGCTGGAGTGTAAAACTTTGTTGTGACTGTCTTCAGAAGTATTTTGAAATTGATATGGCATACTAATTACACAATGTGTACAGCGAGATGTTAAAATATTACCAGGCAAGTTGTTCATAATTTTCAATATTTTTTGACGTCCTATGTGTATTTAAGGAATTGAACTGCATTGAACTTTTCCTGGAAATATTTATGCATCTCACTCTTTAGATACCTTTCCTAATATCTTTGTTACACAATTAATTTCATGGAGGATCAGTGAAAAAAAATTGGTTGACTAGACCACACAGTAAATATACTTCTGTGTCAGCATCTTTAAGTTCTGAGAATCGATTGCTGCTTGTGTACAATTTAGTGTTCTTGTGGATGTGGGATGAAGTAAGTGATTCCTACATTTTATTTGTTTTCCCTTTTCAACTTGCAGAGGGTCTGTGATGCTACATATATTGGCTAGCAGTTACCCTGTAAAAGCCTACATACAAATTTTGTCTTTGGAAATACAAATTCATTTTGAGAAGTTATGTAGGAGAAAACACACAAATAAAGAAATTAATTCTTATTTGAAAAGTATCTAAACTTTAATCATTCTGGGTTTCTTTCACTCAATCTTCCACTGTATGTATAGACATTCCTTAGGAAAATTAAAATTTCTGGGGGGATCCAAATGATACTAACTTTGCATGATAATTAACTTTTATATGTTAAATCTTCATGAACGCCTCAAATAGTCTACCATCTATTAACAAATGTAGTTGTACAATAAACTGTTGTATTGAAGAAGTTAAATTTTTGCTACTTTCAAGATTAATCTAATTTAAATTTATTCCTTATTTCAGACATTGAATGCTGTTTAACTAAAATAAGCAACTCTGATGATCCTGATTTTGTATATGGAAAGGTAAGTAAATAAATCAATTAACCTGTATGTAATCTGAAAATGTCAGAATCACATAAATAGAACTAGGAACGTAAAATATAATGCTGCGTGTGAGATACATACACACCTTTCATTTTGTAATTAATAATCTTTGGATATGCATTCCCAAAATGCACTTTAGCATGTTCTCTCTAATATACAAATTATAATCTTTATGTATTTCTTTCGTAGCCTACTAAACTTTCAACAGAACTTTATTTCTGCTACTTGAAAACAGAATCATATCCATGCTTTTATTTTTGGAGGGTTGTCTTGGAGCTATGTCTTGTTTCTATAGAAAATATTTCTAAAATTGTCAAGGGTATGTGTCTCTTGTCTGCTGGGTGAAGGGATGGAATGAGGCATCCACTCACTTCTCCCTCTGGCACTGACCCTGTTACATGCTGGTATAATGTACAGAATAAATAAAATCTTTTTGCCTTTTCGCTAAATGATGTTTACACATACACATTGACAGGACTGAACTACAGGGTGCGAAATCATTGAAAACTGGTGGGGGCAAAGAAAGTTCTTAATCTACAATCCCCCTTCCCCCACATATGTGTATTATTAAAAGTAAAAATAAATTACTCAATTAAAAATATATTATTATTATTACTAGTATTATTAATTAAATAAAGCAAATTAATTTGTTACTTTTATACATATCAGATATTGCAAGGCAGATAATTAATTCCTTTAGTAACTGGTTAAAGATGTTAATAAACTATGAAATAGTTGAAGTGCTTTTATTATGAGTAAGTTTTTGTTTTGTTTGTGCTTTATTATAAATCAATTACATTTCATAGTTAATTTTCTTGCATTCTTGTTTTACTTTAATTGTGCGCATTGGTGTAGATTTGTTAATGATCTCTTGAGAGAGAAAGCATTCAATACTCTCAACTACACTAATTTGTATGTGTTTCCGATATTATTCTTAGTACAGTATATTTTAAATTAAAAGTAATTGCTTATCTTTCATTTGTTATAACAAAACATCTTCCCCCCCGGAAATTTTTGGTGGGGGGGGGGGTTGAGGCCAAGATTGTTCGCACCCTGCAGAACTAACTGAAACACAAGAAAGCTAAAACTAAACACTCAGTTTCTGCAGATCCAGTTGGGCAATTACTAAAATTAGTAAAAAAAAATATTTTTCACACCAAGATTGAATGGTAGTGTTTGAGCTCTTCGGCGTCACCAGAAAGGTGTTTGTGTGTGTGTAGTGGGAGGCAACCCATTGACTTAACTTAATGGTAGAACAAATATTAACAATAAGAATCATGGTTATGATAATAATTTTACAGTAATAACTATTATAAACAAAAAATAAAATTATATTATTATTATTACTATTATTAAATCCTCTGGGAGGACACTTCTATTCGTTCTACTAGGTGAGTGAATATCAAGTACAACTTTTCCTTATTCTCTCTTTTTTTTTTTTTACATTTTACACAGTTAGTGTACTGAAATGCACAGTTATTCTATTTTGTTTTTAAGTGTTAACTTTTCAATAAAAGCTTTGTAAACATTATTTATGTTATAACAACTTCTGCTTTTTGTGACTTGAAATGGCCGATGGCATTTCCAGGGGGTGGGGGGTCAACGGATCGGTTCCACCCCCCTCTCCCGACACCGATGTTTCAGCACAAAATATTATCCTAAAGTAATTTCTTACTTTTGAAGATAGTGTGCCATTTCCAGTTATATGCTGTGGCATGCCCAGTAGTCAGCCCTCATTTCGCTATTTTTTCCTGCCTGTTTACAGCCCCATCATCACCCTGCTTTTATAGGCCCTTGCTTACGAAATAAAAGCATGCATGTTTATATTACCTTTGCAGAATAGGGTGACATAATCTTAGTCTCTCTACCTGTTCATTCAATCAGTGGCGTACGCAAGGGGGGTTACTGGGTTTAACCCCCCCCTGAGCTTTAAATATTATGGGAAATGCTGTGTAAAATAAATTGCCAATTTAGCGTTACTGCATTCAATGTAGAAACTGATCAGCTTGGGGGCCTCCCCGGTGGCGCAATGGTAGCGTCGTTGCCTTGAAATCAAGGGGTCCCGGGTTCGATACCTTGTGGAGGCACATAGTGGTTCGGATACCACTTTGAACCACAGGTCCAGTCTCGATTATCCATACTGTGCATAAAGTGGACTTAAAAAACCAACTCAATCTATCAATTGAACAGCTTGACTGATTGATTTTGTTTATTTTTCTTCGCATCTCTGTCACTTTTGGGCTAATTGAAAAGATGAGGATGAGTGTTGATATGATGGAATGGATGAATGGACAGTCACAAAGAACACCTGTGCTCAGGCTGGGATTCGAACTCATCACCCCTGGCCTTGTAGCATGCTTTCGTAACCACTCATCCACGAAGGCTGGCTACTCAAGCTTGAATCACTTTGTATGCACACATCACTAGTATACTCTTTGGGTATATATTAAGACTCATAAATGTTATAAGTACATTCTGAACTATCACACTCTGACCTAAATGCATTGTTGGTTATATTCTTATTTACTCTTACATTTTTTTCTCCTTTCAGATCATGGACGCCTTTCCATACAGACATTTTAAAGGAATACAGCATGCATATTTTTATCAATTAAGTAAAATTGGTACTGAATAATAATTCCTCTTTTTTTGGATAAAATTGTGAGAACTATGTTGAATTATTACAAGATGAAATGTACGTATATTGTAAATAAAGTTGAAATTTTTGCTAACTGGTGACTTTATTTCTTCAACTTAATCTTTGGGGTGAAAAAATTAAGCTCGGTATTTGAAATAGAGTGGTTAAAAATTATGCATATGAACATATTTATAACTTTTACTAAATTTGCTCTGCCTTCTTAAGAATGTACATTTTCCTTTATAATTAATTTATTAAAGTACTGAAATAGGTTCTAAAAGCACCAAAAATAACTCGCATTGTAATGATTGTGGCATTGAACTGAGTGTGCAGAACCAGCAGCAAAGGAAAGGTAAGGTTGAATTATTGCTTAATGTGTATGCATTTAGTGGCAAGGTAGTATTTGTCAGAGGTTATCCTCTTACCATGTATGTAAATACTTGCATCCCATGTATCGTACATAAAATTTATCTACGGATATACAAGTATACAGTATTTTGTTGTGTTAAGTATGTCATTTATATCCTAGCAATGTATGATTGTATGTGTGAGCATGAGTTGCTTTCCAAACAGTACAGAAAAAAGTTGATATTTTGTAATTAACGGGTGTAACTTCTGAAGATCAATCTCCTTCATGTTATATTGTACAGTCAAGGACACTTCTGGGTTGTAACAGCACCATTGAATTTCAATTAAATCATTACAACCCAGCAGTGTGTGTGACTGTACATATATCCAGTCCCAATTGGCTTCTAAGCATCAAGTGGAAGTCTCAAAAAAGACTTATTGGACAAAATGTATGTACATTAAAAGTTGCGACTTTTTTGTATGATTTAGAAATCGATACATAATATTACTTGCAAGCTACATGTAATTTATGGATGGCTTGTTCTTCTACATGAATACCTTGGTGAGCGTGCCGTATCTAGTTTCCTCTAAGATTATTAAGCTTTGTCAAAATTTAATGCTAAATTGAATGATATTCTTTTTATAAAGAAGACAATTAATCACATTAAAATCTGAACACATTAAATGAAGAAACACTGTTTCCCTGTGATGTCGTATATTACACAATTCTCTACTTTGATAAATTTGCTATCTGGGAAGAAATTACAATGAAGTTATGATTGTTCTATCTCATTCTGCATTCATATTTTATAAGATAGAAAAGATCTGACTGATTCTTCAAGGTTAAAGGTAAGCATTATTATACTAGTTGAAGATCATTTACCTCTTCCTCACGAACCCCTCAAACTCACCCTATGGGAGGAAAGACACTCTCTATACTAGGGTGAGAAAACTCACCATGTGGGAGGAAAAACACACTATACTAGGGTGAAAAAGACTCACCCCATGGGAGGAAAAACACTATATAAACACACTCTATAGTAGGGTGAGAAAACTCACCCTATGGGAGGAAAAACACTCTTTATACTCACTCTATGGGACGAAAAACACACTCTATACTAGGGTGAGAAAACTCACCCTATGGGAGGAAAAACACACTCTATACTAGGGTGAGAAAACTCACTCCATGGGAGGAAAAACACACTCTATACTAGGGTGAGAAAACTCACCCTATGGGAGGAAAAACACACTCTATACTAGGGTGAGAAAACTCACCCCATGGGAGGAAAAACACACTCTATACTAGGGTGAGAAAACTCACCCTATGGGAGGAAAAACACACTCTATACTAGGGTGAGAAAACTCACTTCATGGGAGGAAAAACACACTCTATACTAGGGTGAGAAAACTCACCCTTATGGGAGGAAAAACACACTCTATACTAGGGTGAGAAAACTCACCCCATGGGAGGAAAAACACACTCTATACTAGGGTGAGAAAACTCACCCCATGGGACGAAAAACACACTCTATACTAGGGTGAGAAAACTCACCCTATGGGACGAAAAACACACTCTATACTAGGGTGAGAAAACTCACCCTATGGGACGATAAACACACTCTATACTAGGGTGAGAAAACTCACCCCATGGGAGGAAAAACACACTCTATACTAGGGTGAGAAAAACTCACCCCAATATGGGGTGTGGAAACTCACCTTTTGGGGACGTCTATTTGTGACAAGCCAAACTCACCCCAAAAGGTGAGTTTCCACACCTTTTTTTTCAGTGTAAGGCCCCTGGACCGTATTTAAATTGATGTGGGGAAAAAGGTTCCTGGACAGAATTGAAATTCTTCCAGAAAAAAGATTCCTGGACCGAATTGAAATTCATTCTGGAAAAAAGGTTCCTGGACCGAATTGAAATTCATTCGGAAAAAAGGTTCCCGGACCGTATTTAAATTGATCCGGCAAAAGGTTCCTGGACCTAATTAAAATGCTTTAAATATGAAAAGGTTATATGCTGTCTAGAACTCATTTACGTTTGCTGATTTTCTCTCCCAGTCCGGAATTGAAATTATTTACAATTACTGGGCCAGGGTTGACGGAATAAAAGTTGCCTTCTAAAAATGTCCGCAAGTACGTTTTACATTGGAATGTCACGCTGCTGTTGTAGAAAGCGTAGCACAGGGAATAAATAATAACGCTGTTGTTCTCTCGTGGGCCAGGTTCAAAAACTCCCTTGTCGAAGAGTTAATGTACATAACGCAATGGACTATATTAGCGTGGCGTCACATTGAGCTCAAACAAACCCGTTACGTGTTGCTCTGGCATCCGATCCAGGAACTGCAGCCAATAGAAGCCGCCCAGCAGATATCACAACAGGGACAGGTAGTGTTGCCAGAGGTGTTGCTACAACCAAGTGAAGGAACACGCGCGAGAGAATGGGGCTAAATGGAGAGGGGTAACGTAACTGCAGCGTTTGCGTTTCGCCCATTTCTACCTTATACCTTAGATTCTCGAGGCAGCCAGCACCTGGATTAGTCTTTCATGCTCACAAGTGGATAATTGTTTATCGTCAGGTCCGTAATCGATCCAAGTTGCGTATTGTTTCATTTCAATACGGAACTTGGACCCTATTTAAACTGTCGGGAAAAAAGGTTCCTGGACCGTATTGAAATTAATTCAGAAAAAAGAGTTCCTGGACCGTATTTAAATTGATCCGGAAAAAAGTTCCTAGACAGAATTGAAATACGTTACAGATAAATAGGTTCTTTATGGTCCAGAACCCACTTACGCTTGCTGATTTTCTCTCCTGGACCGGAATTGAATTTATTTAAAATCCTGGACCTTTAAAAACCCTGGTGGAAATGTCAACATCATTCAGCTCGCCGAGTAATCTGGATTTCTTCAGGCGTCGTTTGACGTCGATAGCTTGCCATTTCCCTGAAAAGAATAATAATAAAATACGTATTATCTCAAAATAAAACGCAGGAAGGTGGAAAATATAATACTCAAAATTGCAGTTGAAAATTGCGTATCCGTACGTTTTGAATAGTGCACTGTGTAGCAAGTGTACATATGAAATTTTGTCTTCTAAACCAACATACCCTCCAAACAATATGTTGTGAAATTTTTTTAAAAATGTAAAGTTCTAACTTGTGCGAAGCACCATGCCATCCAGCATGGTGTGGAAGTACGGCCCAGCACTTTCTTGATCTTGGCCATAAGTGGAGGTAGTGTGATTAGCATTATGTTCCGGCCAACTGTTCCCCCACCCCCAGGGTAACCCCCAGGTACTTAGTGGTGAGACTGAGTGGATCCTAGAGCTCCTTGGTGCGGGCACTAGGAAAGAATTGCCAGGTCCAATACCGAGGATCGAATCAGGGTCGTCCACGTGGTAGCCAGACGCCTTAACGCCTTGACCAGTGAGGCTCTTAACAATATGTTTTAACGGTTGAGAAATCATAAAGAATATTTGAGAGACAAGATTCTCTAATATCTTAGGAAAACGTAAGCAATTACAAATATTACGTGCATAACCTGCAAACAATGATATTTGTATGTTGGCTCTTTAGACCCGACGGTACTTCTAAGTCCAAATTTTTCTTTCATCAATATTTCTAAAAATACACTGATTTGGTTCAAACTTCTTATTCACCCCTCATCTGTATAACATAATGAACAAAATTGTAAATAATGAGACACTTACCTGAAGAAACACCGATTCTGCAACAAAAAAAATATTCTGCACTGCAAAAGCTCCTTCCTACAGAAATGCAACACTCACGACGAACAAAGAAACCCGGGAAAGTACGATAACTTCTCCCCAACGCCACCTGTTGAGAAGCTCAGCAGGTAGCAAAAAGCGGTACTAACAAGTGAGGACTAAAAGTGGTAAACGTTGTAAGTGCCAGAAGCAAAAGTGTTGGGAAATCGCATCGTTCAGCACATTGGCCCGTAAGAACGATCACACTAGTGACCTCTTTACACGCTCTTTGAACTACTTAGAGGGCTACCAGCCACATTTCACGTTTACCACATTATAAAGCATGGCACATTTCACAATTTAACGTGGAAAACGGTGTTTGAATTATTGTGGCACTTACAGCGTTTACCAATTTCAGTCTTCAAGTATCTTCATCACTGAATGCGTCAGGGCTATTCTATGGGGAAAATTACAAACTGGTACTTCTATTGATTGATTGATTTAGTTTATTTACAGTTCGTGCATGCGCAAGCAAGACTTACTCTAAGACGTAGCGTGTGGACCGGCCTTAACATGGCAGATGCGAACGAAAATTAAGGGGTGCTGAAAAACCCCTTCGCCATCGAGCAATGTGGGAATGTTTGGCCAAAATAAATAACTGTTGCACAATACTACTGCAACGACGCTAATCACATTGCTTTTCAGTTAGCCAGCTATTCCTCTTTCTCAGTTTGGGATTAGCTGCAATCATATTCAGTAGACTTAGTTACGTGCTATTTAATTAAACATTTAAAAAAAGCATGAGCCAGGATGGATCGAATTCGAAATCCGGATTCCATTCAAAATCCGGATTCCCTCCGAAATCCAAATGCCTCCGATCCGTTTTTACTATCCGGATTCCGGATTTTAAAAATTCCGGATTTGGCCATCCCTAGTCTGGACCGTACATCCGTACATGGCATGAAATAACCGAACGGTTGGCAATGCTGTATCTAAGACACCACACGTGATTTTTGTAAATAATCCAGCTTGGATCTGATTTGTGACTCGTCCCCACCCTCCGCCATAGTCCGCCATAATAGGACAATCATCCACATGACGTCAGACCTGCGATAGCGGCTGAATGTTAGCGTGCTGTTGTCACTGCACATGATATTGATAACGCTTCCGTTATAGCAGACTCGTTACTGTTCGAGTATGGAGGAAGAATACGTGGAGATGGGACATAGAGGTAAGGATCTTTCTGAACCTTCAAATTCTTCTATCTCTTGTACTTGCCTTAGATTCTTTGTAGATCTTCAAAATTGTCTCTCAATAATAATAATAATAAATCGTCTTTATTAGAGTGGGCGTGTTTCGGCCTCAAGAGCCGTTCTTACAACAGCTCAAATCAGGGGGCTGCGCCATCGAGATTTCTTGGGGGGATTTTTTTTCCTTCAAATAATGTAAAATTCAACATTTATATATTTTTCCAAAATATATGTAAAGATTTTACAACTTAAATGCACCATATTTAATCCATTAGATGAAGAAAAGAAAGTGTTGAAGGTCATTATCGAAGGGGGGGGGGGGAGGGAGAAATATCCAACTCTTACATAGTAGGCCTTAAATTGAGGAGATACAGTTACGCACCATGTGTGCATTTACTTCAATATCGTCGGAATGGGGAATGCCCTAGAAAGAAAACCTGAATGTATCCAAGAGTATGAATTTCTCCCCTTTTTGCAAGTGGAAGTGTTTTTTATGTTGATTATTAAGCTAGGCACGATGTCTGAAAAATACGATGAATAAAAATTTTCAGAATCCCATGTATTCCTTATGGAGAAAAAATACCTCGACAACTTCAACTTCTAATGAAATGGAAGTTTCGACTTTTCGGCTGGTGAAAATCATCATCAATCTGTCGTCTTTCCGTTGATACCTTTTTCTATTACATCAGAAGTTTGATATTCTCAAGAGAACGAATAAAATAATATTCCCATATGCCCAATGTTACATTTCCTCTCTCTCCCCTACAACAATTATGGCACAGACGTCCCCTTCCACAGTTTCCAGCTCTGAAGGGTCGCTCGTGTAGGAGGGCAAATTGGTCAACCCGTGATGAGAAACAGATGTGGTAGTTTCAGAGTATGAAGTAAACAAGTTCCACTCTCCAAAGTTTGAGCTAAAATATAGAACTCGCGAGTCCGTGAGGCACATATTATACCAAGTGGAAATAGCTACATAGCAATACATTATTAAATTATATTTCAAACGTTAGCACATGAAAGCACACTATTTATTTTAGATAGTACACAAATAGTAATCAATACATTAATTGATTCATTGTGGCGATTGTGACTTGATATCAAGATAAAATCACCACATATGAAAAATAATATTTTTGAGCAACAAAAATGTATTATTTTTAGGCCTAAATAGACAGTATATTTTTATGCTCACAAAATATCTTCGGAACAGAAGATATGTATTGCTCAAATACATATTTACATTACGTTCCATATTTATTTGGTTTACCATTGTTTAACTATTTAAAATTAAAAACCAACTTATGTTAAATTGTTTTTCCCTTCATTGGAATTTTCCAGCTTTGGTACATCTCTTGTTTCCGGAATGAATATTTATTGGTGCTAGGGTGCTAAAGTGGGAGATAAAATCGTGTTATTGTGTTCACTGCGGTTTTTTTAAAAAATCTGAACAAATTAATCGTGTAATTTTGGGATACTCTTTGATTTAGGACGAGAAATAGACAAGTTTTTGTCAAATTAGGCACACACAGAAGATGTGATACGTAGATAATGCAGGCTCGACCAGGACTCGAACCAGAGTCTCTGGCATACCGTGCTATTACATTACCATTAAGCTAACGAGCCGATTTTTAGCTCCCGCTGATTTACTTGTGTGGAAGGTAAATACGATACCAGGCCGGCCCGGTAGCTCAGTGGTAGAGGAATTAAACGGTATGCCAGAGACCCGGCTTCAAGTCCTGGTCGAGTCTGTATTTTCCCCTGAAAAATCTACAAGTTTTTGTGTAATGAACATTTTTTTGTCGTTTCTAAATGCGGATTTCACACTAAACATACGTTTATACCATTCAATAATTTTACCTAACATTTTCTACTTTCAAGCATACCACTATTTTTCAAAATTTACTTTCCATCATGGAAATACCTTGTGAATTATCAATTCCATGAAATACAATGATTATTATTTCGTACCAGGGAACGATTTCACACACAGATTGATGCAGGGTCCTACAAATCTGTGCGTGTACAAAGTTTGTTTATAACTTATGTATTTTACTTACAGGAGTGAATTATGGCCGCTTGTGCGTCATAATAGACAATTCCTTGAGGCTGGAGGCACATTGGACAGTGGTTCTGATCCTGTTTAAAGTTGCAGGCCCACTCGGGATTTGCTACCTGGGCTTAAATTGTGCTTGGAAAAATGAATTATTAATAATATGACACCCAAAGAGAATTTCGCCATTTAATTTAATACAAGTGCCTTGCAAGTGCTATATTTTCCATCTCAGTTCCTTCTTTTACAAAAATACGCCTGATGCAATGGAGTTAAAGAACTCTCTTCTTTCTGTCGTCCTCTCTTGGAACACCACAGGATTGAATTTATCCAGGCATTCTCCAGAATCTAAGCCAAGACCCTGGACGTAGTCCCCCCCAAATTCGTTCATCATAATCCCCCCCCAACAAATTTATTTTGACAAATATATAGTAATTGATTTGAATTTAAATGCAATAGCCTGTCAAGTGGTCTACAGTTATATCTTGAAATGTAAATTTTCGACACGCCGAAAGCTAGCAAGCACATTGATTGGTTACAGAATTTGAAATGTCAGAAAATAAATTATGTATAGAAAGTGTTTTTGGATGAGAAATAAATGTTTAAACACCCAGAAAGTTATCCCTTTCCGATACATTTTGAAGGACGAAGGCTAGGAGCAAGCAGGGTTAAAGTTTGTTTGAGAACTAACATCCCAGACACTGACTACAATTATAGTGATGGCAACACTTAGCCAGTCCATTCAAAATCACATGTTTCTAAGATTGATTTGGTGTTCTGAGCCCACTTTATGCACAGTAAGGCTAATCGGGACTGGACATACAGTTTAAAGTGGGATCCGAAGCACTGTGTGCCTCCACCGGGCATCATTAACTGAAGATTTTCGCATCTTTATAGAAAATCCAAAACACGTTGTCACTTCACTCAAAGACCTTGCGTATCCAATCGAAATTGTAAATTCAGTGCCACGAATCTAACCTTAACTGATCAGAGAAAGCGTTTAGAAGTTTTAATACTGTTAAGCCTGCTTTTCCTTTCAATAAATTGACCTCCAGTACATTTCTTCGATGCAGAAAAAAAAGCAAAACAATTGGTGCCCTTGGCAAAGCAAGTCGAACCTATAGGAACAGCACCAGTCAGACGTCTATTCAGATGATTTATATAATTTTATCATAGTTTGGTTTTACATTTTAACTTGGAAGAATGTTGATTTGTGTTCAATTCAATTACAAAATTAGATTTGAAACAATTAACGTTCCATTATAAACATTCTTACTATGTAGGTAAAATAGTTTATGCGAGGTTTAAATTAATGGAACCCTGTGTTTCTGGATAACTATTGGCAAATAAATATCTATACGTTTATTGAAACAGTAAACTCAAGTCCATCACTTCTTATGAAAGAATCAAAGATCGCATCCTTTTTTTAATGCCTAGGAAATATCGCTGCTCCATTTCAATTAGAAATGTTATCGAGATGAAACGAGTCAATACTCCTGTGTGATGAGGTCGTTCTCATTATTGTATGTGCTTGTTCTTGTCTCGGTACTCAGAAGTTTGTCATGAACTTATTCTACATTCACTTTCTGCTCAGATAGACTAATCAAGACTGGATTTACAGTTTAAATAGAAATAGAAAAATCTGCAAATAATTTGATAAAATTTCGACAATTTTCAATGCTTTTATATGCTTTAAAATGGGAAAAATATAAATTCTGCTTATAGTGACGGAATATGAAGTTATAATTTATATAATTTCATATAATAATAATAATTAGAGACCGGATGTTTAGGCACTAAAATATATAAAATAGGCAGGCAAATAAGCACTTATAATTTTCAAAATAGGCAGTAAAGTAGGCATTAAAATACAAATAGGCAATAAAAAAGGCAATGAAATTTAACTCAAAATAATGAAGATAGACGTACAAAAAGAAATAGGTGTTTAAAAAATATAGAAACATACCTGTACATTCTTTATAGTTGCTTAAAATAAACCTGGAGCTCATCATTAGAGACAGTAGTCCAATATTGTACTTAATAAATCACTGCAAACAGGAGTCACGTCAGGCCAAAATTTTCCATTGTATAATGGCTACACACAATAGTCTGACAAAATAAATTGTTGGCTACTTCCAACCAATACGCAAATTATTTATATATACACACAGGGTTATTTCAGTTAAAAAATGTACACTATATATTCCACACAGCAGTTCGAACTAAGAAACTGTTTAAATGCATTTCAAGTTTGTACTGTATGGTTTGGCAGTCTTTGAATAAGAAGCACTAATTGCGGTTGTTTACTATTGTAGCCGTGCTAGTTTCCGGTCAGTTCCTATAGTCGGCCTGTGAAGGTATGAGCGCCCTATTGCATTGATAGTTATATCTGTTTGCTAAAGGAAAAAAAAATGTATGCAGTAAAAATATTCTTGTTCGGTACGCTCCCAACATTAAGACAAGCCGTCGACATTTTTTGTCTAGATCATCTTTTCACAACCCACTTCTGGGTCCCGATGGTGCGTTTGATGGGTCGCGAAGTCTGGCTCGAAAATGTATTATTTACTGTGTATTAAAATCGCATTACATTTAAATTACTAAAATATATTGTTCTAACCTTTTAAATTCAGGCCGTGTTGTACGTAGTCTAAACTCTGCATTTCTGGTATTCGTGCTTTACCATTGCACATTAGTCACATTAGTTCGGTGAGTATTTTTTCTTCTTTTGTTTTACAATTTCAGCATGCGTGTTTATTTAGATGTTGTAGACTAGAGTAAATTATTCTTTTAAATTACATATTTACTCTTCTAGAATATGTAATTTGCTTAAGCAAGCGTAAAAGAGGGCTTCTTAAAGTACTCGACATTAGCAAAAATATGATCAAAATATGGGTGCACATCCTTCAAGTAATTCTGCCGACGCCCATGCTTATGGGTCCCATGAAGTGCAATATCCTTCAAGGTGGGTCCCTTACTGAGAAAGGTTGAGAACCAGTGTTCTAGGTGGGTGCGTCTCCTTCACAACACAGAAGACACCTGCAACAGTTACCAGACAAGATTTACCTCATACTTCGCATTTTTAAAAGCTAAATAGAATGTGGAGGGGACTTGGAAATTAAGCCAGGGCGTCAGAACCCCTTGCTCTTCTTCTGGCGCCGTCATTGGTTCACCTTCTCAATGACCCGCACAGGCCGGAAATAAGCCAGGGTCGATTGATTGATTTAGTTTATTTTACTTCGCATTTTGTGCCTCTTGGCTAATTTTCGAAGATGGGGATGAGTGATGAAATGATGACATTGATGAATGGACATTCACAAGCAACCAAGCCCGGGCGGGATTCGAAACCGGGACACTTGGCGCCGTAGCGCGATGTGCTAACTAGTCGGCCACAGGGTCCGGCAAGCCAGGGTCGAGTATAGTACTGTTACACACAATATAAAATCCGCTTTATATGCGGAATTATTGTTTATGTGGAACTATTTCATTATTTTATTGTATTTCACTACTTGTTATAATGATAGCAACTGCATAAGCACTAAAAGCAGTGAGGTATATGAAAATTTTTCCATTTAGGGGAATTTCCAGTTACTTATTTCAAAACATTGAGATATGTAAATTATTATTATCATTTCTTTTTGTGTGTGTAGGTCTACAGCATCCTCCAAGGGCTACAGATTTACGACTTATGAGGGGTATGTAGTATAGTTGTTATTGATAATGACAATATTATCAACAAATTATGATGTGGAAGATCTGTAATGAAACATATTTCAGTGTAAAATATCATTTCAACTCTGGTTCGTTTTAATAGGAGAGTGATATCTACAAAACTGGTTGCTTTGTACTTGTAGTACGTATAGCGTAGAATAGCATAAATGTATTTTAAGCAGAAAGATGAAAGACGATGACCAGAAAATTACTTTTTATGATTTTGAGGGATGATTTCGTTTATTTTACTCCCCTTTTCTGCTACTTTTAGATAATCGCGAAGATTCGGATGAGTTAAGATATAATTAAGAGCAGCGGCGTAGTGCCCACGTAAGGCTTGTGAGTCCACCTTACAAGTTGAAATTATTGAAGAAAACTTATTTCATTCCCGTATTTATCGCTTGAACTGCCCGACCCTGTGGCCGAGTGGTTAGCACATCGCGCTGCGACGCCAAGGGTCCCGGGTTCGAATCCCGGTCGGGCTTGGTTGTTTGTGAATGTCCATTCATCAATTTCATCATTTCATCACTCATCCCCATCTTCGCAAATTAGCCAAGAGGCACAAAACGCGAAGTAAAATAAACTAAATCAATCAATCAATCAATTATCGCTTGAACACATATAGCAATGTCAACTGCAAGTAGAACTTTTAACGAAACAATTGAGGACTTGTTTTGATTCGAGTTGTTTCTCTGTAAGGCTTCTTCAGAGAACTTACGTGCGGGTGAATGGAAGAAATGATTTGGGCTCGCCCATGGTGGGTGTGTTTGCTTACGTAGTATCTTATCAACCAATGACAGGGCGCCCCGATTCTCAGCACTTGTAAGACACATTACGACCAGACGCGCGCGCGAGACAGAGAGAGGATTCAGTGTTTCTATTAGCCAGCCATTACAGTATTTTGTGCAACATGGAAAATAATTGCACAAGTTCAAGAGTGAGTGAAAATGAGTGTGTGGTTGATATGAACAAGTGTGAGTGCGTAGTTGAATCTGTTTTAAAACAACCCTTTTCGTCTTTGACATTCGCGTGTAAACAAGACATCCTCAACAGAGGTAGGCCGACACCAGAACTGAAAGATTTGAGAAAGGAGAGAAAAGGAAAAGGTATGTACACATTTCAAACATCGTGGTACGATCGGAACAAATGGCTTTGTGGTTGCGCAGGAACGAAAAAGTTATATTGTTTCCCGTGCCTTTTATTTTCAAAGGAAAAGAATGTGTGGAGCAATTTTGGTGTTACGGATATCTGCAATTTTTCTTTATTGAAAAAGCGGCATGTTGAATCGAAATCTCATATTTATGCATTGTCAAGTATTATTAAATTTGGCCAAACGAGAATAGAAACTTCCCTGAGTGAAGCTTTCAAACAATCCGTGAAACAATATAATGAAAAAGTGACAAACAATCGCTACATTATGCATCGCCTTATCGATATCGTTTGTTTTCTGGGGAGGCAGGAACAAGCATTTAGAGGACATGATGAATCGAGTCAGTCACAGAATAGAGGAAACTACTTAGAGCTATTGAATTTCATGGCAAAAACTGATGAAATATTAGCTCATCATTTGCGTACAGCTACTGTATTTTCCGGTACTTCTCCAGAGATTCAAAATGACCTCATACAGTCAGTGGCTCAAGTGATGACCAGTGAAATAAAATAGGAAATTAAAGAATCCAATTACATTGCCGTAATAATGGACAGACATCTCTCACAAATCCCAACTTTCAACTGTATTTAGATTCGTTTCTTCAGGCGGTGAGGTTCAAGAGAGGTTTCTGCGATTTGATGACGTAAGCAGTGATCGTACTGCCAGCAACTTAGCAGAACACTTGTTTAGTTATTTGATTGAATTCGAGTGCAGTGATAAATTAGTTTGTCAAACATATGATGGGGCAAGTGTTATGGCAGGAGCACACAATGGTTTACAACGGACAGTTAGGGAAAAATTCCAACAGGCGATATTTGTTCACTGTTACGCCCATAAATTCAACCTAGTTTTACAACAGGCAACAGACAGTATTAAAGAGTGCAAGATTTTTTTCAGACATGCTCTGGCTTTTCTTCTTTTTTTTCGAAATCAACAAAAATAATGAATGCTCTTGAAAAAATTGTTAATAGGCGGTTTCCCACAGTTTCACCCACAAGGTGGATTTACAGCACGAGGCTCGTACATGTAATTTCTTCTGTTAAAGATGAGCTGGAGGAACTATTGAAGAATATGGTGGAAGATGATGAAGAGTGGGACGTGGAATCAAGAATGGCTGCTAGGGGATTTTATCACACTATCCAAGAGTTTGAATTTTGTTTTCTCCTCAGTATTTTTTCTTCAGTGTTTCCTAAGGCCGAAGTGCTTTTTAATATCTTGCAAAAGAAAATTTCTGACATTGGATTTTGTCTAAAAAAGGTTGAGCAATTCAAAACCGATTTGCAAGCACTGCGTGAACAGTTTGAGGTCATTTGGTCAAAAACAAATGAACACAAACAGTGCAATTCAAAGGTCAAGAGATCGAGGCTCGAGTTTGATGCTAAAACATCGTTTCGTGTGTTATTTTATGAAATATTGGACACACTGATGGTAAAATCGACCGAGAGATTTGGAAGCATGGAGGAGTTAAAGTTTCTGGCTTTGTTGGATTTTGATAAATTTCCCGATTACGTAGAAACCTTTCCAGAAGAAGAGTTTGTGTCCTTAACTAAGCTGTATGCGAAATTTTTCAATTGCTACCAGTTGAAAGTTGAGCTACAGGTAATTTATTCTGAAGCCGAATATCGAGTAAACAGTGTGTTTGAACTTCATGAGTACACTGAAAAAAATAAAGGTGTGGAAACTCACCTTTTGGGGTGAGTTTGGCTTGTCACAAATAGACGTCCCCAAAAGGTGAGTTTCCACACCCCATATTGGGGTGTTTTTCTCACCCTAGTATAGAGTGTGTTTTTCCTCCCATAAGGGTGAGTTTTCTCACCCTAGTATAGAGTGTGTTTTTCCTCCCATAGGGTGAGTTTTCTCACCCTAGTATAGAGTGTGTTTTTCCTCCCATAGGGTGAGTTTTCTCACCCTAGTATAGAGTGTGTTTTTCCTCCAATAGGGTGAGTTTTCTCACCCTAGTATAGAGTGTGTTTTTCCTCCCATAAGGGTGAGTTTTCTCACCCTAGTATAGAGTGTGTTTTTCCTCCCATAAGGGTGAGTTTTCTCACCCTAGTATAGAGTGTGTTTTTCCTCCCATAGGGTGAGTTTTCTCACCCTAGTATAGAGTGTGTTTTTCCTCCCATAGGGTGAGTTTTCTCACCCTAGTATAGAGTGTGTTTTTCCTCCAATAGGGTGAGTTTTCTCACCCTAGTATAGAGTGTGTTTTTCCTCCCATAAGGGTGAGTTTTCTCACCCTATTATAGAGTGTTTTTCCTCCCATAAGGGTGAGTTTTCTCACCCTAGTATAGTGTGTGTTTATCCTCCCATAAGGGTGAGTATTCTCACCCTAGTATAGAGTGTGTTTTTTCTCCCATAAGGGTGAGAAATGCAATGTTAACGCTTGCATTGTATAATATACGACATCACAGGGAAAACAGTGTTTCTTCATTTAATGCGTTCAGATTTTAATGTGATTAATTGTCTCTTTATAAAAAGAATAACATTCAATTCAGCATTAAATTTTGACAAAGCTTAAAAATCTTAGAGGAAACTAGATGCGGCACGCTCACCAAGGTATTCATGTAGAAGAACAAGCCATCCATAAATTACATGAAGCTTGCAAGGAATATTATGTATCGATTTCTAAATCATACAAAAAAGCCGCAACTTTTAATGTACATACATATTTTCCAATAAGTCTTTTTTGAGACTTCCACTTGATGATTAGAAGCCAATTGGGACTGGATATATGTACAGTCACATACACTGCTGGGTTGTAATGATTTAATTGAAAGTCAGTGGTGCTGTTACAACCCAGAAGTGTCCTTCAGTGTACAATATAACATGAAGGGGATTGATCTTCAGAAGTCACACCCGTTAATTAAAAAATAACAACTTTTTTGTGTACTGTTTGGAAAGCAACACTCATGCTCACATACATTGCTAGGATAAATAAATGACATACTTAACACAACAAAATACTGTATACTTGTATATCCTTAGATAAATTTTATGTATACGTTGGATGCAAGTATATACATACATGGTAAGGGAATAATCTCTGAAAAATACTACCTTGCCACTAAATGCATACACATTAAGCAATAATTTAACCTTACCTTTCCTTTGCTGTTGGTTCTGCACACTCAGTTCAATGCCACAATCATTACAATGTGAGTGATTTTTGGTGCTTTTAGAACCTATTTCAGTACTTTAATAAATTAATTAGAAACGAAAATGTACATTCTTAAGAAGGCAGAGCAAATTTAGTAGAAGTTATAAATGTTCATATACATAATTTTTAACCACTCTATTTCAAATACACAGCTTAATTTTTTCGCCCCAAAGATTAGGTTGAAGAAATAAAGTTACCAGTTAGCAAAAAATTCAACTTTATTTACAATATTCGTACATTTCATCTTGCAATAATTCAACATAGTTCTCACAATTTTATCCAAAAAAAAGAGGAATGATTTTTCAGTTTCAATTTTACTTCATTGCTAAAAATATGCATGCTGTATTCCTTTAAAATGTCTGTATGGAAAGGCGTCCATGATCTGAAAGGAGAAAAAAATGTAAGAGTAAATAAGAATATAACCAAGAATGCATTTAGGTCAGAATGTGATAATTTAGAATGTACTTATAACATTTATGAGTCTTAATACTTCCCTGAAAAGTATACTAGTGATGTGTGCATACAAAGTGATTCAAGCTTGAGTAGCCAGCCTTCGTGGATACGAAAGCATGCTAAAACGCCTGGGGTGTCGAGTTCGAATCCCAGCCTGAGCACAGGTGTTCTTTGTGAGCGTCCATTCATCCATTCCATCATATCATCACTCATCCTCATCTTCGCAATTAGACCAAAAGTGACAGAAATGCGAAGAAAAATAAACAAAATCAATCAGTCAAGCTGCTCAATTGATAGATTGAGTTGGTGTTTTAAGTCCACTTTATGCACAATATGGCTAATCGAGACTGGACCTGCGGTTCAAAGTGGGATCCGAACCACTATGTGCCTCCACAGGGTATCGAACCCGGGACCCCTTGATTACAAGGCAACGACCTACCACTGCACCATCGGGGAGGCCCTCAAGCTGATCAGTTTCTACATTGAATGCAGTAGCGCTAAATTGGCAATTTATTTTACACAGCATTTCCCATAATATTTAAAGCTCAGGAGGGGGGTTAAACCCAGTAACCCCCCTTGCGTACGCCACTGATTGAATGAACAGGTGGAGGGACTAAGATTATGTCACCCTATTATGCAAAGGTAATATAAACATGCATGCTTTTATTTCATAAGCAAGGGCCTATACAAGGAGGGTGATGATGGGGCTATAAGCAGGCAGGAAAAAATAGCGAAATGAGGGCTGACTACTGGGCACGTCACAGCATATAACTGGAAATGGCACACTATCTTCAAAATTAAGAAATGACTTTAGGATAATATTTTGTGCTGAAACATCGGTGTCGGGAAATGGAATTGCCATCGCCCATTTCAAGTCACAAAAAGCAGAAGTTGTTATAACATAAATAATGTTTAGAAAGCTTTTATTGAAAAGTTAAAACTTAAAGATAAAACAGAATAACTGTGCATTTCAATACACTAACTGTGTAAAATGTAAAAAAATAAAAAAATATAATAATAAGGAAAAGTTGTACTTGATATTCATTCATCTAGTAGTCCTCCCAAAGGATTTAATAATAGTAATAATAATGATATAATTTTATTTTTTGTTATAATAGTTATTACTGTAAAATTATTATCATAACCATGATTCTTATTGTTAATATTTGTTCTACTATTAAGTTAAGTCAATGGGTTGCCCCCCAATACACACACACAAACACCTTTCTGGTGTCGCATAAGAGCTCAAACACTACCATTCAATGTTGGTGTGAAAAACAATTTTTTTACTAATTTTTGAGTGTTTAGCTTTAGCTTTCTTATGTTTCTGTTAGTTCTGCAGGGTGCGAAATCCTGGGGGGAGAGGGGGTTTCCCACCACCAACAATCTTGGCCTCAAAAATCCCCCCACCATAAATTTCCGGGAGGAAGATTTTTTGTTATAACAAACGAAAGATAAGCAATTACTTTTAATTTCAAATATACTGTACTAAGAATAATATCGAAAACACACACAAATTAGTGTAGTTGTGAGTATTGAATGCTTTCTCTCTCAAGAGATCATTAACAAATCTACACCAATAAGCAAAGTAAAACAAGAATGCAAGAAAATTATAACTATGAAATCTAATTGATTTATATTAACATAAAGCACAAACAAAACAAAAACTTACACATAATGAAAGCACTTCAACTATTTCATAATTTATAACATCTTTAACCAAGTTACTAAAGGAATTATTTGGCTGCTTTACAATATCTGATATGTATAAAAGTAGCAAATTAATTTACTTTTAATAATACACATATGTGGCGGAGGGGGAAATGTAGATTAAGAACTTTCTTCCCCCACCAGTTTTCAATGATTTCGCACCCTGTAGTTCTGTCCTGTCAAAGTGTATGTGTAAACATCATGTAGCGAAAAGGCAAAAAGATTTTATTTATTCTGTACATTATACTAGCATTTAACAGGCACACTGCCAGAAGGAGAAGTGAGTGGATGCCTCATTCCATCCCTTCACCCAGCAGACAAGAGACACATACCCTTGACAATTTTAAATATTTTCTATAGAAACAAGACATAGCTATATGAAAGTTCAACTCTCCAAAAATAAAAGCATGGATATGATTCTGTTTTCAAGTAGCAGAAATAAAGTTATATTGAAAGTTTAGTAGGCTACGAAAGAAATACATAAAGATTATAATTTGTATATTTATGCTAAGGTGCATTTTGGAAATGCATATGCAAAGATTATTAATTACAAAATGAAAGGTGTGTATGTATGGTTCGCACACGCAGCATTATATTGTACGTTCCTAGTTCTATTTATGTGATTCTGACATTTTCAGATTACATACAGGTTAATTGATTTATTTACTTACATTTCCATTTACAAAATCAGGATCATCTTCAAACATCAGAGGTGGTTATTTTAGTTAAACAGCATTCAATGTCTGAAACAAGGAATACATTTAAATTAGATTAATCTTGAAAGTAGCAAAAATTTAACTTCTTCAATACAACAGTTTATTGTACAACTATATTTGTTAATAGAAAGAAAACTATTTGAAGCGTTCCAGTGGATTTAACATATAAAAGTTAATTATCATGCAAAGTTAGTATCATTTGGATCCCCCCAGCCAGGCACGTATCCAAGGGGGGGGGCTTAGGGGGCTCGAGCCCCCCCCGAAAGTTTTCAGTTTACACTAGATAAAATGAGGTTTTTGGTTCCTTGTTGTAAAATGAGGATAATTTAAGGAGAGAAATAATTATCGAGGAAAGACGGAGAATGTTCTGTAACCCTATTATTGATAATAGCACGTATCCAAGTTGGGAATCAGGAGGATCGAGCCCCCTTCCAAAGGAAATTTTTCAGTTTACACTAGATAAAATTAGGTTTTTGGCTGCTTGCATAATGTGACAATTATTTAAGAAGAGAAATCATTATCGAGGCAAAATGGGGAATGTTCTATAACCCTGTTATTGTTAATAGCGCGTATCCAAAATGGGGATGAGGGGCTCGAGCCCCCCCCCTCCCCAGGACATTTTTCAGTTTACACTAGATAAAATTAGGCTATTGGCTTCTTGAATAATGTGACGATAATTTAAGGAGAAAAATAATTATCAAGGCAAGACGGAGAATGTTCTATAAACTTGTTATTGTTAATAGCACGTGTCCAAGATGGAGATCAGGGGACTCGAGCCCCCTTCAGGAAATGTTTCAGATTACGTTAGATAAAATTAGGTCATTGGTGCTTGAATAATATGATGATAATTTGAGAGTAATAATTATAGAGGCAAGACGGAGAATGTTCTATAACCTTATTATTGTTAAAAATAGCATGTATCCAAGGTGGTGATCAGGGGGCTCGAACCGCCTCTTCAGGAATTTTTTTAGTTTACACTTCATAAAATTATGTTTTTGTCTTCTTGAATAATGTGACGATAATTTAAGGAGATACATAATTATAAAGAGAAGACGGAGAATGTTCTATAACCCTGTTATTGTCAATATCATGTATCCAAGGTGGGGATCGGGGTGTTTGAGCACCCCCCCCCCCAACACACACACACACACACACACACAAACAGGAAATTTTCAGTTTACACTACATAAAATTATGTTTTTGTCTTCTTGAATACTGTGACGATAATTTAAGGAGATTCATAATTATAAAGACGGAGAATGTTCTATATAACCCTGTTGTTGATAATATTGCACGTAAACTTTTCTTGCACTTTCGGTGTTGTCGCAGCTGAACTTTTTGGAAGCTGCACAATAAAGGTAGCGCCACAAGTAGGACGATTCGTAGTAATTTATAATCTCTGGAAAGCTCGAGAGGGAACGTTCTTGAATAAGAGAAGGAGTCGAACTACTGGCAATATTAACGAATCGTTTTATCTGCGGAACGTTCTAGAATATAATGAGGATATAAATATGCGGCTTCAATTTACCGATTGATCTGTACAACAGAATCGGTTAATGAGACTTCAGAATTTTCAGAGTATGGCAATTCATACAGTCGATTAGTGATCTGTGAGTGTCCATTGCTTGCTTTGTAAGATCTAGTGATTCTAAAATAAAATGGACTGAATATCGTAAAGTAACGAAGTCTACTAGTTCGGGTCCAAAGCTGAAGACATTGACGACAGCGGAACTTCCGGAGCCTCAGTGTAGTGCAGCTAGTTCAGGTCGAGGGCCGAAGAGATCGAAGGTCTCTCTCTCTCTCTAAAATGAATATTTCAGCGGTTTATTAAAACAGAAATAAGCTTCACAGATCAACTGAAAATCAAAGTTTTGAGTGATGATTTAGTTGTGCCCGAACAAAATTTCATGTATGCAGTCCGAGAATTTCATGGCATAAAAGAAATAATTTTGTTTAAGCCTACTAGGTTCGCACACACACAAATACGTAAGTACCATGAAGGGACAGCCGAAAATTTTATGAAAGTCGAGAAGAGAAAGCAAGAAGATGTTGCATATGCAGTTATTTTAACGGAAATTGCAGGTTCTACCAGGACCCGAATCAGGGCTCTGGCATACCATGCCATTGCTCTACCAACTGAGCCACCGAGCCACCATTGACTTCGACTGAGTTTGCGCTAAAATGTATAGGCTACATAGTACATGTTCTGTGTATGTCAAATTGTAAGATGTTACCAGTTTTATTAACAAGCACAGAAAATAAAGGAGAAAGAAGAAAACTGAGGGGCATTCCCACCGGTTGAGGAGACATTTTTCTTCGGTGGTCAACACGAGCTGCCGCGTCGAGGTGACGATGACAGTGGCCTACTAAGGGAGATTTCACACTGTGTTGCCTGAGGAGTTCACAAGTCGAACGTTGGTTTGTCAGGCCTTTTGTGTCGCTACGGTGTGAAACATTTTTGTTGATTGGCTCATTCCATACGTCATGCATCGCGTATCCCTTCGGTCTGAAATCTACTTAAGTCTTGAAGATCCAAGTCACGAGGATGGAAAATTAGGGCTTTGTTAAGGTTAGGTGCGAAGGCAGGCGAAAGCACCCTAAAGGATAATATCCAAACCTGCAGGAAGAACGCACTTTACCTAAGTCTCGAATACGAAATGATAAAAACTTCTGGTGAGTTGATTTAAAAAAAAATGTGTCAGAGATAAAGAATGGCGTGCCCAGGATTATCAGTAGGGAGACGGGTTACGAATACTATTTTTGGTAGTCAGTCCTCATTTTATCATCTTTTCCTGTCTTTCACGTTCCTTTTATAAGGAATACTGGATCAAATGGGGTTATGACCCCACCAATCCTCCCTTGGGCACGTCACTAGAAATAAATAAGTAAGCATTTGATCATATTGGGAGATCCAAAATACCTTTCCGGGCGGTTTCAATATCTTTCGGACTTTCACTCCCGCAACACCAGATCACGTGAAAAATCTGTTATCCATCTCTATCCACAGATCTAACTTCTACGCCAATTCGTTTACCGTTACCTCTGCAGGACACTGGAACAGACTGCCCCCCGAAATCCAAGCCTCCTCCTCAGTTGTAACATTCAAAAGACAATTAAAATTATACATGCTAAACAATTGGACCTAGATTAAATTCCCAGAAAGAAATACGTTATACATTTAGCCCACGAAATATGCTTTCTATATAGGTACTTGTGTGTGAATGTGTGTGTGTGTGTGTGTGTGTGTGTGTGTGCATGTAGAAACTGTATTGCTTTTATTTTTAATTTCTTCTAAACTACATTTTTTCATTGTGTTAGTAAAAATAATGAGCAATGTACGTAATTAATGGTTAATCCAGGGATTGACTGCTCGTATTCAAACTGTATTGCTTTCATTTTTATTTTCATTTTACTTTCATTACTTTATTTTTCTTTTATTAATTTATTTTTCATTTATCTTTTTTAATTTTTTAATTGTATACAATTTACTGCAAAAAATGATCCCTGTAATTAATGGTTAAGTGGAAGAGAAGGCATTAATGCCTTAACTTCGCCATGTAAACAAAGTCATAAATAAATAAATAAACATTAGATGTGTTGGGAACGGAAGGGTTTTCAGAGGCCTGAATATGAACAATTTAGTGGGTTTTGGCTTTTATAAGAGCTGCAAACATGGGAGGAAAAGACACAGTAGTGGTGTTCAGGCTCGAATCAGAGAAATATTCGAAAACTGTCTGCGTCCACCTCGCAGCCCACAGTTTCAATCTCGCGTTGTCGAGTGGATTGTCCATCCCGTGCATGTGTAACGGCTTCGTAAAAACACTCAGACACCATAGAGGTGTTGATGCCTGATGAGAAGAAATGGACAAACACACACTCAGATGGTTCTGGCAGACAATGTTAATGCATGGAAACAGGGGAGTCGAGTGGTAAAAAACGTTCCGATTTCACGTTCTGATTAAAATGGCAGCCTTAAACAGTGGCAACCATTTAGGGGATAGTTGCTCCCCATTGTTTTGCCTCTTAATCCTAGGCCTTGTCTACCAAGAGAAAGTAAACTTTCCTCGCACACCCCCCCCCCCGTTTTGGAACCCAATCGCCACCACAGGCCTTAAACATACAATTGTGAGGTTCTATTTATACGCCTTAAAAATATGATGTTCAGCCCCCCCCGAAAGGAATTCCTGGATACGTGCCTGCCCCCAGCAATTTAAATTCTCCTAAGGAATGTCTATACATACAGTGGAAGATTGAATGAAAGACACCCAGAATGATGAAAGTTTAGATACTTTTCAAATGAGATTAATTTCTTTATCTGTGTGTTTTCTTCTACATAACATCTCAAAATGAATTTAATTTCCAAAGACAAAATTTGTATGTAGGCTTTTACAGGGTAACTGATAGCCAATAAATGTAGCATCACAGACCCTCACTTTGCAAGTTGAAAAGAGAAAACAAATAAAATGTAGGAATCACTTACTTCATCCCACATCCACAAGAACACTAAATTGTACACAAGCAGCAATCGATTCTCAGAACTTAAAGATGCTGACACAGAAGTATATTTGCTGTTTGGTCTAGTCAACCATATTTTTTTTTTTCACTAATCCTCCACGAAATTAATTGTGTAACAAAGATATTAGGAAAGGTATGTAAAGAGTGAGATGCATAAATATTTCCAGGAAAAGTTCAATGATGTTCAATTCCTTAAATACACATGGGACGTCAAAAAATATTGAAAATTATGAACAACTTGCCTGGTAATATTTTAACATCTCGCTGTACACATTGTGTAATTAGTATGCCATATCAATTTCAAAATACTTCTTAAGACAGCCACAACGAAGTTTTACACTCCAGCCTACACTGTAACTATTAGTACTGTCCTTCCCAGTGGCGAACACTCCCTTTGAAACAGAAATAACCGAAGCTATGAGACACCCACCCACCCTTTCCTATTTCCAGATTTGTTGTTTGAATTTGTTTTTAAGACCAATTTAATCACAGACTAATAAGGACTGGACCTAAAGTTCAAAGTGAGATCTGAACCATTATGAACCACTACCGAGTATCGAACCTCGGACTCCTTGATACATGTATTTAAGTATGCATGTACTTTTGACACTTTAATTTTCTTTTCACACTCACTATGTTGACTATATGTTCAATACTAGCTGACCACCTCTAGCGTGTGCTACACCTGGGTACATATAGTGGTCGCCACTGGTCCTCCCATCTCAGCATATAAGCTTACTTCCTAAGAGACCTCTGTCATTTCAAGTTCCTACAGCTTAAAACTTATGAAAATAATGAATAATAAATTCCCTTGAAAAAAGAACAAAATTAGATTTGAACTGCTCTACTTACAGTGCATATCTGTGTAAACCCAACCCATGCAGGATCCTTGAAAAACTGCTCTCAGCAAAGAGTAATGTTCAGTGTAGGTTGGAACTAAGACAAGTGTGTTTGTGGGCATTATCCGTATCCACTGCTCTACGCATGGCACATTCCTGAAAAGGAGTTGACAATTAAAATGATGCTTAAAATTTTATGTTACACAACCATATTTATGTGTAAAAGAAATCTAAGACAACACTCTAAAATAAATTCTAGCTGCTGCTTGAAATTGTAAGTTTCCTTAACTTAAATTGTTAATGTTTAGAATCCCCCAAGGGCCAAAAATTTGAAGATACTATGGACGCACACTACAGAAAACCTCACGAATATCAGCGTCTGAGTGTGGGAAGGCGATCATTGCTCCCGAAAATTAATGTCATTGTATATTTAACTTTCACGCCCTTCCTTACAATGTGTCTTTTTCTCCTTTAAAAAATTGTGATATTATCGCAATCGACTACAACGAATGAATGAAGTGAGTTTAAGCAACACCTTACAAATCTTATAAACTCTTACAGAAGCCTGTTTTGTAAATAATATTTTCCATGGAAATTAACTTTACGTCCCACAGTATCCCACTGCATTATTTTGGCCTCTTTACTTGAAAATCAATTACAAATCCCTCTGGGGTACGTTCCGACAGCCAATAACGAAAGATTATGAATTGTGTGCAATAAGTTACTTTACAACTTTAGGAACATCACACACCAAACGAAGGTGTCAGTCGCAGTCAGAATAGTCGACACCAAAGGGGGCTCTAGCCCACCACGAAATATTTTTGGCCCATCTCCTCCTAACACAAATAGCCAACAGTTAAAAATTAGGATTGCTTACAGCATAGCGAGAATCACACAAGGTCAGAAGAACACAAAGAGAGAGGGTGAAAGAGACCGAAAGATACATTGACAGCGAATGACAGAGAACAGAAATAGAAGAAGGAAATGGGAAAGAGAGAAGGAAGCGTAGAAAGATAAAGGGAAAAGGCGAAGAAGAATAACGGAAATGGAAACAGAGGAACCAAGAGAGCAAAGAAAAATTGAAACGTATGAAAAACGGAGAAAGAAATAAAGATGATAGAGAATCCTAGTAGCAGTGATAATTGTAGTACGGTCAACCTTTGTGACGTTGTCCCCCCAAACATACACATATTATTCTGTTTAAAGTATGTCATAAGATTATCCTTTGTTTGTACCGGATTGTATCGCATTTACTTTCGTTTGCAACATTACAGCGTTCGAGTATTCACAAATTGAACTTGGGGTGGGGGCTTCGGGAAGCCCGTACAGTTTTATCCCAGCGCATTTTTTCGATTGTAACGTAACGGTTTGAGAGTAAATTAAATCAAAATTTGAAGTTCCCTCGCCCCCAACTTTAAAATGAAGGACAAAATCATTACGTTTGTGCCATCGAAATAACTAAACTAAACAACTAAAAGCTCCCCATCATGGAGGAAGAAAAAATCAAGCAACTTCTTGGATAGAATTTCGTTTGTGCACTTGAAATTTTATTTTTTATCCTTATAGTTTTCCAGTTATTTTTCTCCAAAGATGGGAGTGGGAAGAACGGAAACGAACTTAAACCATGATCTCTCAGTCTCCGTAACCATAAGCGTAAATTGGCGGGGACAAGGACCCCCAAAATTTTCACATTTGTTAAAATCTTCAAGTTAGGCGACCTGAGGAGCAAAGTAATAAAGAGTAATATTTGTGATTTCGCTAGTTTTTTAGGAAATAATCCCTGGACGCTATTTTTATGAGCTGGAAAATTTTTCGTGACTCTTCCCCTAATCTCCCAAAGTTAAGCCTCAGGTTTCATTCTTCCCCCTCAAAGTAGGCTCCAGGTTACGAGGCTCAAAGATAGGGACACCATGACGAATCTTAGCACGTCGAGCTGCAACGTCAGGGGTCCCGGGTTCGAATCCCGCTTGGGCATGGTTGTTTGCAAATGTCCTTTCATCAATTTCATCACTCATCCCCATCTTCTGAAAATTAGCCAAGAGGCACAAACCGCGAAGTAAAATAAAACAAATCAATGAAATCAAATCAAACCATGACGAATGTCAATCCTCGGACGAGGAATATTGAAAGGGCTCACACTGCATGCTAAACAATGTCCTCTCACCGTGTACTGTCATTATTTCGAAATGTGAAACAAATTTTGGTCTAAATCATTGCGGATACGACAATCTGAGCATATATGTATAAAGAAAACTTACAGTGTAAAAATATTGAAAACGTTATTGAACTTACTTACCTTTGAATGTTGCTTTCTTATCTTCACTTTCAAATACCCACTCAGCAGACAAACTATTCTGGCCAGTGGCCACCGCACAGACGACCTCACACAATGGCAAAGGCAAGCCTATTCTGGGATGACTTCCTGCTGGTCCCAGACGTCTTTCGATTGGTCCTCACGAAAAGCGCGGGGTATACGACGCGTGACTCGTAACAAAAGACACAGAAAAGTGAATGTCCTTCAAACAAAGCAACGATCTTTGGGGGTGGGGTGGTTTAGATAACTTTTACACTCTGTTGTTTGTGGGAGGCGCATCCACCGGGAGGGCCATGGGAGCGATCTCCTTTCCCAACTGCCAGTTCTTGGATATGATATTATACCTGATATTTTTGAGACTCAGATTTTGATTTTTTTTAAAATTTGATTTAGTTTATTTAACTTCGCGTTTTGTGCCTCTTGGCTAATTTGCGAAGATGGGGATGAGTGATGAAATGATGAAATTGATGAATGGACATTCACAAACAACCAAGCCCGAGCGGGATTCGAACCCGGGACCCTTGGCGTCCCAGCGCGATGTGCTAACCACTCGGCCACAGGGTCGGGCTTGAGACTCAGATGTTCCGCCTTTTATCCCCAAATTTAAAAGGCTCGAGAATATTTATAAAATAAGTCAACTTTATGATCAAGATAAGCTAATCGGAAAAGACACTACAGTTTAAATTTGTATTGAATCACTGTGCAATATGCTTCAAAATGAAATCGAACTGAGACCCCTTGAGGGAATAGACTTTTGTGTTCTCTGCGTATTCACTATATTTCTCATATATCCTCATTCAGTTTACATTGTGGCAATAGGAGGTCAATAGGAATTATGATACAATAATAACCACCTATTCCACTCCTCGACCTCTATTCTTGCAAAGGAATTCTCTGTCTTCTAGAACACGAAAAACAGCTTCGTTCCTGTTTACAGTATAATATGTTGTTTATATATAGCAGTGCAAGGGTGTGTTAGAATTGAGGTTCGGTGAGGTGAGGCATTCGAATGAAATTCGCCCCTCCCAACTGTAACTTCTGGATCCGCCACTGGTTTGTGACAATTAAACGCTCTGTGGATACCAAAGTCCTAAGAAAATAAAGGACAGAATTTCTTTCCTCCACAAATTGATTGAGCTGGTTTATTTTATTTCGCTTTTGTGTCACTTTTGGCTAATCGCGAAGATGAGGATCAATTGATGATATGATTAAATTCATGAAGGGACACTCACAAAGAAAACACATCCCCAGGCCTGGATTCGCTGCGCTACCCACTCCGCCATGGAAATTGACTTTCCTTCATAAGGTTAAGTACTTCATAATAATATTAAAGTAGAATATAATATTGTAATTCTCATCCAGAAACAGCATTATAGAAGGAGGGGGAGGATAAGGACAGTTGATTCAACTTCAAACTTCCCCAGTACTTATTAGTTAATAGTTGACATTGATACTTTCGAATACACATGATTAGTTGACCAAAAATCTAGATTTTTACCACCTAAAAAACTAATGTGAACATGAGAATGTTATTTTTGTCGCTTTTATATAAAGAAAGGTTCAAACTGCGTTTATTGTGTAATGCTGGCTGTTATCAGTTCGTTACAATAATCTGTAATGAAAATTTGTATAATAACAAATGAGTATTTAATGTCTTATTGTTGAAAATATTGTCTTTGCATTTACTGTAGTGTCCTAATATACTGATTGGAACAAAGAACTCCAGAAAATATAACTTATATAGTGGTCGTTACCAAAGAAAATGTACTCTTCCTGCGGGATTTGGAAGCAATAAAAAAAAAAAAGTTCTTCTCAATAAGGGGACCCCCATGGACAGGGTGCAGAGCTGTGGTGAAACGCTCTCGCCACTTGGGGTCCAGGTTCGAGCCTGGGTGAGTGACTGTTGAAATTGCCATTTCCATAAGATAAATTATTTTCCTGTATTTGTACATATTGCCAATGGACATGAGAACTTACGAAAAATAACATTTTTAAAAAAAAATCCAGGTAGTTAATAACAAGCGTTAATGTGAAGATATGAAGGACGTATCACCCAAAATAAAGGTAAAGGTAAAGTGCTCCCCTGTGCATAGCACCACGCCATGAAGGCGTATAGGGGTGTGGGGGTAACGCCCCACACTTTCTTGATCCGGTCGTGAGTGGGGGTGATGTGATCAGCACCACGCCCCTGACCGCCTTTACCCCCCAGGGTTTCCCCCGGGTACCCATGTTATTCGACGCCGGGGCCGCTTCCAACGTTAGAAAAGTTCCCGGTTTGAACCGGCCGGGGATCGAACCCGGGACCTTTATCATGGTAGTCAGACGCGTTACCGACTTTTTTTTTTTTTTTTTTTTTTAAAGGAAAGCCCCTATGCGGAAGCTTCCCCCATCACACTTCATTCACTCATATCATTTCATTCATATTTCAATTTCAAGACTTTTCAGGACAGACAATCACAAACATCCATGGCCGAGCCGGGAATCGAACCCAGGACCCCTGGCGTCGTAGCGCGATGTGCTAACCACTCCGCCACAGGGGCCGCCCGACTGAGCCACTGCGGCCTAAATATCATCCAAAATAGAATAAGTAACTTCAATTTTTTTTTAACTAGTCGTTGAATGCAGGGACTTGCACTACTAATGAAACTGTATTTCAGATAGTGGTAAGCAGGTATAATGCTGTTTTTTTTCTCACTGGCAGGCAGACACGTCATTCGAGGTATTACATATATCGATTGTCTTCGACTGTTGACTAGAACAATAGAATTAAAGCATGGGCGTCGCCAGAAATTTTTAAAGGAAGATCAGCCGTTGGTATAACATTTATTATTATTATGATTATTTTGATTGATTGATTTGATTTATTCTACTTCACTTTTGTGCCACTTTGACTGAAACCGAGCACAATTTAAAATGAAGACAAGACCGAGAGTGACAGCCGTCTGTATAATCGAGACTTATACTGTCCGAAAGCCTTGTATTGTTCAAGGGTTTGGTAAATCGTAGTGTAAATTATTTTTAGAATTCGTTATAATCAAAATTTCTTTAATATGCAAATTGATTTACTTTTTATTTAAAGATGTTTAATTTTCTAAAACTTTCGTTTTTAAGTCCTATTACTAAATGTCTTTAAACATTTTTTTATATATTTATCATTGAGATAATCTAAACGAGACCGAGGCTTTTCCTTCGGGAAAGAAAGAGCAACGAGAACGAGTCTGCTTACCGCGACGTCTTGCGAAGAACGAAAGAGGCCAGACAGGTTCCTTCATTCACGACTCTCCCGACTCTCCTCTCAGCTTGTAACCTAAATTAATGTTCCACTTTTATTAATTTTTGTAAAAGTAATCCTATGTTCAATTGCATTGATTCACTTCAGTTCACCATATTTTGAGAAATCTTTCGTGCCAGTGTAATGCAAACTGTCTGTAATAAGTAAGCCATGACAGAGCACGTTGAATAGTAGACTCCAGGATTTTTCTACAGAATGCTTGACGATCAATTAGTTGGCTTATGAACAGGTCCACACATATATACAAACCAATAATAATAATAATAATCTCTTGATTTAGTAGGCGACGTGCGCGTGGATTACAAGGAAGAGGAATTCTTTATAGGGGTTGTCAGGCCAACAATAAAATTTAAACAGTAATATTAATAACAATAATAATTATCATGTTTATGATTATTATTGTTATAAACTAATTGAAATAAACCAACTTTATTCCAAAAGTATTATCATTACTATTATTATTATTATTATTATATCCTGCTTGGGGAGAATTTTCTTCTCGATCCACTTGATAAATGAATTTCCAGCGCAACAGTAACTTGACTGAAATGCATATAGTAATTAAATGTTGTTATTAACTTCTATAATAATAATACCCATGGCTCTACAGCCCTCGAAGGGCCTTGACCTATCTCCCGGCTGCCAGGCTCCATCCCACAATCCTACCTAGTGGTGTGGAGATCTTCAACCAGTAATGGGGTGACGTGGGGTCAGCACGTCGAACCCCCAGCCGTTATAGGAGATATCCGTGACCGGGTTACACTACTCACTCGTAGCTCGCCAATTCCCTCACGATGGTGGGTTGCCACCGGTCCTATGCACAGGCCGAGAACCCAGAGACTGGACCCAGGCGGACTCGAACCCATGCCGTCGGAGCCCAAAGCAAAGCGCCTTAGACCGCACTGCCACGGACGAGGACAATTAACTTTTGTACAATTTTGTTCAAGAAAAATCTTTCAAAGCTAGTTAGAAATTTTAATCACAGCGTTTATCAGCGGAATATAATCATGTACCCGAAATAAAACACTGCTTCGACTTGTAATGTCATTTCCAGGGAAGACTTCAGGTTTGGTGCTTTGACGCGTGACGCGCACAGCAAGGGGTTGCTCGTTACAAAGGAGAGAAAGTCCAGAAACGGAACTTTGGAGTATATTCACGTGTGGTATTCAACACGTCGTTGCAAAATTTATTTGTTGCCACATCTATTTGAAGACAGTGGCTCAGAAAGGGAACCAACTTGCCTCATTCAATGTAGCGTATATTTGGAAGTGAAACAAGAATAACAAATTGGAACTGCGTTTATGGTATTATGTGCTCATTGAAATTAATAGCTTAACCAAAATTTCTTTTGAATACTTAGATAAGCGGACCTATGTAGAAGCTTTTATGATTGTTGTTTGTGCTGCTCTAAAGATTTCAAAAATATGGATAAGCATTTTAGGTTGTACATTGACTGTGATGTAGGGGTGGGGGAAAAGTAATGAAAGTTGAATGTCTTCTGGAGTTGCGGTCCCTTGCAAGGATAAAACGCAAAGTGGGATGAAACATTTCCTACTAGACTATTTTTTGTTGGCGTTACGGCACTTAGGCATACCTTTTGAATAAATGCAAAAGATAGTCGTTGGTGTAGTAAACTACGAAGCAGAGGGTTCTAAGTTCAAATTTTGGGTAAAGGTTAAATATGTCCTTTTCTTTGTCTCATCAGTGTTATCCTCATTGTTACAATTAAACCATTCGTCAAATTGAAAATTGAAGTATTCGTCACATGTCATATTGGTGGCGTACATAAGTTGTTTGGCAGAGAACTTTAAAAAAAAAGAATTTCAAATGCAGGAGGCATGGGAATTCTAGGAACATGACTATAACACAGGCCCGTAGCCAGGATTTTATTTCGGGGGGGGCTCATCTCTTATCAGCACAGGCGTCGCCAGGAATATTTGCAGAAAGGGGACAGGTCATTGATAAAACTTGATTGGTAGAAAGAATAATGACAACAATAATTATTACCAGTTTACTACGATTATAATTATCATTTTACAATAACAAGTATTATAAGTTATTGAAAATAAATTAATTTTAATCCAAATTATTTGTTATTATTATTATTATTATTGTGTAAATGGAGAGAGACTGCTACTCGATCCACTGTGTATATCCAACACATTGTCCATTTTTTCTTACATTTTGTACAGTTAGTGTACTGAAATTCATAGTTATTGTATTTTGTTATTAACCGTTACACATTCCGTTAGAAAAAGGCTTTAAAAGTTTTGCAAAATTTTACTCGTAAAGTTTATATTGTATGGCTTGTCACAAAGAAAACTACAATTTTTGAGAACTGGTGGATCAATTTATTCTTTGGATAAAATGATAGAATATAAAAATATAAACTGGTTCCTCTATTATACACTAAACCTTTTTTCGATCTAATGTTTAATCCTGCTAAGTAAAATTAATTACCTCTATGCACTATTTAAATTAGATATTTGTAGGATTTCGGGTGGCTTCAGCCTCCTTAGCCCTCCCTCCCCCTGGCTACGTGCCTCATAACAAGAAGGCATAACCCTTCTCTTATTGTCATAATCCTTTACGATAATACCAGTGAGTTCGGAAATATTAAATTGTTAATTGTGGTGGGGTCACATTTGAAACATTAAGTTTATTTTACATCTCGGCACAGAGAATTATATTAATATAAACATATATTTCCTTTGTTTAAGTGCAGTAAGAAATGTAGCAGCAAATCTAAATCTCAATATGAAATGTGAGAGGAAAAATCATATTTTTCTTTAGGCTCAAATTTTGTTAATTACTGACGTAAAGCAGTGTAATGGTACTTGAAAATATGAAATGACTATTCAAATAGATTATTCCTGAAATTTACATGTAACATACAGGTATTTATTTCGTACATTTTCTAATTATAAAAACATCACAGGGATCTCAAAACTGATAGGTTTATTCCAAGGTCCGTCGACCGCTAGTATCTCCCGCAGGAACAACGTCGACGGACCTTGGGTTTTCGGCCTATTTTGAAAGTATTTCATGAGTTGGTCACTCGAACCAGCGCCACTTGCAGTACAGCGCCTCTGTTGAATATTTAGAGAACTGTTACAGGGTGGTAATTTGTTGGGAAAAGGGTTCAGCAGGTAGACAAATTGCTCGGAGAGCCTGGCAGGGGGTCCAGGACAACAAACGTTGTCATGTCGGCAAAATTCTTTCGCTATGACAAGGCCTGTGAGTGGATTTTCAGTGGGAAAGTTTGTACATGTGGCATCACGGTGCAGCCGAAACTCACCCAAAGAGGTGTATAGGGAAGGTTTTCACGACAGATCTGCACTCACCCTAGGGTAGGGAGGAGAAACTCACTCAAAAGGGTGAGGATTCCGAGTATTCTGACCTTCGAAGCCTCCAAAGAGCGAAACTCACCCCAAACACACCCTTTTTTTTTTTTGCAGTGTACGTGCGTACTACCCATTTGAATGAAGCTGTTGAACAAGTGTACAAACTAACAAAATTGTTCCTCACTATTCCTGCTTCAAGCTCGTCGGTGGAAAGGTCGTTCTCTGCACTGAAGAGGATTCATACGTTTCAACGCAGCACACAGACTCAGGCAAGGAAATCTGACTTGGGACTTATATCCATTGAAAAGGAGCTACTAAAGACATTGACCAGAAACCTCCGATTCTACGACGACGTGATTGAGGTGTTCAGATTAAAGGATCGTCGGATTGAGTTACAGTATAAATGAGAATTTTCAGTAAGTAATACACAGTGGCGGTCCCTCCATGGAACAGAGGGAACAGGCTGTTCCCTCCTACTTACTGCGCTTTTGGGCTATTTAAATTATTTATATTAACATAATAAGAACACTTCTTTCTCCCGAAATCAACGTTTCCAAAAGTAACACTGAAGAAAATCTTTCACCGTGGCTGGACGTTTGTTGACGTCATCTACCCCCAACGTATCATGGTTCTCACCCCATGCTCTACCATGGTCTCTTAGTATCATGCCCTCTACTGTCTGAAGCCGAGTATTTTCGACCACGCGCGAAGGTAAACGATCCCCACGGCACCACGGAAGCTGAAAACTCTAGCTGTTCCGTCAGAGAGATATTGCGGATTCGCTTTTCTTCCAGTTTTTGCTATGTGCTGAAGTTTAATCGCGTCATAAGTGATACTTTTGAGTGTAGAAAGTCCACAACTTCCTAATCTCGTTGAGAACTTGCGTCTGACATTCATAACGAACTGAAAAAATCTTCTACAGTCTAAGCGTCTGCTAAATGCCTTGTCTAAACGCTGCGAAATAGCTTCCGAGGGAACAGCTCGCATCCACCTGTTCCATCAACCCCAAGACCAAAGTTCCAAGGCACGCAGCTGCAGGACAAGAAAGCGAATGTTGCGAGTGTTGTATGATCGACCGGCTGAGTACGAAAGCCTGTAGTTCATTGAACTTTGCAGAAAATACAACAAACCAACACATATTCTAACTGAATTAAAAACGAAATCATACACAAGGAATTTTCAAACGAGTTACTACAACTCTGTAAAATGATTAACTGGATATTCTACCAGTGGCAAATTATATTGTTGTCCTTGTTTAATCCTGAGAAGGGAGTCTGGAACAGGTCGGGTTTTGTCACATTAACAACTTCTACTAACAGGGTGGCTACTCACCGGGAATTTCTTGAATTCCGGGAATTATGCCTGAATTATTGGCTCCGGGAATTGTGCGTGAATTCTGCTTGAAATTTTCTCTGTAGACATGAAAATTGCAACTTTTAAAATCCCAATTCCATTGAATTTATACATATTTATTAATGACCTGAAACAAGTTTTTCACAGTTTAGATTTTACTTTTATCAAGAAAAGAAAGCTGCGTGAAAAATAAAACAGAATTCTCTCAATCCGTTTGCTTTGTTAGTGTCCTTTGCGGAACAATCCATCTGATGGACGGAAGATTATTGCAAGATAAAATATCTTTAAGTTGATTAGGTAAATTTAAAATTCTTATAGAATTAACAATTTTTTGTAGATTACTATTTCCCGTAACATTTGTGACTTGTGTTTGTAGATGTATTTATAGTCCCGAGTAGCAGTGGCGTGCCCAGGATTTTTGTAAGGGAGGGGTTACCTATACTTTTTCTTGGTAGTCCGCCCTCATTTTGTCATATTTTCCTACCACTGACGTTCTTTTTTTTAGTAATATTGGGCCAAAGGGGGGGGGGTATAACCCCCTACCAACCCCCCCCCTTGGGCACGCCACTGCCTAGTAGCTATGTGAAATGACAAATGTAAACTCTGCGCCTTAAATTATATATATGTACCGTCCAAGTGGATTAGAATTATTGGATTCATTGGAATCGCACAAACCATATATTGTTAATATAAGTGTGTATGTGTGTGGGTGGTGTGAGACGGTAAAACCTTAGTTTGAAATAGATAAAACATCTGCTTGAATTTTTGTAAAGTTCGCCTTGAAAACCGGGGATTATACTTGAATTTTATTATGGTCCTACAGTAGCCACCCTGACTAATCTAGCGAACGTCATGAAGAAACTCAACCATCTGTGTGCCATTATTGCATTGAGGACGTTTGAATTACAATAATACTCAACTCTATGAAAAACGTCAACTTAATCTACGAATAAAGAGATGAAACAGGTCACGACAAAATATTATTTTCTTTCTCTGATGACTCATAAATTTATATTATCAATTTTTTCTTTGTTTCGCATCAACAATTTTATTTTTAATGTTTTCTTTATATTAATTATATCACATTTGCTTTAAAATTATTATTGTCATATAATTTTAACGTGCCTCATGTTTGTCACTTCTGACATTTCAATAAGGGTTGAATTTTACTTGATCTATTGTATTATATTAAGACACCCATGCGAGGGGGAGCAAGTGCAGGTGACCTGTTCCCCTGCCTGATTTATCACTGCACGCCACTGGTAATACATATGCTATTATTGTTAACATAGAGTGTGTGCATTTTGTGTTTGAAATTGAGTATGCCCATGCATGACTTAGATTCAAATAGATTCTATTTAGTTAAAATATCTTTGGTTTTCTTTATCCAATATTCAGGTCAGATTTTTTTTTGGAAGCCTTACACCTTTCATACAATCACGCTACGCCACTGATTAAGAGACACTCACAAGATACACCCATGCCCAGGCAGGGATTCGAACCAAGGACACCTGGCGTCGTAGTGTGCTGTGCTAACTTCTCCGCTAGGGGATGGGTTCGGCATAAAGTTTTATGATACACGTTGCAAATTTCTGCAGTATAGTGTATTCATATATCGTGATAGTAGTGGTACTTGTGCTATTATAAACTCAAGAAAGGAAGAGCTCTCCTCCAGCAGAATTGTCTACACTTAAAACTAGCTCAACATGCCTATATGAGCTTTTTGCTCTAGTGTGGAACCCCCTCTAATCCAAGATTTTTGTAAAAAAGCCCTCATGGATTCCATGAGAAAGGAAGAGCCCCTCAGATTGATGTGCCTATACTTACAAAAAGGCACTTCTGTGAGATTGTTGTCCATAAACTTGTCAAAAATATGCCCCTCTTGATATTTTTTTGGCCACACCTAAAACTAGGCCAAGACACACACACATACACACATACACACACATATTTACTTCCAATTTAAGTTTAATTGGACCCCAGCCTCAATCCAATATTAAAACAATGCAATATGCAGAGCTCCTCTAGAATTGCTCCGTGACTCTCTCATTTCTTACATCATAAACATATGATTTTTCCCCTATGAGAATAACACTACATACGGTGTCATCAGGTAAAGCCTCATGAAATTCACAGATAATTTTAATGTTTGTTCTGTCACTCACCACAACTTGTTTTCTTTTTGAAGTGTTAATTACAAACATAGGTCTCTGTGCTTTGAATTCATCAGGTGTGTAGTACATGTCAGTATTGCCTGTAGTGACTCTCTTGAAAGCCGAAAAAGCCTCATATAATTTGAGGAAATCATTCTTGGACATGTCTAAATTGTAATTTTCTCTAGGAAATACCTCATTTCTGCCATTTTTAAGATATATGTTCTTGATGTTGCAGTTATCAAATTTGCTTGAATTTTTTTCCTGATTATTGTGTCTTCCAGTCTGAAACAATACCACCACAAAATCAGGCATGTCATATTGAATACTGGAGAATGAATTTGTAGCATCAAACTCATAATATGCACCAGTTGCGGGCTTCTGTACACATTGATATGTATAAAATTGCAGAGGAATTTGTGGATTTTTTATTATATCAGCTTTGTATTTAAGAGCATAACTGGCCTCATACTCAACAACAGGGATTCTTAACTCCATGGTCTGAATAATGCATTTGCCTGCATCTGGTAGGGTATTAGGCAGAGCTTCCCCTGTGGGGTTTATTGCACTGTACCTCATCAAAGCATTGTTATCATTTGCAGCTCTTCTAAATGTGATTCTTAACCCACCCTTCCACATAATTTCTTTGTAATCCGAGAAGAATCCAGGCAATAGGCGCATAGGGAACAGTACAGTGTGGTTTTTAGATAATATCTTATCACCAGCTTCAAATCCACCGATTTTGTAGTATGAAGCCTCGGTTTTGGATAATTTCAATGTGGCCAAAGCTGTGGAGGTAATGCCGGGATAATCCACTCTGTTTATAACAACGCCATGCTTTCTGATCTCAATTTCAGAGAATAGATGCGGCACAAAATTGTCTACAAGTCTTATATTAGAATTTGCCGGATAATCTGTACCATCGAGCTTTACAACATCAAATTTGATGTATAGATCTGCTCTGTGGGGGTGTATAAATCCATCCCCTACATCAAGATCAACCTCAATTTCTGTGTTGGGTTGATTTAAATTTGCAAATGTCCTCCTGTTTGGGGGGAATGATTGTAGCTCATAACTCTCAATATTTTCCATTGTATGTATTTTTATTTAAATGTTAATCTCTATGATAGCAGTTGTTGTGGCTCCAGCAAAATCAACTAATTCTTCTTTTTCATTAGTGACCATCAATTCAATGTAATCTATTCTATTATGACACACAGGAAAATATAATGTTGGTGATGGATTGTAGATGATGGGCTCCATAAATTCAGAATTAGGTTTGAATGTTGCAATGATGCCTGTTTGTTTGTGAGTTCCTATGCTATTTGATTTGGTGATCATACCCTCAGCCACATTACAGTGAATATTCAGAGTCTCTATGGCTAAGAATTTAGGTATATTCATAGCAGTGTGTTTGATGCCCGGTTCAAGTTTTGTGTTGTTCTCAAAGCCTAACAGCTCTCCTATTGTACCCAGATCTACTGTTTCTGTGGCAGATACAATTTCTACCCTGTGAGTGACAGAATTTTGACTTAACACTACACCTCTGGGTAATTGAGCATTTAGAGTGGACAGATTATATTGCCCTGGAGTGATGACAATTTTTTCATTACCAACTGCAATTGTGTTGTTGTGGTGTGTAATATTAGGGATCAAGTACATGCCATAAAATGCTCTGAGAGCTATTGTTTTGGGATACACTATGTCATCATGCAATTTGAGTTTCAATATTGAATTTTGGCTGGTGAGATGAAATACCCCCATGATGTTTCAGATACCACAAGGTCTTTTGAAAATCTTCAATTGATGGTTTATTTATTTGAGACATATATCTAAGAACAGATAAGCACAAATGTCCGCAATTAACATCTTTGAAATTTTGAACACGGGCATTATTGTAATAAAGATTAGCTGATTTTAGATATTTTACTAAATTTTCAGGTGGAACACCTCCAAATGAATCAAACACAAATGCCTCATCTTTTAAATATTTAAGATAACAGATCCAGTGAGTGCCCTGATTTTTGTACTTATCCAAATTAACTATGCCACACTCTTTGTTGAGTGGTTGTTCTGGTAAAGAATCAGACATGTACACACCTCTAAAATGTTTGATGCCCAATGGCTTGATTAAAGCTTCAATATCTTGGTTTGTAAGCGGCTCTTGTTTTTTTTAAACTTATTCATGGCTCTCTTAACACCTTTGCCTTTTTTCTCCATTGCCAGGTTATGGCGCCTCTGCTCATCTAATTCTGCCCTATTTTTCTTGGCATCTATTACTGTTTTTGCTATTGCAGCTGATCCCCCGGCCAAGCTCCCAACAGCCCCGAGAGCAGCTAAGATGGCAGGGATGGTAAATATGAATCCCCCCACATGTGATTTTTTTCTTGATTGCTGTAATTTTTTTAATTGGGGGGTACTAAGCAACAATTTCATTCCATGTCCTTTTGCAAGACAAGAGCTTTTTTTCTTGCGCTGCTTTTTGGTCAAAAGACTGTCAATAGTTTTAAGAGATTTAAGACCTGCATAAGGTATTTGATACATAACACCCTTGGCCTTCATTGTAGGTTTATTATATACATATTCACAACCCCCACCCCAGTTTTTGTTTGGTGCTCATAGCTATGGTGGTTCCCAATGCTGCTATTTTTTCACTCAAAGAAGCATCTTTGCTTACAAATCTGCCAAATGCAGCCTCTTCTAATTTCTTGTCTGCAACATGTCTCTTGTCAAGATCAGAATGTGTGTTGTATGCAATATCATGGTCTCTACAAGCAGCATCTAAGGGATTAACACCAGGATCCCCTCTGTTTAATCTGTGATCCAGTTTTGTGCCTGGACCACAATACTGATAGCCTGGAATATGCAGTTCAAATGGCAGCTTGTTTATAATGTCATTAACAAGGCCCCGACCCTCAGAAATATTCCAAAATTTGGGGGGTAGAGTGTTAATAATTTTTATGAGATATCCAATCCCCTTAGGGTCATTCAGTATAAAATTAGACAATTTGGTGCTTATCATGTCCATAATTCCAACCTTTTCATTGTAAAAATTGTTGTTGCCAGCATTTTCCTCCCCAGCTATCACCAATAGCCTATCTACAAGTTTCCTGACATCATCAACCCACACAAATTCTTTAGGCAGGGTGTTGTATTGTTTGATCCCACTACCTGTCTTGATTTGTGACCATATGGGCTTGATTAAATTATTGTATTTTGCCCCACTGCTCGACTTGACTCTTTTTTGTGTGGGATCATTGTTCTGGTATAGAGCATCTGATTTTATTAATATTTCTTTGTAATCCTCATAATCTTGATCTGTATAGCTGCCAGGCCTTTTCCTAGTCATCAATTCCCACAATCCAGGTGTTCCGGAGTACTTAACAAAAGCACCTTTTTCTCCGAGACGAGATTCTGAATATACAATTATATCATCTCCCATAAATGTTACTCTGAAATTGCCAATTCTATGAATAATGCTGCCATCAAGCTCTGTGTCAGCATATAAGCCAAACACCTCATCTTTATTGTCTTTAGGTGTTGTTAAATATTTTTGAGCCAGAAGCCCCAATTCAATAGGATCCTGACTAGCCTCAATTCTTCTAGGAGGACTAGGTGTATGAATACTGGAAAGTGGGGTGAATGGATAATCTAATATGTTCCTTGCAGCTACAGGTACAAGCTCTGTGAGCAAATTTTGATTCTGCTCTGTAACAGTTTTGATATTCTTACCTAAATTATTAATAGCATCAATTACAGGCTGTTCTGTTTGTTTGTGTTTTTCATAAATTCCACGGTTCTCTGATTTCCATCCCTTAAATCTTTTTACAAGATAATCTCTTAACTTAAGATCATCAATGATTGGCCTTTTCATGTTTATTTATATACGTCTCTACGTCTAGAAAATTGTTGATTTTATTTCTGTATTTGCCACTATTAGGTGTTCTTGTCATATCAATTGTAACAAAGCCATAACTGTCCTGGTTCCAGCACCTGCTGCAAAATTTAGAAAAATCATTGTAGCTCAGGTCCCCACCTACATATTCATCATGTATGTGTTTGAGGTTGGTATGATCCTGATGAAACACACATATAAAATTGCTGTTGTCACGGATCAGTTGCTTCGGTATTTTTGAAAAAGTCTGTGCCAGGTAGAAGCAATCAATGTTTTTGTGCCGGCCCTGTGTAAAGAAATTCCTAACCTTGTTTTGATTATCCAATATAATGTCATCAAACACAACAACAGAATTATCGAGACATTCATGAAGTGGCTTAACATCTGGTTCAAAAGTGGCAATATCCAATCCATCATATAGCTTCATCAGCTGCTGATATTTTAATTGTTCCAAGCTCTTAGAGAAGATATACAAGTGCCTGTTTTTCCAGTCTAACCAGTTGGGTGCCAATAAAAAATTATCAACCATTAGTGTAGTTTTACCACAAGCAGATGGCCCAACAATAAGACACCTAATATTATCAGGTAGCAAGTTCCCATTTCTCTTATTCTGTTGTTCAGGTTCTGGCAGCCTTTTTATAACATCCCAGGTGCTCATATTATTATTTTGTCTGCATCGATCCAGCTGTTTTCCGGATGACCCAGCCATTTGACAAGTAACTTGTTGCCTTTTCTGCGGATGATTTTTTCTATGAGATATGTGTCAGGCTGTTTAGTCTTGCTGAGCTCTTGTTCATAGAACCTGCCTTTGAGAATTTCTCCTCGGTGATCCTTTATTATATATGTGTTAAGGGTCCCGGGTTTAACTTGAACCACTGTAAATAATTCAGTGCTCCAGTTTCTTGTAAAGCCTCTCTTGAATAAGTGCTTATATTTGCTTATTCTTACTTGATCCCCTACCTTGTATTTGGCCTTTCTTGTTGTTGGCTGATATTTAGGATAATAAACAGTGCTGATCAATTTTTGCTCATCAGATGAGCTCATTACTTCAGAGGGTTTCATGTTGATTGTGGAATGGACAGAATTGTTATATTTTTGTAGAAGTTCTGGAAGAATATTAATCCATTTATAATTACCTTGGAGGGTAAATTGTTTATACATAAGATTTTTTAAGGTTCTGTTGAATCTCTCTACAATTGAGGCCTTGAGGTCACTGTAACTCGAGTAATGTTTTATTGCCTGGCTTTTCATAAATTGTTGAAACACTGAATTATAAAATTCTTTGCCATTATCTGTTTGCAAATAGCGCGGGGATCTTCCACTCTGATTGATGATTGTTCTAAAAGCTTCTGTAACACATGTTCCAGTCTTGGATTTGAGTGGCACAGCCCAGGCAAATTTTGAAAATGTGTCTATTACAGTGAGTAGATACTTGTAGCCCTTGTTGATTTTGTCTAAGTTTTTCAACTGTCCACTTGCCATTTCAATCAAGTCGCTCTGCCATAAATCATCTATGCCCTTTGTGACTACTGGGAGTCTCTTAAAATTATGTCTGGCTTGTCTGTGTAATTCATTAACAATAATTTGTCTAGACATAATATGTAAACAAGAATATTGCAACTATGGGGTGTTCAGCAGCTGATACTGCGGGATTTTCTAAATATAATTTGTCCCCTATCTGTATTTTAAATTCCAAAGTGCCATCATCTTCTACATAAGATGTTTCTAATGTATTGGGGTCTGTAAAATCCTCTAATTCTACACTGGTGATTTTCACTTTGTTATCAGCATTTGTTATTGATAAGGTAGGGTAGTGGTGTGCCTGTGGTTGAAGCCAATATTTGATCTTGATTGGTCTCAATGTGCCCCCAACAAAAAATTGGTAATAAAATTGTGCAGGGGACAGCATATATATTTTGCCACCTGGTGTAAATGGAGAATCATATTCTTTGTTGGGGATGCTGTACAATTCAAGAATTACTGTATGTTTTGGATTCTCGATTATGCCTGTTATTTCTTTTTCTGCTGTTAGCAATCTGCTTGTTACAGATTCAAGGTGCTCATTGATGGTCCTAACAATCTCATCGTGCCCAGGCTTGATTCTTATGTCCACAGCAAGTTTCTTGTATTGTTGCACAATTTCTTGTAGCTGGGTGGCAAAAACAGACAGAGCATTTGCTTGATTGGATTCCATGGTCCCTAGCTGTTGCTTGATATTAGCTACAATTTGTTGCAAATTTTCAACAATTGCCAATTTTGAATTTTGAGCAGTAAGATCATGGACCTGCCTTCTGATATCCTCAAACAGGGCATGCAGTTCATTAATATGTTGATTGGTTGGTAGAGTGGCCACTGTCTGAGTGAGATGTTTGATCTCTGCTTGGATATTCTTGATATCTTCTGATTTCAATATCCTATTCACTGCTCTCTTAATATTTTTAAGTTCCTGTGATGTAGGCAAATTTGACACTGTATTTTGTAAAAATTCAAGTGCCAATTTCACATTGTGTAATTCAGAAGCATCAGCCACATTTTGCATAGCATTTTGGAGCAGGGCTATATCTGCCTGAGAGGGTGTGGATTGTTGTAAAATTTCAAGTTTTGTTTGAATATCATCTATCAAGTGATGAAAATGAGATAGTTCAGATTCAGTGTTGAGGTTTTCAAGCTTTGTGATTTGTTGCTGGACACTGACAAGAGTATCTACAATCCCAGGCAATCTGGATTCTAGTACATTTGCCAAATCACTTTGCACTGCTGCTATTGTACCTTCAAGATGGGTTATGGAACTTTGAATTTTTCCAAAATCTTCATATGTTTCAAGTTGCAGCTTAATATTTGCTACACTGCGAGTTATTGCATTTAAAGCATCAGAAGAGGGCAAGTTGTTCATAAAATTTTCAAGTGTCTCAATTTTTTCTTTAACCTCGGCTATGGCATTGTTCAGAGGGTCCAGATTAGGTATTTGGAGTGACTGAATCTGTTCCTTTAGAGTGGAAATCACTAGATCAAAATCTTCTTGTGATTTTATGCTTTTGACAATTGTTTGGAGCTGTGTCTGGACATTATTTATTTGCTCTTCCAATTGTTGTTTCAATTGCTCAGAGTTGGTAGCCTGGGTCTTAAATTTGGCTTGAAGAGCTGCAACTGCTTCTTCTAAACTTTGAAAATTATCTAATGTAGCCAGGTCAGTATATTTTTGAAGCAGCAATTTGAGTTCAGAATCAATTTTAAGAAGAGGGTCCATGCATTGTGATTGCAAATTTGTAATTTCTAATTGAAGGCTGGCATTGAGTGTAGTTTGTAAAGCTTGTAAATCACTTCTTAATTTCTTGACTCTGACATCAAGCATCAAAATCTCATCACTGTGATCTTCATGTCTTGTGTGGCCAAAAATATCATTAGGCATTTTGTTTAGTAGTTATTTATTATAGAGTATCTGATTCTTAATTCTATAAAAAAGGGTATAAGCTTATCATAGGATCCAGGGACCTCAATATATAAGCAGTCACCAGCAGAAACAGTATAAACAGTGCCAGAAACCATGTTTGAGTGCTTAATTCTGTAAATATTTCTCCCTACTGAAATTTTAACATCACCCTCAGGGGTTGTAATAAATTGCAATTGCCCACCTACAGGTAATTGGTAATAATTTAAATTATTGTTAAATATGTACAATATTTTGCCTGTTTCATCATCAACATCTGTAAATATGCTGTTCAGATGAATAATTAACAACCCACTCAGTTTAGACACCATATCAGGAGAGGGTTGTGGTGTTGGCAGCTCCATAATAGCCCGTTTTTTGAACCCAAATAAGTTCATAGGCATGTTTATTTATTTCAAATCATGCTCTGGAATTGGGCATTGATTGCCATTTTTCAAATCACAATGCCCCCATGGTAAAGTATGTATTCCACATGATAAAATGCATCTCTTATCATCATGTGGGTCCAGAGCCACTTTTTTTACAACATTTGAAGTCAACAAGTGATCCACACTCTGAATTCTGGATTCTGATGTTCTGATTAAACTCTGGGATTTGATGCAATTTTTATAATCTTCAAATTGGAGCTCTTTTTCCACAGCTACTCTGCCAATGCCCTTGGCCTTTTTGACAACAGCACTACATGTTTTAAAACTATACACCTTGGCACTTAACCCAGCAAATTCCACAATAACATCACCAAGTGTCTCATCTTTTAACTTGCCGGGCACTTTTTTGTTGTGGGGTTGAATATTCAAATGGTCTGGCAATTCACTGGTATCAAAGTATTTGAACAATTCAGGCTGTGACATATCTTGATAAACATCTTCTGTTTGAATATCAAGAATAAAACTATCCGTATCCATGTACATCAGTTTTACATTATCACCATAAAAAGGTTTCAACACATCATAATACAATGTTAACATATGTAATTTGGACAATTCCAATATTGCAGCCCCTACATAAATAGGTTTATCAAACTTAATTCTTGTTTTTTTTCATGTTGAAAAGAGCCATATCTTCATCATAAATTCTTCTGTAATTGAAATTAGGCTTTGCAACCAATTTTTTGCTCAGGCTGGGGTCAGTAATTATTTTAACATCGGTATGTTTTCTGACATTTTCAATTGTTTTGCCATATACAGAATTTACCATCAATTTAAACAAGGTCTTATCAAATTGGCTCTTTGCAGATGTTCGAAGCTCCGTGTTTGTATCAATGTATGGTTTCAACCATTCTGAGTGCCTGAATCTCAAAACTTTTCCAAGTTTGGTCACTTGGACACCATGTTTCATCAGGAACTGGAGGTTCTTGTAATATATGACACAACCCTGTTTTGCCTCCAGTGTCATCATGAGCTTCTTCTGTTTAGAGCCAGGTGAGCACTGAACCTCGGGAATTGGGGGCAGATCAGAAAATTTGTTGTGTAAATGATCTGGAATTGTCAAATCAACCTCTAAGAATAAGCCATAATTACTGTCATCATAGTTCTGAAGATCCTCAATATTGAAATCTTCGACCCATTCAAGCCCTGCATATGGCAATTTTTGCATCATGGCGTGACCATAGAGGCTGTTTGCATCTACATACACTATATAATTTGATGGCCGTGCTGGATTATAATCAGGCATATATTTGTTATTTGCTCTGGCATATCTCTGAGAACATTGCACCATCCCTCCTCTTATACCTTGCTCCATAAACAGATACATATCTTGATCTTGGATCAGATCCAATTGCTTTTTGGTGTTTAAAAACATTGCAGACCATGCTAGGCCCGGGGCACTAAAAAAATACACTGGGTCCAGTCCATAATTTTGCATACAAAATTTTCTGAATGCCTGCATTATATCTGCTGAGATGGTCACATCAAGTTTCAAATATGCCATGTGATAATCACCAAATATCTTGCATTTGAAATTGTCCCACACCAATTGGGCATGGTGATAATCCTCATCAGTAATTCCAGATCCTCTGATTTTGCTGTAAAACTCATGTTGTGGAGGCAGGGAACACTCATTAAATTTAGAAAAATCTGTAACATAATCATATGGATATACACCCTTCCGCCTAATTAATTTCGGGTCCTGATTTGGAAACACTGCACGTGTGATTTTGAATCGATCATCAGGTAATTGAGTGGCCAGTGTATCCAGGCTAGCAGGTAAAAATCTGTAAGAATCAAGAAATCTTATGTGAATAGGAGTTCCATTAACTTTAATTGTTTTGCTAATAGATATATATTTCTCATCATTTTCAGCTAAAATATTTAAATTCTCCTTCTCAAACCCCTCATATCTGATCAGATGATGGAAATCATAATTGGATGCTCCATGACAAAATATGGGGACAAATCTTGGTCTCTTGATCTTAATATTACAGCTATTACACAGGGCCTGTTTATATCGACCATCTGTATGAGAATGGTGATGCACCTTGATATTTGTATCTGAAAATTCACAATCACATAGTGGGCATTTTTCTGCATTGTTGAAATCCTCAATCTGTTTCTCTGTTAAAGGCAACATGGGTTTTGATTTTAATAAGATGTTAGATGCTATGTCACGGCACTCATTTTCTATTTTATGTGCAAATATTTTGATGGCATCTGGTCCCATGTATGAATATTCTTTGGTAACAACACCATCCTGTACAACCACATAACAAAAACTGGAAGGTTCATGTAGCTGGTATGGTGTAATTGAAGATTCTTCAGGATCTGGATTGCAGAATGCAAGAGATTTGAGATTTGATTCAAAATCACAGACAATATATGCTGGGTGTTCCAACAAGGCTTCAAACTTTTTGAATTTGCAATTTTCACTTGGCATTGGCATCACCATATGAACAGGTTTATGATTGTTACAGTATTTCAGATGCTCAATTAATTTGTTTTTGGCAATTTCTGCACTCACTTTACAAACCCCATTCACTGTTTTTCTACCATCAAATACACTTGAACATCTTCCGCACAACTTGAATATTCTATTAGTTTTGTCTAGTTGTGTTCTGACTAAAGCTTCAAGATTATGTATCAGAGTGTAATGATATGTGCCATCCCCTTCAATTAAGAGCAGTTTAATCGGAACAGCAGAATTATCATCATTGATTCTGAGAGGATCTATCAAGCAATTATCACGACCAGTGGAACAAATATATACATTAATAGATAATTGTTTGCCATTCATATCCCTGGCCCTTTTTTCAAATTTATCAATATTCTGTACAGACATTGGATATTCCAAACCCTCCATTGCATCGTCAAAAAGATGTTCATATTGTTTATAATAACTTATTCTCTGAGGATTCCTTGAAACTGGAAACAAAGCAGCTAATATACACCACAAAAAGCATTTCTGGTCGGTATTTTCTATATTAACCACGGCTCTTTTGTTTTTAATATTGGCAGGTAATGGCAAATATGTAGAACCTTGTAATGGGCAGAATTCAGAAATATTAACATAGAGCCTGTGTGAAGAGCCGCATAGGCTCCATCCAGACTCTTTTGCCTCAAATTCAGAGTGTTTAATGTTCAATTGATCTATTAAACTGTTTATTATTGTGTCTGAATTTGCATTTGAATATACAGGTACAGTTTCTGTCATGTGGGGCTGTGTAAATTTTGTGCCATTTGGCTTCTTATATTGAGTATACAATTTGAGGGACAGCTTATAAGAGCCAAGATGTGCATTTAGAATTGCCTGCAGATCAGGTTTTACACTGTTCAAGAAATTCTCAATACCACATCTTGGCTCTGATACAAACCGATAATCCCTTAATTGACCATTAAAACTGCTATGGATGGGTTCATAGCGTGGCTGCTTTGCTGCTCTGGCATTAAAAGGTGCTTCATGCTTTCTCTTCAGACCAGATGTAGATGCTTGTGGGGGCAATATTGATGACTGTGCAGAACAAGTATTTTTATGTGTATATGTGAAGTATTGCATGTTATATTTTCTATGGCATTTGGGGCAAATTTTTGTGGGAGCTCTGCATTTGTCTGGGTTACAAATCTTTTGGTGTCTAGCCCAATTAGAGCTAAATATATTTTTATTGCACTGATTGCAATATTTTTGTTTTGGCATTTTTGCTATTGTTTATTATATACAATTTCCCGGGTTTCAATTCAAAACTTTATACTGGATCAGTTGGGTTCAGCACTGTGCTGTGTGTATGTGTGTATGTATGTATGTGTGTTAATATTTCTCGCTTTGGTATTTATATAAAATTTCCTGGGTTTTAAATCTAATCTCTATGCTTAATCAGTTGGGTTCAGTGCAGACAAAAAAACTGCATAGCTCTATGTCAATTAGTTCTTGAGATTTGTATTTAGGAACCACTTTGGCCCCCCTGCCAAAAATTTGGCTTTTATTGTATCAGTGTATATTGTTTCTATGATCAAAATTCTATGCTTAATCAGTTGGGTTCAGTACAGAGAAAAAAACTGCATAGCTCTATGTCAATTAGTTCTTAAGATATTAATTATTTTGTATTTAGGATCCACTTTGGGCTTCCCCCCCTGCCAAAAATTTGTATTAGTGTATATTGTCTCTATGACCTTACTTGGGTTATTCCGCCAAATTATATGCTTCAAGTCTCCTATACTTTGGTGGAGCCTGTTCAGGTTCTATCCCCCACTTGTGGGTTCCTCTGCCGATCCAGCAAAGGTGAGGAATCTGCTCTGTGCCCTGCCTTATATAGTTTTACAGAGCCAATCAGAAAACACCACATCAGCACATTATGTCGTAAGCATTTAATCAATTAATATTGCAGAACATGATGCAATAGAACTGGACTGGGAAGTAAATATGTATGGATGTAGGTAGGTGTGGGTGGGTAGGTGTGGGTGGGTAGGTGTGTGTGGGGGTAGGTGGGGGTGTGTGGGGGTGTGTGGGGGTGGGTGGGGGTAGGGGTGGGTGGGGGTGGGGGTGCATCTTGACTTAGTTTTAAGTGCTGTGTTCAAAATAAAAATATAGTGGCTGGTAGCTGTATCCAAGCCCTATTATAATTTTTGTTTCTCTATTCTGTCACTAATTTTGATCCTAGGATAATTATATTTATGGGGGTGATTCTGCATAGCTCGAGTATTTTCTCCTGTGCGTACATCCCGTTTCTCTGCTGAGTGTACATGCAATCAACACGCAGCGCCATGCCCCCGGGACTCTCCGGAACTAATCCATCAAGGCAATAGAACTGCTAATAAAACCGCAGGAGCTGCTAATAGAATTGCTGGAAGGAGAATTGCACAAAGTATTGATCGGCACCACTGTGTAAGCTCCATCATACAGCGCCACGGGAATTAAAGAAACTAATGCTCCAAGTATTGATCCGCTCTTCCTCTGGCAGTTAATTGGAGGAACTGCCGCTCCAGTATTGACCGGGCAAGGGAAACCTGCCTGGAGCGCCACGATGCGGGACTCGGAGGAACTGCCGCTCAAAGTATTGATCCGATGCACCCAAAAGAAATGCTCGCAGCGATCCGAACATATTTACAGGCAATAAAACTACCGGCGCTGCTAATAAGACTTGCCGCTAGGTCACTGAGAATCAATATATTGATTCTCCCCTATTAGAGAGAGTTGAGAGCTCTTGTATAAATATAAGCTCTGGGACAAAGCTGTGTTTTTAGATTTGTGGCTCATATACAACATCTATTTGGCCTACTGAGCAACATACTGAAATTTTGGAAAAAATCGATAATTTTGTTTCTCTTATATCTTCGGAACCATATGTCCTAGAGACATGGGGTTTGTTGCTTTGGCATGAGCACGGCAAGATGCAACTTTTTGATGTCTATAAATTTTTCAAAATATCTTGTTGTTCTCTAGATCTTGAATAACTTGCCTAATTTTCAAGATAGGAGCATGGGGGTTGCATATTTGAAATCTAGAAGCTGTTTAGAAGTTTTGTTAAAAAATCGATAATTTTTTTAAATTTGAGATTTTTCAGAAACTATCAATACTGGAGACTTAAAATTTTGTAGACATATTCTATTCGAGATTCTCTACATTTTATGTCTCTATAATTTTCCTGTTATATGCAATATTTAAGCTGCAAATCTCTGATTTATGTATGTTCTATAAATAGAATTTTCTGAAAAGTGCAATATTAACAAAGTTGTTAATATCTTCGGAACCATGAATGCTAGAAACATGGGGCTTGGTGATTTCTCATGGGCATTTCAAGATGCAACTTTTTGATCTCTATAATTTTTCAAAAATCTCTTGCCATTCTCTAGATCTTGAATAACTTGCCTATTTTTCTTGAATAACTCGCCTATATCATACAATATCAAGAGGGGCATATTTTTGACAAGTTTATGGACAACAATCTCACAGAAGTGCCTTTTTGTAAGTATAGGCACATCAATCTGAGGGGCTCTTCCTTTCTCATGGAATCCATGAGGGCTTTTTTACAAAAATCTTGGATTAGAGGGGGTTCCACACTAGAGCAAAAAGCTCATATAGGCATGTTGAGCTAGTTTTAAGTGTAGACAATTCTGCTGGAGGAGAGCTCTTCCTTTCTTGAGTTTATAATAGCACAAGTATCACTACTCGTGATTAATACCAACAATCTCATGAGTTTCTTATCTCTACTTTTAATAGAGTCAATGTAAAAAACGTGCATCCCAGCCTTTACTGTAATAGTAGGCCCAGTGGTTTATCCAGGAATTTTCATCTGGGGGTGTAAGTTCGTATTTATGAGGTGTAAGAGCACCATAAATTGGCTCTTTGTGAAACATTTTCGGGGAGGGGGTTGAAATGTTTTCGGAGTGTGGATAAATCACGGATTAGGCCATTACAATCGACGATTTTGGGGGCGCCCTATTGAGGAAAATTGCCACCACCCTCTTGACAGTCCCAGTCCGGCCCTGCTACTTATAATCTCTCCTCTCCCTCATAACAAACTTCAACTAAAAATTAAAACACGAGTGTTTCTGTTCGTCACATACTGGTGAGCCTAATTAACAAAAATGCCAGATCTAAATTTTACTTCCAGTCTGTTTACGTGTAGCGCGCAAGGGTAACGTTTCAGGGTTCGAAACACAGAAAAGCAAGCTTTTATACTTGTCCTAATTTGTACAAATGGCCGATATTTCAATGGGAGGGTGCTTCTGCTGCTTGCACAAGTGGGCGTTACCTGCTGCAGTAATCTACAGTCCTTCCCCTTCTTCTACTTGTCGGGCTGCGAGAGTAGTGCTTTGAATTACTTTGACTGATATCTAATTTCCCTTGCAGGTTACAAGCAAGGTGTAGCAAAAAAATACTTAATGATAATCACATAATGCCTCATGTGATATAACATGACGATTATGATTAGAGATTAATTATTATTGCTCTTTTGCAGAGTGAAATAGTTTTCTCTTTCGCTAAAATTAAAAACAACGAAATATCAAAGTAACGAACTATGAATCAACTAAACCAATAACAGCGTTTGCTTTTATTTGACGGTATACTTATGTTACGTTTAGGCGAGTGGGAGGAGCCAGCAAGATAACTGAACACTGATAATGATAAACCCAAAGTGCCACCACTGTAGCTGGTTTCTTCGTGATTCCTTGGCTGAGTCAAGGCGCGGCGCTGTATCGGCGCTGTATCGGTCCATGAAAGGTGTCGTACACTATCACTCGCAGCACCTTCGCGCTTCGTCCTCTCGATCAAGGCTCTCCCGGCGACCTCTTGTCACCCGGGGACTATTGGCGTTTTGGATTACACAGCATGTTATTCCGGATCGTGACACTTAATAAACTGACCTGTGATCGAATTTTAATTCCTAGTTTTTAAAATTCATTATCATTTTATTTTTTTTAAATACATTTTCGAAATGCAAAAGTTAACTTTCGTACTTGGTTCTTCGAGAGAACGTGCATAGTATTAATATTACGAATGGTTTGTCCAATAAATGAGTAATAATTCGACAGACTTAAATCCAAATCGAACGTGGCTTACTTTAGAACGAATAATGAACGCAGATTTCAGATGGTGAGAAGTTGGTGGATTCATGATTTCTTGTATATTATTTCCGTTTTCTGCCAGTCGCGAGGATAATTGTTCTGAAGCACAGCTCAACAATGATGGGAAGAATCTCGGCAAACTCGTGAAATAGAGTTAACAGTCATCAGTTCCGGATCTATAAACCGTAAAACCCAGCAGTGGCGGGGGGGGGGGATATTTAGGGGGACCTTGCCACGTCCTTTACACACTCAAGTATGTATGTAGTAAAACGACAAACATAGTAATTTGTCCACCACCGAAGAGCAGAGAACTAAAGACAACCTAATTATTACAAGGTAAAAAGATTTGTTATTAATTTTAAGTTTCCTAATATACAGTAGTTTTTGGTTAATAACTTGTGTTGAATGCTCCATATCACAAATTAAACATTAATGTTTTCAAACCGCGAGTTTTCTTTCCATCACTTTGTTGTGTGGAGAACCACTAGTTCGGGTTGTACTGTACGTACATACCTATGAGTTAAGAGGTGAAACGGGTCTTACTATAAGTCCAAAACGGCGGAGAAAAGGATGAAATTCCCGTGGAGAGAACGAAATTACTATTTACATTGGGAGCCATCAAGCATGATAAACCCAACCCAACACATGACATATTGAAACTAAATGCGAGCAAATGTACAAGTATGAAACAGTTATTGATCCATCATTCCCAGCTGAATTGTATCTTTAAACAGCTCTCTTAAGTGACTTATCAAAAGTTTCATCTACACATGATTTTGCAAAACTCTACCATTACAATTCCACCTTTCTCGCCAGAATTATACCATGTTTAGATACCCGCTGGTGGCACATAGTGGTTCGGATCTCGTTTTAAAACTGTAGGTCCAGTCCCAATTAGCCTATATGTGCATAAAAGTGGACTTAAAACTATACATAAAAATCTCAAGAGATATACAGACCTCCGTACGGAGTGCTTAGCACAAAGTTGACGACGCCAGTGGTAACGGCATGGGTGTTCTTTGTGAGTGTTCCTGCATCAATTTCGTAATTTCATCCAATTATCACTCATCCTCATCGTCGCGATTAGCCAATGGTGGTAGAAAAGCGCGCTAAATCCGTCACTGACAGTCATTTGTTTTCCCCTCTCGCTTCCACATGGGTCTCACTTATTGCACAACACTTGAACAACTTTGTGTTCTGACGTCACGGGAGTAAGGTTTTTAATTTTAGGCTAGATACCTACGTTGTCAGGTAGGCTAGCTAGGTTTAGTTCTCTTAGCCTAAATAATAATTTTTCATTGTATTTATGCTAATGGAACCTAACCTCGTAGGCATTCCTCATCTGACGTCAGAACGAAAGGTTGCTAAAGTGTTGTTAAATAAGGGATACCCGTTCCACATCGCTTTTACCCGTGTACCGCAGTCTTGCCAATTTCCTTCAGTGCTTCGTTGTTAATTGCTTCAACAACGATAAATATTACATCTCTACTTTTGATGTGTGAGGTTCATAATGATACAAATGCTCAGCACTGAATAAAAGTGACGACCATCTGTTAAAGAATGCTATATATTTTGGCAATGCAGGGGCAGAATTACATGGTAAACAGATGATTGCGTCACCCACTCACCGATCCATCCCTTACTATTGAATTATGAACAGCGCCAGTGGATTTCTTCTCATCTTGATCAAGCTGTAACATTTAAATCATCTCTACTTTTCTTATGTGGATTTCAACGTATAATCATACTTCGGTGAATGTACTTATTCACATCCTTTGCTGCTGATATGTTTTCGCCTTTCAAGTAATTGCAGGAAAATCATGCCTTGTGTAAGAAGCGAAGAGGATTAAAAACGTTTCTGCTCAATCCCTCTCCTTCACTGCAAGAAAGCGATAAGAATTGCGCCCTTTTATCTTTTCACCCACCTACATTAAGTTAATCATGTCAAATACAGTACAAGCCCGGTGGTTGACAGAATAGACAGTAAAAATGTTACAAAAGAAATGTTTGGCCCATATTTCAGAGCTCAAAGACGGGGTTAGGGAGTATCTTTGCGAAACTTTTCTTTGACTTGTTCAAAGTATTTACTGGTAATTCTTTACTGCATAGATTGCTTTGGCTGTGCTGGCTTTAGCATTTTTATTTCCGTCATGTCATGGTCGGAGCTTTAAGCAGTCGAATGATTAGGGCCTTACATACACGGCCTGCCCGTTGGAGTAGTGGTAACGTCGTCGGCTTGTAATCAAGTAGATCCAGGTTCGATACCCGGGGGAGGCACGCAGTAGTTCAGACATTTTTTTTAACTGTAGGTCAGTCCTGATTAGCCCATCCTTGCATAATGTACACTTAGAACGCAAGTTAGCGCGATCACAGGTTCGATTCGCGGTGTGAGCTCGAACATTTGTGTCTTTTGAAGGCAATTGGGGAGCAGCATGAACTAGTGGACTCCGATCGAGAAAACAAGATAACAGCGGCAATGCGATTTGATGTGCTGACCCCACGTCAACCAATGACTAACAGGCCTTTGTTATTGAAGGGACCTTTTTCCACTGAGTTTATTCATCGTAACTGTTATGGAGATGATTAATAGATAAAAAAGAGCGGGAAAATATTAACAAAAGAGGTTTAGGGTCGCGAGTTCAAATCCAAAACCCTCCAGTTCTTTCTTATTTTATTTTTTTTTATTTTAATTTTTTTTTTAATAATGGCATTCAGATACATTGGGTATGGAGTTTAGTAATTAAGTTAAATAATTTTTAGTTTCAGAATGTTTGCAAAAAGTAATTCGGTGTGGAATTCGACGAATGTTTCTATCAGCTCAATGTATTTTTTTTAATGGCAGTAAGGTACACAATTCAGAGATGAGATGTATTTCAAAGCACTAACTTTCCACTCTTGTGAAAAGCCTGCTATTATTTTGAAACTAATTTACACAACATATCCTTGATAATTACCATTCACTCTAAGTACTTTATTTTATTATTCTTTCAAATACAATAGGAACATTCATCAATTTGGATCGAAAAAACCTAAATTGTCGTCGTATTTTTTGACGTTGGTCAAACAATGAATGTGCTGACTAGGACTCGGAAGTTGACGAATTCTGGTCCTTCAGAACAATGCTAAACCAGAAATCAGTCCGTTTTCCTTCAGTTAGAACCAGAAAACATTTTTTTTGCGTTTGCCGGCTCTTTTCTTGCTTTTAGGTAATTTTCAGTATTTCTTTTTTTTGTTACATTTTTCTTAAGTTAAAAGCTATTTTCTTCTTCTTTGTTTCGTGAATTTTAAATGCATTTGCTAGCATAACTTATAGATTTAAATTTCCTGACATGGTCCTTTTAGCAAGTTCGCCATTAAACGAATATATAGTCATTGGAGAAGGAAACTAGTATTTTCAAGTGAAATATTTGGCAATGCATAAACTAATTAATTGTGGTAAATTTATTTTTCCTCCAGCAAACTTAAAATGCTTTGTGTGAAGCCTATATTAAATATATATAATGTTATGTACGCCAAACACAAATGTATATTGAGTTGCTGATCGTCTACTGTATCGTGGAAGATCCATTCTCAAAGGTTTATACAAATGATTTATACAAAAAAAGATGCAGTGCATACATGTTACGTAACCTTGAAGTTAAAATATAGAAAATTAAATTAGCACTTAACTTTCTTCAGTAGTTAATAGTTTAAACCCCCAAACAGCGGGTTTTATCGAATTATTCTACGACTCTATTTTCATTTATTAAAAGAATCAAGCTTTCATTTTCAGCGCGAAAAGTATCTTAGGCCATTTTTAAAAAAATAATTTTAAGGTTATTCTACAGGTCAACTTCCGAGCCCTAGCGATGACTAAGCTATGCTTCCTGCACCTGTCACGTGGTATCAGATTATCTGCCTCAATTTAGATAGCTGTCTGGAATTTAAGGTTTCCAGGTCTTGGAAGAAATCAACATTATTTCCATGAATCTGAAGAAATATTTCGTGAAACGCTTCTCGCCTTCTGAAAAAGTATCTGCTGTGGAGATCTATATTCCGACCCCTGTCACACGAGTCGAGCACGCTACCACTACACCACAGGTACCACTAGTACTAAACGTGTAGTTTAGAAAATGACAGTAAATACCCAGCTGGTATAATCCTTCTCTCTCACTCAATCAATATACACACATAATTTCACTTTTCTCACTTGTAGGATCGGAAAGGCTTGTGCTTGACCTCTCTTCATTCTCCAACATTTCTCAATACTTCAAAGTTCTGAACACACGAACGTACTACTTGGACATCCGTGAATAATTCGCCGCACGTTTCGGTTTCACATAACTAATAGTGATACGTGCCAGCCAGTTGCCATTTGCCAAACTAACTGCTAGCGAAACGGAAAGACAGAATTTGCAGTGTTCAATATTCAACTATTTTTTATATAATTCACACACAGTACATATGAATACAGCGAAATAATGCGGTGAATATTTCTACACAGGATTATAATATCACATCACTGCAGCATATAAGAACTCAAACTGACTCAGACTTGCAATGTTCGAAAACGCCCACGACAATGAAGGGTCATTGTGTATATTTGACGTGTTCAACACACATTGTTTTCCGAAGACACAACAACTCAACTGTGTCAATGCCGTGGCAACGAAAAAAAACAGATGAAAGGAAAATGAAAGGGTCGTTGTATCTTGTGTGTGTGTTGAGACGTGTTGTTTCTTGATATGAGTGGGGGGGAGGCACAGATTTCGGAGTCAAATTCTCGGACGCTAACTAATACCGGCTAAAAAGTATTTACTTAGACCTAATAGTTTACTACGGTATAATTTTACCAGTGACATATTTTAAAGTTAAAAGAAGAGAACCGAGATGTTGCATTTTGTTCCATAATATACAAAATTTCATTTAGGCACAAATCTTTTGTCAAATAAAATGCAATAATTATCTTCCTTTTGTTCCTAAGCCATTATTGAGTGGAATAATATCACAGACTTAATATTCATATGAACAGTAAAAAATACACCATAAAACTACACTCATCATCGCTGGAGTGGTGCTGTACCTTGTGTACTCTTTGATACCGTTAACATAATATTTATCCCTATCAAATATTGCAGCGATAAGATACGAGTACAATAAGAATCAGATGTAGAACATAGCTAACACTCGTGCAATTGTCGGTACTCGAATGAAAAGAAATATAACCCTTCATTAGATGGTCAACATCGTCCTACTTATAAAATATAATTTTGTCACACCTGTGAGATCTATTCCAAAATATATCGATATAAATTTTAGAGGCTAATAATTGTACACTTTTAACTGTATGTACCAACAATTGAAGAACAGCCACTAAATACGTCAACGTACCAGACAGGCAACAGCTAGTTTGGCAACTCATAATTGGCCAATTGCTTAGTATCAAATGATCAGTGGCTCAGCGGTCACTGCTATCCAGACATATTTGCAGCTGTCCCCCTCCTTGATTGTAGAACACATCGTAATAAAGCAACCTATCCGAACTAGAAAATGTACTTGAGTGTTGTACTTGCCAGTTTTGTAATGGAAATCAAAATTAGTCTACCGTACTACAAAAATCTAGGGGGCTGAGACATGTTTTTGGGGGCTTCACGCCCCTAGCCCCCTTGTAGCGCCGTTCCTGGTTGTTTCCCAGTTCTCTACGAAAAACAATAACTCCGGCTGTAGGCGACGAAAATTTATGGAACTTGGACAGTCATGGTCAAAATGACGATGATCAATGACGAACCTTTAGGCGCATCCCCACTCAGCTGGCAAGACGGTGACCAAAAGTCGTTCCGCTTTGCCGAACTCGATACACGTCCCCACAGCACTGCGGTGTAGAGACGTGCATCAGTCTGGATCGACGGCTTGTTGGCAGCTCACGTGAAATACTCCGTGAAAATGCATGGCAACACGGGTGGCAAAATTTGTGTTTTTTAAAAAGAAAGAAAAAAAGATTTTTGTTTTAAACATGTTTTAATCCAACACACAAAAAACATGTTTTAAACAAATGAAGCGTTTAAAACAATGCTAAAAAGACTTATTTTCTGAGAATGATGATTAATAAGGAATATGTTAATCATCCAAGGAATGACTGTCTCTAGTTATAAAGTTACATATCGTTACCCTTAGCACCCTTTATATGTGGCATTCAAAAGTCAATATAACGTACAGAAGATATTGATATGAAACTTTTTAAATCTTCATTTACACAATATTTTTATTTGCTTTTTGACCTATATATATATATATATATATATATACAGGGTGACTGGTAATTAGATGTATTCCCTGAAAGGGGTTAAAGTAGAGAAAATTTGCAATAAATTTGACCATATGATACCCCGTCCGAAAATTAGTAGTTTTCGAGATAATCGAATTTCTTTTGTTTCTTTAAAAAATGACAATTTTCGACATAAAAAGATGAATTGAGAAAAAACTGCTCATTGTATGGAACTTATTTCAGCATTTTCTGATAGCTAACAAATAAGTGGTTCGTTAAAAAAAGTTTTTCCCAAATAACAAACACATGTAAGTACCGGATGGGTCTAAACTTACAAGTGATGATAAGAAAATTCACTCTTAGTTTACTTGGCAACGTATTAATAACAAAAATGGTGTGACACGAAGCGTACAAATTACTTTAATTACTTCCTTGTGCCATCTGCTATCCAACAAGGTACAAATTTTGCTAACATTCACATTTGTGTACAAAAAATAATACTTCATTCATCTTCATGTGAATGGAATCAATGAACAATACAATTAAAGAACATTACACGTCTTGCTCAAAGTGGGCAAATCCGTTACGAATTCAGGCACGCAGGTTTTTACGGACATTTGGTTTCGTAACTCGTGCTGTGATGGTGTCCTTGATGTGTTGACCAGCTGTTAAGATCCTCTCCCTGAGTTCTTCTTGCGAGTTTACCGGTGTCTTGTAAACTAATTCTTTAATGTGGCTCCAAATGTAGAAGTCGCAAGGCGTCAAATCGATCGGGGGATCGAGCTGGGCAGTTATCATGCTAATAAATCATGTCACGTCTTGTAGCTAGAGGCGCATCGTCCAACAGCATTGCCATCCCATTCCTCAAAAAATGTTCATAAGTGATGCCATTTAAGATTTTGGGCAGGAAAAATGGCTCGATAAAATGATTGTTGATGACGCCCATCCATACTTCTGCCTGGGCGTGCGACAGTGTCTGGATGAAAATTACCCAAAGAAATGGATTGGCCGAGGCGGCCCGATTCCCTGGCCGGTTCGATCCCCCGATTTGACGCCTTGCGACTTTTACATTTGGAGCCACATTAAAGAATTAGTTTACAAGACACCGGCAATCTCGCAAGAAGAACTCAGGGAGAGGATCTTAACAGCTGGTCAACACATCAAGGACACCATCACATCACGAGTTAACAGAGCAAATGTCCGTAAAAACCTGCGTGCCTGCATTCGTAACGGAGGTGCCCACTTTGAGCAAGACGTGTAATGTTCTTTAATTGTTTTGTTCATTGATTTCATTCACATGAAGATGAATAAAGTATTATTTCTTGTACACAAATGTGAATGTTAGCAACATTTGTACCTTGTTGGATAGGAAGTAATTTAAATAATTTGTACGCTTCGTGTCATACCTTTTTTGTTATTAATACGTTGCCAAGTAAATTAAGAGTGCATTTTTTTATCGTTACTTGTAAGTTTAGACCCACCCGGTACTTACATGTGATTGTTATTTGGGACAAACATTTTTTCAACGAACCACTTATTTGTTAGCTATCAGAAAATGCTGAAATAAGTTCCATACAATGAGCAGTTTTTTCTCAATTCATCTTTTTATGTCGAAAATTGTCATTTTTTAAAGAAACAAAAGAAATTCGATTATCTCGAAAACTACTAATTTTCGGACGGGTATCATATGGTCAAATTTATTGCAAATTGTCTATACTTTAACCCCTTTCAGGGAATACATCTAATTACCAGTCACCCTGTATATATTTATATTCAATTTAGTGTTCGTTTGAAAATACTTACACAATCCAATTTTCATATCTTACATCTACCATCAATTTCAATTGCGTCGTAAAACTACGAAATGACATAGCAATGGTAACGAAAAACAAATTCCTCACATATGCCTCATGCACATGAAAAATCCGGCATAGATTATCGTAATGAACCAATGAAGATTTGCTTAAGAGCATCACTACTCCTTTCAAGTAGGATTAATCCTAAGTAAACCTGTGAGTATGATTATTATCTGTTAGAGAGAACTTGTCAAAACATTAGGGTAGTCATGAGAAATTTCAAATGGTGTATAGTAGAAGGTGGCAAAAATCAAAAACGAACTTAATTGAAAATAATTATATAGGTGAATTTATATAATGATTACTTAGATACAAGCCTCACACACTCGATAATATTTGGTCTACTGTTTCTTGTAAACTTCGTGTCTCAGCGAAGAAGTAAGAATTCAAAAATATTTCCGGGTTTTCGGTGACGGTACAAAAATAAAAAAAAAGGCTTAATAGAAAGTAATCACAAAGTAGATTTCATTTACAGAAGACATAGATACTGACCTGACACATTCGATAAAATTTGCTTTATAGTTTCTTGTGAACTTCGTGTCTTAGCGAAGAAGTAAGAAAAAAAAAAAATATTTTCCGGATTTTTCGTGACGGTAAAAATATCGAAAACGGGCTTAATAGAAAATAATTATATACAGGGAGGTTATTTCAGTCGTTTACCGCGAGACCGTCGGCCGCTCAACGGCCCCTTCATGCAACAGGTCCCGGCAAATTGCGTTACAGGAAGTCCGTAACAGAAACAGCTTGTTTTGTAATATTTCCACTTTTCACAATTTCAGTTACAATTACAATTGAAATAAGCGAGTACCTTGTCGCAAGGATGCTGGGAAACGTGTCCTTCCAAATACAAATATTTCTGGCACCTTATTTCTGACATCTAATCTTAGATTAGACATCGCTACTTTATCCTCAGTTGTCGCGAGAACGCCGTTAGCTTATCGGGGGTCGTAGGAGTTGTCAGCCGCGAGAGGGCGCTTCATACTGCATGAATGCGACACCTGTCGGCAGTGATGCTAACCGTAGGGACATGTCCCTAAGCATAGGGACTTTTCACTATATTTTGCCCGCGTAGGGACGTAGGGACAGATTTGCCAAGTGAGGGAAAACGTAGGGACTTTTTTCAATCTTGAAAAATAACATTTTATTGTGCAATGCTTACTCGCCAGTCAGTTGCACTTTCTTCGTGCTCGGTTTAGAATGTATGGATTAGATTATCTGGATACTTTAGCGAGGAGGAGAAAAAAGAACTAACTAACAAATCTCCATCAGAATTTTGAAACATGTTAACGGTTACCAAGAACTTTCAAGACAAGTTCTTTTTTGAAAACATTCCCACTCTCGCGAAAATAGTGCTAACATTGCCGCATTCTAACGCGGAAACGGAAAGAATATTTTCAATGTTAAGTGATACAAAAACAAAAAAGATAAATAAAATGGGACCAGAATTGTTCAAGACTGCAGGAAATACATCACCATCTATCTCTTCACGGCAGCAGCATGTATGACTTCAAATAACATAATCAACAGTAAATGACTCAACGTTATTTATTAGGGGTGTGCGGGATCCCGAAAAGTCGGGACCGGGATCGGGAAAAAAATTCCCGTCCCGATCCCGAATTCGGGAAATGACTTCCCGACTTTTCGGGATCCCAAGCAGTCTGGAAATACCGAATGGTCACTTTAAAATGTCGTTAATTCTCGACGTTTTCTGAATTGTAAGTTTCTGGACCTTATCATAAATTTTAAGGTTTATATTCTAGAAATGCAAAAATCAATCACTTAAAGTTAAAATGATGTGTAGAATTCGAGATTTCCAGAGCTTCTGGAAATTTCGAACATTTCCCGTCCCGAAAATTTCCCGACTTGGTCGGGAAATTGCAAATTTTTCCCGTCCCGAATGTCGGGATTTAAATAAATTCCCGTCCCGACCCAAAAAATTTCTGGCCGCACACCCTTATTATTCATTAAGGCAAGAATTTACAATACCGGACCATTCTGTAATTTCTATGCTACGTCTTATACTCACGAAATAATTAGTCGTGAAGATTTATCTCAAGTTAACATGTTGGGGTGAGGTGAAAAAATTGTTCATTAACTTGTAGAAATTGTAAAATAAGCTTTTCAATTCTGGCAATAATTCTCCGTATACAAGTATGGTAGCCATATATGTTGATATGAACAATTGACGTTCGCAATTACGCTGTCTACAGCGTTGCCACACTGTTGATTTCATACTTGGAGAGGATGGATCGAACAAGTATGGCGGAAGAGAACAGTAAAACAGTTGTTAATGTTGTACAGATTTTTAGGTTGAGTGTGCAGGAGGATTGCCGTGGGCTAACTAATAAACTTGTGGATTTCGGTATATTGCCCAAAGAAGGTGTTTACATGTGACAGTGACAATCACGATGTAGAAGAACATGTGGAATGTGGACTGATTTGATTACAGGTAAGTTTGGCAACAGTGCATCGATCGTAAAATTGCAGGGTACGAAAATGGCATCTTCGATGATGAACGTTTACCGTTAAAGTGCTACGAAAATAAGATTTTTTTACCGTTTCGTAATCACAATTAGCGCAAAACCATTCTCGGTAAGGTTAGGTTAAGTTAGGTTAGGCAAGGCAAACATAGTTAAAGTTTGGGGTCGATATACCATGCTCGGTAGCCCCACAAACCATTGACGGATAGCCCCACGAACCATTCACGGTAAGGTTAGGTTAGGTTAGGATAGGCAAGCATAGTTAAAATTTGGGGTCGTAGTAATATCAGGAATATATATTTCATTTTTTAAGTACAGTAGAGCGTCGATTATCCGAACGTCGGTCAACCGAACGACCGCTTAACCGAACTGTGTACTCGCTCACTTTCAGATATCTGTAATGAAAAAAGTACGTGACTTAGCTGCTCGTAAGCGTGTAGGCTTGCTTAGACAGACCAAAATAAAGGATTTTTTTAAACGTTAATTTTGTGTACTGTGTGTATTGTTCATGCAAAATGCGTATGTAATATGTACATATTTTTGTTTAATAAACTGTACCACATACTATATATTCCTACTAAAGTTGCCTTTGTACGTTACTTTGTAATACATACTTAAAGAGATGCCTGTTTTTAGGAATAAATTTACTGTACAGTACTTCTTTTTGGCAAATAAACATGTACAGTTCGATTATCCGAACAAACCAGTTTTCCGAACACCCATGTCCACCAATTACTTCGGATAATCGACGCTCTACTGTATTGGAAACACAAAATCTTCCGGTAAATAATGAGCAATCGTGCCGATCGCGGACCAATAAAATTCACATATTTTGCAATTTCTACAAGTGACCCCCAAAATTTTAACTTCAAATTCGTGATTACGAGGCCTCAATTAGTGAGTATGCGAAATATTACAAAAATCGGGGAGGGGTCCTGTATTGTAAATTCGCTCCTTCATTAATTGTGGTAGCATCGAGCAGAAACATTTGGTAAGTAAATGTGTATATTTTATTTTCTGTTTTGCATGCTCATGAAGTGTTGTTTTTTTAGTCGCTTTACTTATCGTAGGAACATTTTGTCAGTTGTAGGGAGATTTTGACTACGTCTGTAGGGACATCGCCGGAAAATGGTTAGCAACACTGTCGGCTACCAGACGTACTGAGTCTACGCTCATGTTTGCTTCTGTTTGCGTTTATCAGTACGCGTGTTGTTTATACTGTGTTATTGAGTTAGTGTGCTATTCAGTGCTAGTGCTTTATTGTGTGTTAATTGTTATTCATTCATTAGTTATGCCGCTAAACAAATATAGTCTTAAACAAAGAGTTTTTATGTACGATAATTACGTGAAAACGAACTCTTGCAGAAAAGTGGTCACGCAATTACGAGAGACAGGATCTCTTGAACTTAAGAAACGTGTTGTATTGCTGTTGAAGGAAGTCATCTTTAAGATCTCTTATAACACACGAGGTTAATGATCATCATTATTATTACTTTTAAATATCATTTTACCCTTTCGGTTTTCTTTATGCGCCGGGATGCTGTCTTTCTTTTCTGTCAACTACGGATAAAGTAGCGATGTCTAATCTAAGATTAGATGTCAGAAATAAGTTGCCAGAAATATTTGTCTTTGGGAGGACACGTTTTCCAGCATTGTTGCTACAAGGTACGTGCTTATTTCAATTGTAATTGTAACTGTAATTGTGAAAAGTGGAAACATTACAAAACAAGCTGTTTCTGTTACGGACCTGCTGTAACGCAATTTGCCGGGACCTGTTGCATGAAGGGGCCGCTGAGCGTCCGACGATCTCGAGGTAAACGACTGAAATAACCTCCGATTAGAAGACTTTATATAAAGATTACTTAGATACAAACCTCAAACATTAAATAACATTTGGTGTATAGTTTCATTTGAATTTCGTCTCTCAGCGAATATGTAAGAATTCAACAATATTTCCCGGATTTTAGTGACGGTACAAAAAATAAAAACGGGCTTAATAAAAAGTAATCATATAGAAAATTAATATAAAGATTTCTTATATACAAACCTCACAAACGATAGAATATTTGTTCCACAGTTTCATGTGAATTTCGTGTCTCAGCGAAGATATAAGAATTCAAAAATATTTCACGGTTATATCGTGACGGTACAAAAATAAAAAAACAACCTTAATAGAAAGTATTTATATAGATGGCTTTATATAAAGATTACTTACATACAAAACCTCACACACTTGATAATGTTTGGTCCATAGATTCTTGTGAATTCCGTGTCTCAGCGAAGAAGTAAAAATTTAAAAATATTTTCGGGGTTTTTGGTGACGGTAATAAAATCAAAAACGGGCTCAAATGAAGGTAATTATGTAGATCATTTTATATGAAGATTACTTAGATACAGACTTCACACATTCGATAATATTTGGTCTATAGTTTCTTGTGAATTTCGTGTCTCAGCAAACATATAAGAATTCCACAATATTTCGTGGGTTTTCCGTGACGGAACCAAAATAAAAAAATAGCTACACTGAAATTAAATATATAGATGAATTTATATAATGATTACTTAGATACAAGGCTAACACATTCGATACAATTTGTTCTATAGTTTCTTAACTTCGAGTCCTAGCAACGAAGTAAGAATAAAATAAATATTTTACGGATTTTTCATGACACTACAAAAATAAAGAAACGATTAATTGAAAGTAATTATATAGGTGATTTTTTATAAAGATTACATAGATACAAACCCCACATACTTGATAATACTTGGTCAATAGTATATTAAGAAATTCGTGTCTCAGCCAAGAAGTAAGATTTTAAAAATATTCCCTGCATTTATTGTGAAGGTACAAAAATAAAAAACGGCCGTAATAGAATGTAAGCACATAAAAGATTTTCTTTAAAGATTACTTAGATACAAACCTCACACACTCAATAATATTTGGTCTATAGTTTCTTGTGAATTTAATCTCTCAGCGAGGAAGTTTTCCGGGTTTTCCGTAATGGTACAAAAATAAAAAACGGGCTTAATAAAAAGAAATCATATAGAAAAAAATATATAAATATTACCAAGATACTAACCTCACACACTCCATAATATTTGGTTCACAGTTTCTTGTGAATTTCATGTCTAAGCGAAGAAGTAAGAATTCAAAAATTATCACCGTATTTTTCGCTACGGTACAAAAATTAGAAACAAGGTTAAAAGAAAGTAATTATATAGATGACTTCATATGAAGGTAACTTAGATACAAAACTCACACACCCAATAATATTTGATCCATAGTTTCTTGCGAATTTAGTGTCTCAGCGAAGAAGTAAGAATTAAAAAATATATTTCCCGAGTTTTCCATGACGCTACAAAAATCGAAAAAAAAACTAATAGAATGTAACCATACAGCACATATAATTTAAAGATTACATAGATAAAAACCTAAGACACTTAATAATATTTGGTCTATAGTTTCTTGTGAATTTTGTGTCTCTGCAAAGATATAAGAATTCCACAATATTTCGTGGGTTTTCCTTGATGGAACAAAATAAAAAAAAGAGCTAAATTGAAAGTAAATATATAGATGAATTTATATAATGATTATTTAGGTACAAGCCTCACACATTCGATAATATTTGGTCTACAGTTACTTTTGAACTTCGTGTCTCAGTAGAGAAATAAGAATTCCACATTATTTCGCGCGTTTTCCGTGACGGAACAAAAATCTAAAGCGGGCTTAATGGAAAGTAATCACATATAAGATTGTATATAAATTTTTCCTAGATACAAACCTCACAAACTCGAAAATGATTGGTCTAAAACTTCTTGTGAATTTGGTAACTCAGCAAAGAAGTAAGAAATAAAAAAATATTTCCGGGGTTTCTCGTGACGGTAATAAAATCAAAAACGGGCTTAATAAATGTAATCATAAAGAAAATTTTATATAAATATTACCAAGATACAAACCTCACACACTCGATAATATTTGGTCCACAGTTTCTTGTAAATTTAGTGTCTCATCGAGGAAGTAAAAATTCATAACTTTTACCGCATTTTTCGCTACGGTACAAAAAATCAAAAACAAGCTTAATAGAAAGTAATTATATAGATAACTTCTTATGAAGATAACTTAGATACAAGCCTCACACATTCGCAAATATATGGTCTATAGTTTCTTGTGAACTTCGTGTCGCACAGAAGTAGTAAGAATTCAAAAATATTCCTCGGATTTTTCGTTACGGTACAAAAAAAAAACTTGCTTAATAGAAGTTAATCACATAGAAGATTTTATTTAAAAATTACTTAGATACAAGACTCACACACTCGATAATATTTGGTCTATAGTTTCTTGTTAATTTCGTGTCTCAACGAAAAATTAAGAAATAAGAAATATTTTCGGGGTTTTTCGTGACGGTACAAGAATAAAAAACGTTCTTAATAGAAAGTAAATATATAGATCAATTTACACAAGGATTACTCAGATACAATTCTTACACACTCGATAATATTTGGCCCATACAGTCTTGTGAAATTCGTGCCTCAAAGAAGAAGTGAAAATTCAAAAACTATTTCCCGGATTTTTCGTGAAGTTACAAAAATCAGAGACGGACTTAATAGGAAGTAATTATATAGAAGAGATTATATAAAGATTATTTAGATACAAACCCCACACATCCGATAATATTTAGTCCATAAATTCTTCTGATTTTTGTGTCTCAGCGAGGAAGTTAGAATTTATAAAATATTTCCCGGATTTATCTTGACGGTACAAAAATCAAAATCGAGCTTAATTGAATGTAATTATTACTTAGATACAAGTCTCACATATTTGATAATATTTAGTCAATTGTTTCTTGTAAACTTCGTGTCTCGGCGAAGAAGTAAGAATTCAAAAAAAAATCCGGGATTTCCGTGACGGTACAAAAATAAAAAAAACGGGAAACGAGCTTAATAGAAAGTAATCACACAGAAAATTTCATTTACAGAAGAAATAGATACTGACCTGACAACATTAGATAAAATTTGCTTTATAGTTTGTTTGAACTTCGTGTCATAGCGAAGAAATAAGAATAAAAAATTATTTTCTGGATTTTTCGTGACGGTACAAAAATCGTAAACGGGCTTAATAGAAAGTAATCACATAAAGGATTTTATTTAAAGATTACTTAGATACAAACCTCACACACTCGACAATATTTGGTCTACAGTTTCTTGTGAATTTTGTTACTCAGCGAATAAGTTACAACTAAAAAATACTTCCCGGATATTTCGTGACTGTAACAGAAATCAGAAACAAGCTTAATAGAAAATAATTATATAGATGGCTTTATATAAATATTACTTAGATTCAAAACCTCACACACTGCAAAATGTTTGGTCCATAGTACTCTTGTGAAATTCGTGTCTCAGCTAAGAAGTAAAAATTCAAAAAATTTTCTAACATTTTTCGTGACGGTACGAAAAATAAAAACGTACTTAATAGAAGGTAATCACATAGAAGATTTTATTTAAAGATTACTTAGATACAAGCTTCATACAGTCGATAATATTTGGTCTATAGTTTCTTGTGAGTTTCGTGTCTCAACGAAGAAGTAAGAAATAAAAAAAATATTTCCGGCGTTTTTCGTGACTGTAATAAAATCAGAAACGGGCTTAATTGAAAGTAATTATGTAGATCACTTTATACAAAGATTACTTAGATACAAACTTCACACATTCGATAATATTTGGCCTTTAGTCTCTTGTGAATTTCGTATCTCAGCGAAGAAGTAAGAATTAAAAAATATTTCCCAGGATTTCTGTGATGGTACAAAACTAAAAAACGAGCTTAATAAAAGTAAACATATAGAAAAATTTATATAAAGATTACCATGATACAAACCTCACACAATCTATAATATTTGTTCCACAGTTTCTTGTAAATTTCGTGTCTCAGCGAGGAAGTAAAAATTCATAACTTTTACCGCATTTTTCCCTACGGTACAAAAACCAAAAACAAGTTTAATAGAATGTAATTATATAGATGACTTCTTATGAAGATAACTTAGATACAAGCCTCACACATTCGCAAATATATGGTCTATAGTTTCTTGTGAACTTCGTGTCTCACAGAAGTAGTAAGAATTCAAAAATATTCCTCGGATTTTTCGTTACGGTACAAAAAAAAAAACTTGCTTAATAGAAGGTAATCACATAGAAGATTTTATTTAAAAATTACTTAGATACAAGCCTCACACACTCGATAATATTTGGTCTATAGTTTCTTGTTAATTTCGTGTCTCGACGAAAAAGTAAGAAATAAGAAATATTTTCGGGGTTTTTCGTGACGGTACAAGAAATAAAATCTTGCTTAATAGAAGGTAATCACATAGAAGATTTTATTTAGAGATTACTTAAATACAATCCTCACACACTCGATAATATTTGGTCTATAGGTTCTTGTGAACTTCGTGTCTCGGCCAAGAAGTAAATATTTAAAAAAAATTCCCGGGTTTTTCGTGACGGTAAAAATAATCAAAAAGGAGCTAAATTGAAAGTAATTGTGTAGATGACTTTATATAAAGATTACCTAGAGAGAAACGTCACACATTCGATATTATTTGGCCTATAGTTTCTTGTGAACTTCGTGTCTCAGCAGAGAAATAAGAATTCCACATTATTTCGCGGCTTTTTCCGGACGGTACAAAAATCGAAAACGGGCTTAGTAGAAAGTAATCATATAGAAGATTTTACTTAAATGTTACCTAGATACAAACCTCACAAACTCGATAATTTTTGGTCCAGAGTTTCTTGTGAATATTGTGTCTCATAGAAGAAGTAAGAATTAAAAAATAGTACAAGAATAAAAAACGGGCTTAATAGAAAGTAAATATATAGATGAATTTATATAAATATTACTTAGATACAATTCTCACACACTCGATAATATTTTGTCTATAATTTCTTGTGATTTTTGTGTCTCAGCCAGAGGCTTCGAGTAGAAACTGCACCAAGCGCACACCTGTCTGCAGTGTTGCCAACTGCAATAGATTTTCACTACTTAAAAAAGGGAACTCAGAGCTTCGTAAGCCACATCGCCAATGATATGAGATTTACGAATGTTGCTACTCCCCCCCCCACACACACACACACACATTGAAATAGGTTTTCCTTGACAGAGGATCCATAAGTATATGTCGTAAACAACCCATATATATATATATATATATATATAGGGATATAGGGCAGGACTGAAACATGTCACGTTCGACGCTGAGGTCGCGAGTCGAACAACACACTGTTCTACTGGGACCGCCAGGGCCGTAGCCAGCCAGGGGCATTGCCGTTACCCTCGTTTGGGGGGGGAGGGGGCAAGTACCTGGATAAACGTGCCAACAACAACAATAACAATAATACTAATAAAATAGCATGAAAGGCATTATTATCCTCATAAATCATGCAAAAAGGTGGTAGAAGTCGGTTCTCACGCATTTGTGTTGAAACAGAGGATTAGAAATTTAGAAATATTTTTTTTCAACACGTCAATTTCACATTAGCTAATAATGGAAAGCAAGCTCACCAACTGTTTTTGAAAGAAAGAAAGTGCATGATAAATGCATTCCGAATGTACATACATATGGCATTTAAAATTTCCATCTACAATATTTTCTCTTCACATGGAGCGTCGTGAAATTAGAAATACATATGTTAACACTAAATTGTGTACATATTCAAAGTTTCATTAAAGCATATATATTATTTAAATACATTACATAATCAATTCATCCAGCTCGTAACAAACCAACATTAATAGCAAATAATATCACGGTCCGAAATGGATTTCTCCGTTTTAAAACTTTTCTCACTTAGGTCGTTCGGCGCCCAGGGCCGACTCCCGCTACCCCCTAGCAAAGACATTGAACTTGATGAGACTGTATAATATATTATAATATATTTCTACTTTCATAAAATTTGAAATCAAGGAGTTGCAATTACTCCTCCATTCCCCCTCTGCAGGTGCCCTTGCCCGTCTGGAAGGAAAATGCAAGAAAAGTATGAAAACTAAATCCATCCTTTAGCCCTGCTACTCTTAAATTCTGCTAGCCTGTTTTCTCTTGTACCTTAATGTTTGACCCCCACCCTTGATCCTCCGCTAGACTTAATTTCCGTCCAAGGTTGATGAGCAATGCCCCCTGCCTCCCTCTGGTTGCGCCACTGCGTGCTTGATTAAGGCATCATGCAATGAAAAACAATTAGTTTTCAGTGAGGAGATTTTTGTTTGCTCGATCATTCATTTAGATAAATGATGCTGTAATATTGCGTGCATTTCCTTGCAAAATAAGATCAAAACTGCTTACGCTGAACTGAAATCGCTAAGTATATACATTCTCCTCGAAGCAGAGAGCTCCTCTTAGGACTTCGTAGGATTTAGGAGCTAGGTAAGTATGCAACACTGGCTGCAGCTGTCCACGTGGTGAAGAAACGCCTGAAGCGACACGTTGCCGGACGCCTGTTTCCTTCCAGCAGGTTTTGCAGGTGCCCGGGTCTTGTTGAATGCCCAGTTACCTTGTAAGCGCAGAGCGCCTTGAAGACGAGGAACCCGGGCAAAGACGCAAGTCGACTCGTTGACGGGGCCGGAGAGCAAGCGGGAAGCAGGTAGGCAAAATCCAGACTATGCAGGCCTCTGGTCTCAGCGAAGAAGTTAGAATTTTAAAAATATTTCCCGGATTTATCGTGAGGGTACCAAAATCCAAAACGAGCTTAATTGTAAGTAGTTATATAGATGAATTTATATAATGATTACTCAGATACAAGCCTCACACATTCGATAATATTTTGTCTATAATTTCTTGTGAATTTCGTGCCTCAACGAAGAAGTTTGAAATATAAGATATTTTAGGGGTTTTTCGTGACGGATAAAAAATCAAAAACGGGCTTAATTCAAAGTTATTATGTAGATGACTTTATATAAAGATTACCTAGATACAAACCTCACACATTCAATAATATTTGGTCTATAGATTCTTCTCTACTTCGTGTCTCAGCCAAGAAGTAAGAATTTAAAAAAAATTCCGGGTTTTTCGTGACTAAAAATAATCAAAAAAGGTTTAATTGTAAGTAATTATGTAGATGACTTCATATAAACATTACCTAGATACAAACCTCACACATTCGATAATATTTGGACTATAGTTTCTTGTGAACTTCTTGTCTCAGCAGAGAAAAAAGAATTCCACATTATTTCGCGGGTTTTCCGTGACGGTTCAAAAATCGAAAACGGGCTTAATAGAAAGTAATCACATAGAAGATTTTATTTAAATATTACCTAGATACAAACCTCACAAACTCGATAATGTTTGGTCTTTTGTTTCTTGTGAATTTTGTGTCTGAGCGAAGATGTTACAATCAAAAAATATTTACCGGATTTTTCATGACGATACATAATAAAAAATGGGCTTCATAAAACGCAATCATATGGAAAATTTTATATAAAGATTACAAAGATACTAACCTCACACACTCGATAATATTTTGTTCACAGTTTCTTGAGAATATCGTGTCTCATTGAAGAAGTAAAAATTAAAAAATAGTTCCGGATTTTTCGGACGGTACAAGTATAAAAAACGGGCTTAATAGAAAGTAAATATATGGATGAATTTATATAAGGATTAATCAGATACAATTCTCACACACTCGATAATATTTGTCCTATAGAGTTGTGAATTTCGTGCCTCAATGAAGAAGTAAGAATTCAAAAATATATCCAGGATTTTTCGTTAAGGTACAAAGATCAAAAACATGCATCATTGAAAGTAATTATATAGATCAATTGATATAATGGTTACTTAGATACAAGCCTCACACATTCGATAATATTTGGTCCATTGTCTCTTGTAAACTTCGTGTCTCAGCGAAGAAGTAAGAATTCAAAAATATTCCGGGTTTTCAGTGACAGAACCAAAATAAAAGACGGTCTTAATAGACATTAATCACAAATAAGATTTCATTTACAGAAGACATTGATACTGACCTCACACATTCGATAAAATCTGCTTTATGGTTTCTTATGAACTTCGTGTATTAGCGAAGATGTAAGAATTCAACAATATTTCCCGGATTTTTCGTGACGGTACAAAAAATAAAAACGGGCTTAATAAAAAGTAATCATATAGAAAAATTCATATAAAGATACTTAGATACAATCCTCACACACGATAGATTGTTTGGTCCACAGTTTCATGTGAACTTCATGTATTAGCGAAGATGTAAGAATTCAAAAATATTCCCTGGATTTTTCTTGACGGTACAGAAATATAAAACGGTATTAATTGAAAGCAATTATATAGATGACCTTATATAAATATTACTTAGATACACACCTCACACAATCGACAATATTTGGTCTATAATTTCTAGTGAATTTTATTACTCAGGGACGAAGTTAGAATTAAACAGTATTTCCCGGATTTTTCGTGACGGTACAAAAACCAAAACAAGCATAATTGAAAGTAATTATTTAGGTGAATTTATATAAAGATTACTTACATTCAAATCACATACATTCGATAATATTTGGTCTATAGTTTCTTGTGAACTTCGTATCTTAACAAAGAACTAAGAATATGAGAATTATTGTACGGATTTTTCGTGACGGTACAAAAATAAAAAACGGGCTTAATTGAAAGTTATGATATAGGTGATTTTAAATAAAGATTACTTAGATAAAGACCTCACACGTTCGATAATATATGGTCTATATTTTCTTGTGAATTTCGTTTCTCAGCGAAGAGGAAAGAATTATAAAAAAATTCCCCAATTTTTCGTGACGGTATCAATATCAAAAATGGGATAAATAGAAAATAATTATAGAGATGACTTTTCATAATGATTACATAGATACAAACCTCACATACTTGATCATATTTGGTCATTAGTTTATTGAGAATTTCGTGTCTCAGCCAAGAAGTAAGATTTATAAAATTTTCCCGGATTTTTCGAGACGGTACAAAATTCAAAAACGTCCTTAGTAGACTGTAATCACATAAAATATTTTATTTAAAGATTACTTAGATACAAACCTCACACTCTCAATAATATTTGGTCTATAGTTTCTTGTGAATTTCATGTCATGGCGAGGAAGTAAGAATAAAAACATATTTACCGGGATTTTCATGATGGTACAAAAATAAAAAACTCGCTTAATGAAAGTAATCATATAGAAAAATTTATATAAAGATTACCAAAATACAAACCTTACACACTCCATAATATTTTGTTAAGAGTTTTTTATGAATTTCGTGTCTCTGCGAAGAGGTAAGAATTCAAAAAATTTTACCGGATTTTTCGCCGCTACTGTACAAAAATCAATAAGAAGCATAATACATAGTAATTATATAGATGACTTCATATAAAGATAACTTTGTAATGGTACAAAAATAAAAAACGGGCTCAATGAAAAGTAACCATAGAAAAATTTATATAAAGATTACCAAGATACAAACATCACACACCCGATAATATTTGGTCCATAGTTCCTTGTGAATTTCGTGTCTCAGCGAAGAAGTAAGAATTAAAAAAATATATATTTCCTAGTTTTCCATGACGCTACAAAAATCGAAAAAAACTTAATAGAATGTAACCATACAGCACATGTAATTTAAAGGTGACTTAGATAAAAACCTCACGCACTTAATAATATTTGGTTCATAGTGTCTTGTGAATTTCGTGTCTCAGTGAAGAATTAAGAAAAAAATATATTTTCCGGATTTTTCGTGACGGTACAAAAATAAAAAACGAACTTAATAAAAAAAGTAATCACATAGAAAATTTGATATAAAGATTACTTTGATACAAACCTCACACATTCGATAATATTTGGCCTATAGTATCTTGTGAAGTACCTGTCTCAACGAAGAAGTAAGAATTAACAATATTTTCCCGGATTTTCCGTGACGGTACAAAAATAAGAAACGGGCTTAATAGAAAGTAATCACATAGAAGATTTTATCTATTTATTACTTAGATACGAACCTCACACACTCAATAATATTTGGTCTATAGTTTCTTGTGAATTTCGTGTCTCAACGAAGAAGTAAGAAATAAGATATATTTCCGTTTTTTTCGTGATTCCACGACTTTTGCGACACCGTCGTATGCGACACTAGCATTTCTGCCGTCATATGCGACACTGTATGGAAAATATATTCCATGACAGTTGCGAAACCGTCATCTGCGACATAAAGTGTGAATAGTTTCCCTTCACACTTTATCCGGGCTTAGGACTGGCAGCACCATGGAAGCTGGTGTGTTTTTTAAAACCTTTATTAGTTTTCCTTCGCACTGGCATCATGGAAGCTGACGTGTTTTAATCTGGATATATTTATCCTTTGTCAATGACGGATTTTTTAGTTCCCTTATCAGTATAGGAGCAGACACCCATCCTTTGTCAATGTAGAAGTGTTTAACAACTTGATGTAAAAATCTTTTAAATCTGGTAATGCAATGCATAGTTTCTCTTGTAGTTGAACCAACATCATACTATTTTCATTCTAATTTCTGAACGTACGCCATTCTCCTCAAAAAGCGCTTAAGATCTCTGTGCATTACATAATCTGCAAACGCCGCTCTTTGTATTCTCTCATTTAATGTAATGTACTGACGTCGTCTACGTTTCCCTTTAAGATTCAAGGCCTTCCTCTCACATAAGTAGTCGTTGAACACAGCTTCTAATCTTAAAGTCTTCACTAATTGGTACACGTTAGGACTTGACTTTTCCGTCAATACATTAACTGTATGGTTCCATCCATCGACTGCATTGTTAGTCCTGTGCCGCTGTTGGGAGCAGTTCCATATGGAAATGTCGAAAACAGAGTTGTTCATCCACTGTTCAACGAAATAATCCAAAAATTTTCTCAATATGTCGTGGTTTGGCGCATCTTCGATCACACACAGCCATCTATCATCGACGTCAGCCACAGGGAGGTAAGCCAGAGCTGAACACATTTTGTAATCGTTTGTCAGTCTCAACTCCTGCACCTTTCGCCACAAACATTGGTTAAAGTGATAATTACAACCACTGATCTGAGCCTCGGGAAATACTTTCTTCAGAGACGCTATTGCTGCTGGTTCGAAATCCATTTTTATAAATTTCGGGTTCCATCCATCTACATTCGCCTTTACCAAACTGAAAAAAAATGCATATGTAGTCTGATCCTTTTCGGGTAAGAGAGCATAGACTAAAGGGATAATGTTAGTTTCCTCGGCGGAGCTTCCAATGTCAACGTGTATGGTGTACAACTGGGAAAACTGTCGACTGCTGCTCCTGCAAGTACCGTCTATGAAACACGTCAAGTGTTCCGCTCAAGTCTGTCTTCTCTTAGCACTACAGAATATTAGTACCCTCCCTTCAGCGCGATCATCTGCAAGTAAGAAACTTGAACCGTCATCCATCTTCAGAAAATCGTCTGGTAGTGCTATTTCTTCAGCTGTTGAAGGTTCTGGCGGTGCTTTTCCATTCACCCTCCTTTCACGGTGCAGTGATTTTTGAATGTGGGTACTTCCGTTAGGATGTCGTAGCCCCTGGCAAACAGAGTTTCACATTCCTCGCTGTAAATTCTACTTATTGGAGTATTTTCCTCTCTCACCCACGTTTCTTCATCGCACAAACCTTTTCTCTCACTTCAACTGCAGCTTCAACAGGCCTGCATATATGATCACCTTCATTCAGCAATTGATTTTCACTTGTGGTCAATAGTCTCCCTCTACATTTCAGGCTCTTCTCTTTCAAACAAAGCCACGTTATGTTGCCTTTCTTAAAACGCCGATTCATTCGGTACTGATACCCATGATGAAGAGCGCATGGTTTCTTCTTCCAAGTTTCAATTATTTGAACAGTTTCCACTGAAAAGAAGAAAGAAGAACAAATTTCGGGTTCTGAATACAATTATCAGGCGCTACGCCACTGGTGAGAAATGTTCATACAGATGTTTTCAAACTTTTTTGCAGTAGTGGGTCCATTCCACTAGCAAAATGTACACGCGCCTTCCCGCAATGATAATAATTAGCATTTAGCATTAGCATTACCGGTGCATAATTTAACTCTCATTAAACAAAAGCTTGGATTAAACAAAAGCTACATTCACAGCACATATTAAAATCTAGACACTTTAAAACATGATACTTAATTTAACTCTGGAGATTATGAATGACTATATCGTCTAATGTGCTTCCCCTGGAGATAATATCGCTCATGTGAATGAAGGTCGTTGGAGGGTGACTTTATGTATTTACCGTTGCTTGCTTAGTAACCACCGCTTAGACGAACACCTGCTGGCCTTGAAGACTTGCGTGCACAACTGCACGTACGCAAATGTCGCTAATTCTGATAAACAAATTAGAAATCGTAGGGGAAAATCCAAGCAGTGTCGCTTAAGACGGGAAAAAAAAACAACAGTTTTTGCCTTAGTGTCGCAAATGACGGTGTCGAAAATGTCGGAACTCCGTTTGTCGTGAAGGTAAAAAAATCAGAAACGGGCATGATTGAAAGTAATTATGTAGATGACTTTATATAAAGATTACTTAGCTACAAACCTCACAGATTCGACAATATTTGACCTATAGTTTCTAGTGAACTTCGTGTCTCAGCAAAGAAATAAGATTTCCACAATATTTCCCGGGTTTCCCGTGACGGTACAAAAGTTGAAAACGGGCTTACTAATAGAAAGTAATCACATAATAGATTTTATTTAAAGATTAATTAGATACAAACCTCACACACTCGATAATGTTTGGTCTATAATTTCTTGTTAATTTTGGGTCTCAGTGAAGAAGTTAGAATTAAAAAATATTTCCCGGGGTTTCCGTGACGGTACAAAAATTGAAAACGGAATTAATAGAAAGTAATCATATAGAAGATCTTATTTAAAAATTACCTAGATACAATCTTCACACACTCGATAATGTTTGGTCCACAGTTTCTTGTGAACTTCGTGTCTCAGCGAAGAAGTAAGAATTATAAATATTTCACGGGTTTTCCGTGACGGTACAAAAATGAGAGACGAGATTAATAGAAATAATCACAAGATTCTATTTAAATATTACTTAGATACAATCCTAACACATTCGATAATATTTGGTCAATAGTTTCTTGTGAATTTCGTCTCACCAAAGAAGTAAGGTTTAAAAGATATTTAGCGGGTTTTTCGTGACGGTACAAAAATAAAAAACGGGCTTAATAGTAAGTAATCACACAGAAGATTTAACATAAGGATTACTTAGATACAAGCCTCACACATTAGATAACGTTTGTTCTATAGTTTCTTGTGATTTTCGTGTCTCAAAAAAAAAAAAAAAAGAATATAAAAATATTTCCTGGATATTTCGTAACGGTACAAAAATCAAAAATGAACTTAATAGAAAGTAATTTTATAGATGACTTTAGTTAAACGTTACTTATATACAAACCTCACACACTCGAAAATAAATATTTGTTCCATAGTTTCTTATGAATTTCGTGTCTCAGCGAAGAAATAAGGATTAAAAATATTTCCCGGACTTTATAAACGGAACAAATATAATGACTTAATATAATAATTACTTCGATACAAACTTCACACAATCGATAATATTTGGTGTATAGTTTGTTGTGAACTTCGTGTCTCAGCGAACAAGTAAGAATTCAAAACTATTTCCCGGATTTTTCGATACGGTAGAAATATCAAAAACGGGCTCATTTGAAAGTAATTATGTAGATGATTTTTTATAAAGATATCTTACATACAAAACTAACATATTCGAAAATATTTGGCCTATAGTGTCTTGTAAACGTCCTGTTTCAGTAATTAAATAAAAATTCCACAATATTTCCCGGTTTTTCGGTGACGGTACAAAAATCAAAAACGGGCTTAATGGAATGTAATTATGTAGATGATTTTATATAAAGATTACTTAGATACAAACATCACACATTCGATAATATATGGCCTATAGTTTCTTGTGACCTTCGAGTCTGAGCAAAGAAATAAGATTTCCACAATATTTCCCGGGTTTTCCGTGACTTTAAAAAAAATCAAACACGGGCATAATAGAAAGTAATCACATAGAAGATTTTATTTAAAGATTATTTAGATACAAACCTCACACACTTAAAAATATTTGGTATATAGTTTCTAGTGAATGTCGTGTCTCAGCGAAGAAGTAAGAATTAAGAAATATTTTTCGCATTTTCGTGACGGTACAAAAATAAAAACAGGCTTAATAAAAAAGTAATCACATACAAAATTTTATATAAAGATTACCTTGATACAAACATCACATATTCGATAATATTTGGTTCAAAAGTTTCTTGAGAATTTCGTGTCTCAACGAAGAAATAAGGATTAAAAATATTTCCCGGAGCTTTTAGACGAAAAAATATAATGACTTAATATAATAATTACTTCGATACAAACTTCACACAATCGATAATATTTGGTGTATAGTTTGTTGTGAACTTCGTGTCTCAGCGAAGAAGTAAGAATTCAAAACTATTTTCCAGATTTTCGTGACGGTACAAATATCAAAAAGGGGCTTATTTGAAAGTAATTATGTAGATGCTTTATATAATGATATCTTAGATACAAATCTAACACATTCGATAATATCTGGCCTATAGTGTCTTGTAAACGTCCTGTCTCAGTATTTAAATAAAAATACCACAATATTTCCCGGTTTTTCCGTGACGGTACAAAAATCAAGAATGTTCATAATAGAAAGTAATCATATAGAAGATTATATTTAGAGATTACTTAGATACACTCCTCACACACTCGATAATAGTTGGTCCATAGTTTCTTGTGAATTTCATGTCAGCGAAAAGGTAGGAATTCAAAAATATTTCACAGATTTTTCGTGACGGTACAAAAATAAAAAAACGGACTAAAAACAAACCAATTATATAGAAAATTTTATATAAAGATTACTTAGATACAAACCACACACACTCGATAATATTTGGTCTATAGTTTCATGTGAATTTTGTGTCTCAGCGAAGAAATAAGAATTCAAAAACATTTCACCGCGTTTTCCGTGACGGTACAAAAATATAAAACAAGCTTAATACAAAGTAATCACAGAGAAGATTTCAATTACAGAAGACAAAGATACTGACTTTACACATTCGATAAAATTTGATTTATAATTTGTTGTGAATTTCTGTCTTAGCGAAGAAGTAAGAATTAAGAAATATTTCCCGGGTTATTCGTGACGGTACAGAAATCAAAAACAGACATAATTGAATATAATTTTATAGACGACTTTATATAAAGATTACTTAAATATATACCTCAAGCATTCGATAATATTTGGTCAATAGTTTCTTGTGAATTTCGTGTCTCAACGAAGAAGAAGGAATTCAAAAATATTTCCAGGATTTTTCGTGAAGGAACAAAAGTGAAAAACGGACTTAATAAAAAGTAATTATATAGAAGACATTATATAAAGATTACTTAGATACAAACCTCACACACTCCATCATATTTGGTCTATAGTATCTTGTGAGTTTCATATCTGAGCGAGGAATTATGAATTAAAAAATATTTCCAGGGTTTTCCGTGACGGTACAAATATAAAAAAGGGCTTAATAAAAAGTAGGCAGTGTATAGTTTCATTTGAATTTCGTGTCTCAGCGAACATGTAAGAATTCAACAATATTTCCCGGATTTTAGTGATGGTACAAAAAATAAAAACGGGCTTAATAAAAAGTAATCATATAGAAAATTTCATACAAAGATTTCTTAGATGTAAACCTCACAAACGATAGAATATTTGTTCCACAGTTTCATGTGAATTTCGTGTCTCAGCGAAGATATAAGAATACAAAAATATTTCACGGTTATATCGTGACGGTACAAAAATCAAAAGCAAGCTTAATAGAAAGTAATTATATAGATGGCTTTATATAAAGATTACTTACATACAAAACCTCACACACTTGATAATGTTTGGTCCATAGATTCTTGTGAATTCCGTGTCTCAGCGAAGAAGTAAGAATTCAAAAATATTTTCGGGGTTTTTGGTGACGGTAATAAAATAAAAAACGGGCTCAAATGAAGGTAATTATGTAGATCACTTTATATGAAGATTACTTAGATACAGACTTCACACATTCGATAATATTTGGCCTATAGTTTTTTGTGAATTTCGTGTCTCTGCAAACATATAAGAATTACACAATATTTCGTGGGTTTTCCGTGACGGAACAAAAATAAAAAATAGCTAGACTGAAATTAAATATATAGATGAATTTATATAATGATTTCTTAGATAAGGCTAACACATTCGAAAAAATTTGGTCTATAGATTCTTAACTTCGAGTCCTAGGAACGAAGTAAGAATAAAATAAATATTTTACGGATTTTTCATGACACTACAAAAATAAAGAAACGATTAATTGAAAGTAATTATATAGGTGATTTTTATAAAGATTACATAGATACAATCCACACATACTTGATAATACTTGGTCAATAGTATATTGAGAAATTCGTGTCTCAGCCAAGAAGTAAGATTTAAAAAATATTCCCCGGATTTAATGTGAAGGTACAAAAATAAAAAAAACGGCCGTAATAGAATGTAAGCACATAAAACATTTTCTTTAAAGATTACTTAGATACAAACCTAACACACTCAATAATATTTGGTCTATAGTTTCTTGTGAATGTAATCTCTCAGCGAGGAAGTAAGAATAAAAAAATATTTACCGGATTTTCCGTGACGGTACAAAAATAAAAAACGGGATTAATAAAAATAAATCACATAGAATAATTTATATAAAGATTATCAAGTTACAAACCTCACACATTTCGTAATATTTCGTCCACAGTTTCATATGAATATCGTGTCTCAACGAAGAAGTAAGGATTCAAAAATATTTCCGTGTTTTCCGTGACAGTACAAAAAAAACGGGCTTAATAGAAAGTAATCACATAGAAGATTTTATTTAAAAATTACTTAGATACAAGCCTCACACACTCGATAATATTTGGTCTATAGTTTCTTGTTAATTTCGTGTCTCAACGAAAAATTAAGAAATAAGAAATATTTTCGAGGTTTTTCGTGACGGTACTAGAATAAAAAACTGGCTTAATAGAAAGTAAATATATAGATCAATTTACACAAGGATTACTCAGATACAATTCTTACACACTCGATAATATTTATCCCATACAGTCTTGTGAAATTCGTGCCTCAAAGAAGAAGTGAAAATTCAAAAACTATTTCCCGGATTTTTCGTGAAGTTACAAAAATCAGAGACGGACTTAATAGGAAGTAATTATATAGAAGAGTTTATATAAAGATTATTTAGATACAAACCCCACACATCCGATAATTTTTAGTCCATAAATTCTTCTGATTTTTGTGTCTCAGCGAGGAAGTTAGAATTTATAAAATATTTCCCGGATTTATCGTGACGGTACAAAAATCAAAATCGAGCTTAATTGAATGTAATTATTACTTAGATACAAGCCTCACATGTTTGATAATATTTAGTCAAGTGTTTCTTGTAAACTTCGTGTCTCAGCGAAGAAGTAAGAATTCAAAAAAAATTCCGGGACTTCCGTGACGGTACAAAAATAAGAAAACGGAAAACGGGCTTAATAGAAAGTAATCACACAGAAAATTTCATTAACAGAAGAAATAGATACTGACCTGACACATAGATAAAGTTTGCTTTATAGTTTGTTTGAACTTCGTGTCATAAGGAAGAAATAAGAATAAAAAAATATTTCCTGGATTTTTCGTGATGGTACACAAATCGTAAACAAGCTTAATAGAAAGTAATCACATAAAAGATTTTATTTAAAGATTACTTAGATACGTACCTCACACACTCGACAATATTTGGTCTACATTTTCTAGTGAATTTTGTTACTCAGCGAAGAAGTTACAACTAAAAAATATTTCCCGGATTTTTCGTGACTGTAACAGAAATCAGAAACAAGCCTAATAGAAAGTAATTACATAGATGGCTTTATATAACTATTACTTAGATTCAAAACCTCACACACTGCAAAATGTTTGGTCCATAGTATTCTTGTGAATTTCGTGTATCAGCGAAGAAGTAAAAAGAAGGTAATCACATTGAAGATTTTATTTAAAGATTACTTAGATACAAGCTTCATACAGTCGATAATATTCGGTCTATAGTTTCTTGTGAGTTTCGTGTCTCGGCGAAGAAGTAAAAAATAAAAAAATATTTCCGGCGTTTTTCGTGACGGTAATAAAATCAGAAACGGGCTTAATTGAAAGTATTTATGTAGATCACTTTATATAAAGATTACTTAGATACAAACTTCACACATTCGATAATATTTGGCCTATAGTCTCTTGTAAATTTCGTATCTCAGCGAAGAAGAAAGAATTCAAAAATATTTCCAGGAATTTTCGTGACAGTAGCAATATCAAAAACGGCCTTAATAGAATTTAATCACATAAAAGATTTTATTTATAGATTACTTAGATACAAACCTCACACACTCAATAATATTTGGTCTATAGTTACTTGTGAATTTCATGACTCAGCGAGGAAGTAAGAATAAAAAAATATTTACCGGGTTTCCTATGATGGTACAAAACTAAAAAACGAGCTTAATAAAAGTAAACATCTAGAAAAATTTATATAAAGATTATCATGATACAAACCTCACAAAATCCATAATATTTGGTCCAGAGTTTCTTGTAAATTTCGTGTCTCAGCGAGGAAGTAAAAATTCATAACTTTTACCGCATTTTTCCCCACGGTACAAAAATTCAAAAACAAGCTTAATAGAATGTAATTATATAGATGACTTTTTATGAAGATAACTTAGATACAAGCCTCACAGATTCGCAAATATATGGTCTTTAGTTTCTTGTGAACTTTGTGTCTCACAGAAGTAGTAAGAATTCAAAAATATTTTTCGGATTTTTCTTTACATAGAAGAATTTATTTAAAAATTACTTTGATACAAGCCTCACACACTCGATAATATTTGGTTTATAGTTTCTTGTTAATTTCGTGTCAACGAAAAAGTAGGAAATAAGAAATATTTTCGGGGTTATTCGTGACGGTAATAAAATTAAAAACGGGATTAATTGAAAGTAATTATGAGGATGACTTTATATAAGGATTACCTAGATACAAACGGCACACATCCGATAATATTTGACCTAAACTTCGTGTCTCAGTAAGGATATAAGAATTCATCAACATTTCGTGGGTTTTCCGTGACGGAACAAAAATAAAAAAAGATCAAAATTGAAAGTAAATATATACATGAATTTATATAATGATTATTTAGATACAAACTTCACACATTAGATAATATTTGGTCTATAGTTTCTTGCGAACTTCTTGTCTCAGCAGAGAAATAAGAATTCCACATTATTTCGCTGGTTTTCTGTGACGGTACAAAAATCCAAAACGGGCTTAATAGAAAGTAACCACATACAAGATATTATTTAAATATTACCTAGATACAAACCTCACACACTCGATAATGTTTGGTGTATAGTTTCTTGTGAATTTTGTGTCTCAGCGAAGAAGTTAGAATCAAAAAATATTTCTAGGATTTTTCGTGACAATACAAAAATAAAAAACGGCCTTAATAAAAAGTAAGCATATAGAAAATTTTATATAAAGATTATAAATATAAAAACCTCACAAACTCGATAATATTTTGTCCACAGTTTTTTGTGAATATCGTGTCTCATCGAAGAAGTAAGAATTAAAAAATTGTTCCCGGATTTTTCGTGACGGTACAAGAATAAATAACGGGCTTAATAGAAAGTAAATACATAGATGAATTTATATAAGGATTACTCAGATACAATTCTCACACACTCGATAATATTTGGCCTTTAGAGTCTTGTGAATTTCGTGCCTCAACTAAGAAGTAAGAATTCAAAAATATTTCAGGGATTTCTCGTGAAGGTACAAAATCAGAGACGGACTTAATAGGAAGTAATTATATAGAAGACTTTATATAAAGATTACTTAGATACAAACCTCACACATTCGATAATATTTGGTCTATAAATTCTTGTGAAATTTGTGTCTCAGAGAAGAAGTTAGAATTTAAAAAAATATTTCCCGGATTTATCGTGACGGTACAAAAATAAAAAACAAGCTTAATTGAAAGTAATTATATAGATGAATTTATATAATGGTTACTTGGATACAAGCCTCACACATTCGATAATATTTGGTATATTGTTTCTTGTAAACTTCGTGTCTCAGCGAAGAAATCAGAATTCAAAACTTTTACCGCCTTTTTGGCTACGGTACAAAAATCAAAGACAAGCTTCATAGAAAGTAATTATATAGATGACTTGTAATGAAGATAACTTAGATTCAAACCTCACACACCTGAGAATATATGGACCATAATTTCTTGTGAATTTCGTGTCTCAGCGAAGAAGTAAGAATTTAGAAATATTTCCCGGATTTTTCGTGAAAGTACAAAAATCAAAAACGGGCTTATTAAAAATTCATCACATAGAAAATATTATGTTGAGATTAATTTGATACAAACTTCACACATTGGATAAAATTTGGCCTACAGTCTCTCTTGAAATTCATGTCTCAGCAATGAAATAAGAATTCAAAAATATTTCCGGGTTTTCCGTGACTGTACAAAAATAAAAAACGAGCCTCATTGAAAGTAATTATTTAGATGAATTTCTATAATGATTACGTAGATACAAGCCTCACACATTCGATAATATTGGGTCTATAGTTTCTTGTGAACTTCGTGTCTCAACGAAGAAGTAAAAATTCCACAATATTTCCAGAGTTTTCCATGACGCTACAAAAATCGAAAAAAAACTTTATAGAATGTAACCATACAGCACATATAATTTAAAGATTACTTAGATAATAACCTAACAAACTTAATAATATTTGGTCCATAGTTTCTTGTGAATCTCGTGGCTGAGCAAACAAGTAAGAATTAAGAAATATTTCCCGGATTTTTCGTGACGGTACAAAAATCAAAAACGGACTTAATAAAAAAGTCATCACATAGAAAATTTTATGTTAAGATTAATTTGATACAAACCTCACACATTTGATTATATTTGGTCTATAGTTTCTTGTGAATTTCGTGTCTCAGCGAAGTAGTAAGAATTCAAAAATATTTCTCGGTTTTTTCGTGACGGTACAAGAAATAAAATCTTGCTTAATAGAAGGTAATCACATAGAATATTTTATTTAGAGATTACTTAAATACAATCCTCACACACTCGATAATATTTGGGTTCTTGTGAACTTTTTCGTGACGGTACAAAAATCGAAAACGGGCTTTATAGAAAGTAATCACATAGAAGATTTTACTTAAATGTTACCCAGATACAAACCTCACAAACTCGATAATGTTTGGTCTATATTTTCTTGTGAATTTTGTGTCTCAGCGAGGAAGTTAGAATCAAAATATATTTCCCGGATTTTTCATGAAAGTAGAAAAATAAAAAAAACGGGCTTAATAAAAATTAATCATATAGAAAATTTTATATAAAGATTACAAAGGTACAAACCTCACACACTCGATAAAATTTGGTCCACAGTTTCTTGTGCATATTGTGTCTCATCAAAGAAGTAAGAATTAAAAAACAGTTCCCGGATTTTTCGTGACGGTACAAGAATAAAAAACGGGCTTAAAAGAAAGTAAATATATAGATGAATTTATATAAGGATTACATAGATACAATTCTCACACACTCGATAATATTGGGCCCATAGTGTCTTGTGAATTTCGTGCCTCAATGAAGAAGTAAGAAGGTACAAGAATCAGAGACGGACTTACTAGGAAGTAATTATATAGAAGACTTTATATAAGGATAACTTAGATGCAAACTTCACACACTCGATAATATTTGGTCTATAATTTCTTGTGATTTTTGTGTCTCAGCCAGAGGCTTCGAGTAGAAACTGCACCAAGCGCACACCTGTCTGCAGTGTTGCCAACTGCAATATATTTTCACTATTTAAAAAAGGGAACTCAAAGCTTCGTAAGCCACATCGCCAATGATATGAGATATACGAATGTTGCTACCCCCCCCCCCCACACACACAGATTGAAATAGGTTTTCCTTGACACAGGATCCATAAGTATATGTCGTAAACAACCCATATATATATATATATATATATATATATATATATATATAGGGATATAGGGCAGGACTGAAACACTGAAACATGTCACGTTCGACGCTGAGGTCGCGAGTCGAACAACACACTGTTCAACTGGGAAAACCAGGGCCGTAGCCAGCCAGGGGCATTGCCGCTACCCTCGTTGGGGGGGGGGGGAGGGGGCAAGTACCTGGATAAACGTGCCAACAACAACAATAACAATAATAGTAATAAAGTAGCATGAAAGGCATTATTATCCTCATAAATCATGCAAAAAGGGGGTAGAAGTCGGTTCTCACGCATTTGTGTTGAAACAGAGGATTAGAAATATTTTTTTTCAACACGTCAATTTCACATTAGCTAATAATGGAAAGCAAGCTCACCAACTGTTTTTGAAAGAAAGAAAGTGCATGATAAATGCATTCCGAATGTACATACATATGGCATTTAAAATTTCCATCTACAATATTTTCTCTTCACATGGAGCGTCGTGAAATTAGAAATACATATGCTAACACTAAATTGTGTACATATTCAAAGTTTCATTAAAGCATATATATTATTTAAATACATTACATAATCAATTCATCCAGCTCGTAACAAACCAACATTAATAGCAAATAATATCACGGGCCGCCATGGCATTCTCAGTTTTAAAACTTTTCTCACTTAGATCGTTCGGCGGCCAGGGCCGACTCCCGCTACCCCCTAGCAAAGACATTGAACTTGATGAGACTGTATAATATATTATAATATATTTCTACTTTCATAAAATTTGAAATCAAGGAGTTGCAATTACTCCCCCTCTGCAGGTGCCCTTGCCCGTTTGGAAGGAAAATGCAAGAAAAATATGAAAACTAATTCCATCTTGAGTATCCTTTAGCCCTGTTACTCTTAAATACTGCTAGCCTGTTTTCTCTTGTACACTTCGCAACATCTTATTTGACCGCCCCGGAAGAATTCTAAGTCCCGAAATCGTAAACTTAGCATCATTGCACTTCAGCTCCAGGTGAGAGTAGCCAACTTTGAGTAAGTCCTACCACTAGACGAAAAACGCTGCGGTGATAGGTTTTCAATTTAACACTTTCCATGAACTTAGAAACTATAAACCGCTATTATAATACGCGATCAAACAGAAATAATAAATTGGAAAAATAACCTTGAAGGATATTTACGATTCTGCTTGCTCGACTTGAAATTTGGGGGGTTTGAAACACTGAATAGAGTATTTCTCCACCTGGAGGAAATTGCCATCACGTTTGTGCAGAAAGAAGCAAATTTGTGAGGAGTTTATGCGACATTTGATTTACAATACCTTGCATAATATCGAACAGTACTCAAAAACATATATTTTGCACGACTTGTCGAGAAAATGTGCTTGAAACACAGGAAGGTGGGAGTCTTCGTAAACGTCAACATGTTTTTAAGGGTATAACGTCATTAAGTTAACGTAGAGCAGTTGGTTAGGCGCTGCTATCCTTATTTTTCATCAAGCGTGAAAGGTCGCGGGTTCAAATCCCACCCTCTCCTCTTTCTTTTTTTTCTTTTTTTGTTTGCTGAACAGATACCGTTGATATTAGAATATTTAAAAAATGAATCCGATGCACACTGCGCATATTTCCCCTTAGAAGGTGGAGATTTCCAGGATTTAAAGTTAAAACTTTTCTTTTTAGTTATTGTTCATATGTTGTGTTAACACACACATCATGATTAATTCACAAATCACATATATGTATTCAGGATGCAAATTGTAATGTTATTTAAGATATGTATTGTTTGTTCTTCACTGACACCAAAAATATTGATTATTTGATTTCGATATACTACTTGTTGAAGATCTCCACGCTTAGAGGTGGCGAAGGAAAGCATGGGAGGGAGACCAGCAGTCGGTAGGTATGCCTAGGTCCTTCATGGGCTGTTGCGCGACGGATTATTATTATTTAAAAAAAAAAGATATACAGTAGTGCAGTACTGTAACGAAGGAGAGCGTTTAATGAGTTCAAATTGCTAAGATTGGTAATTTTATGTCCGTTCCTTCGTAATGACTGTTGCCAATACTAATTAACATAAATATATTGTTATTGCGACGAAGGCCGATTCGATAAGAATCTACTAATAAGTATTTATATAGTGAGTGACAAACAAAAAATTCAAAACCTCATAATGATCGTTAATTCCTCACTGCTTTGTATCTAAAATGTTTGTCTTCTTTGAACAGAAAGTACGAGTATCAGATATAACAAACTTTCCGCACTAACTTTGCAACATTCGAAACCACCATTACAGACTTAGCTCTATGTAACTTGATTCTGCGCATTCCACGTGGCATGTGACTTCCTCCTATCATCGAAATAACTTTCTCTTACTATTTCCTTTCCCCTCGTGAAATACAGAGACCAATGTTAACTTCTTAGCACGGTGGATAAACTTTACACCCAACGATATACTCCTGAAAAAAATCCTGCCTAGGTGGAGAATCGAACCTACGACCTCCCTCGTAAGAATCAAGCACGTTACCTCTTCTCCAGGTAGCTCATGTTAAGATTTGTTACCAGTTTGAAGAAACCAATTCACACATAATGTCATATCTATAATTTCCTCATGGCAATTTTCATGAGGAAACGAATTCAGATAAAATCGAGAATCGCTGAAAGGGAAAAATGATGAACATATCTATTGTTGTTTTGTCGAATTTTGTAAATTGTGTAAAAATTCCGTGTTTTGAGAAGTATTTTTTTGTTTGTTTGAAGTAGGAACAGGAGAGCGAAAAGGAGTCATTTGAACCAGACCCCATTTGACAAGAAACTTCAGCTTATTTCCAAAGACTATGAAAAGAGAGAGGAACGTATGAAATATAAAATATGTGTGAAATTAAAACAATGGAAACCTTAAAACAAGTGGAGATATGGGACGATCCGATCCCTCAGCAAGAAAATTTTAAGTAAGCTACCTCCAACATTTTCAATGGTCATAATTACTAATTAGGGTCCGGAATTTGATGAAAAGAAATTGGGAAGCTCCGAGTGAGTGAGCGTAACCCGGTCGAGAAGACCTACAGTAAACGGCTGGGGGTTCGTCGGGCTGATCACCCGTCCCCCTTTACTGGTCTAAGAACTCCACGCTCCAACAAGGTGACGGCGGAACAGTGTGGGAGGGAGACCAGCAGTCGGTAGGTAAGCCAAGGCCCTTCAAGGTGCTGTAGAGCTGTGGGTTATTAATGTGATGAAAAATCAACTTTTTTTCTGACCCTTAAAAACAATGCTAAATCTGATATCATGTCCGTTTCCCTTCAGTTAGAGCCGGAAAACACTTTCTATTTTACATTTTTTTGCATTTTTCGGCCTTTTTTGGCTTTTAGTTTATTTGTCAGTATTTTTTACAGTTTTTGATGCATTTTTACTTCTTTTTTGAGGTTTATTTTTCTCCTCCCCTGTTGTTTCGTGCATTTTAAATGCATTTACTAGTAAAACTTACATATTCTTGACATGATCCTTTTAGCAAATTCACCATGAATCGTTTAAGTCAACTTTATGCATATAAATATATTTATGCATATAATCGAGACTGGACCTACAGTTTAAAGTGGGATCCGAACCGAGTGCATAAAATAACGTGAACCGTGTGGTTTAGGGGGGTCGTTTGCTTATGGAATGGAAGGTCATGGGTTCAAACTTACTTTTTTGCAAAACCTTTTTCGAGAAGTAAACGGCTTTGGACGAAAATGCTTATCTACGTTTCTTGGATATTTCCGTTGATATTTATGCGATTTATGTCCAGCATTTCCGGATGGAGAAAGTTGACATGTAAGTTCTTAATATGTGTTAACTTATAACAGCTGAATGAAAGGAAAAGTATTTCCTAAAATCCTGCCAATCACTGAAAGATTAAAAACATTAGTAGAAGCATTACTTGAGGCATGCACAGTGGCGACGATTATGGAGTGTGGAGGGGCAGATGACCCGCACTATACGTAACATTATCTAGGAACTGTCCTTGCTCCCGCCCCCGCCCCCCTCCCCAACCTTGCCCCATCAGTTTTGAAACCCAATCGCCGCCACTGAGCATGCATCGCATAAATATTTACAGTAATATCATATAATATTATATTACGTTATTACAGCACTTCGTACTCGGTAAATAAAAAGAAAAAAATTATAAGGAAAGGGTGGGATTTGAACCTACGATGTTTCGATCTTGACGAAAACAGTAAAAAAACGCAAGTGTTGTCATCTAACCAACTACTCCAGCAGATTGCTAGCAGAAAGCTGAGTAAAACACGTTAATCTCAGTTGAAGCAACCTTGTGCCGGAGTTTCGAACCATTTTTCGCCAAGAACCAAGGAAAAGACACACTTTGCAGAATCGTTTGGTTTTGTGCAAGGTATCTTTACTAAACATTTCGCATAAAATCATCATAAATTTGCCTTCTTGCATTCAAATGTGACTGCAATTCTTTACAGGTGGATGAGAACCTGTTCAGTGTTTCACAATGCACATACATTTTCCTATTTTCAAATTCAGAACGAAGAATCTTGAAATATTTTCAACATTCGTATTTCTACTTAACATTTTTTTGTCTACTGATATATTTTATTACTGCTTTAGGGTATCTTTACTTTATGGAATGTGAAAGAATGAAAAAAAATCACGAGCGTTTTCATTCAGGAACAAGAAATGTTGCAAAGTTGGCTACTCTTAGTTTGCTCTGAAGCGCTATGCTGCCAAATTTACGAATTCCGGACTTTGAAATTTTTCGGGGCGGTCAAATAAGATGTTGCGAAGTGTACCTTAATGTTTGACTCCCACCATTGCCCCTCCGCTAGACTTAATTTCCGTCCAAGGTTGAGGGGCAATGACCCTTGCCCCCCTCTGGTTGCGCCACTGCGTGCTTGATTAAGGCACCATGCAATGAAAAATAATTAGTTTTCAGCGAGGAGATTTTTGTTTGCTCGATCATTCATTTAGATAAATGAAGCTGTAATATTGCGTGCATTTCCTGGCAATAACATCAAAACTGCTTACGCTGAACTGAAATCGCTAAGTATATAAATTCTCCTCGGAGCAGAGAGCTCCTCTTAGGACTTCGTAGGATTTAGGAGCTACGTAAGTATGCAACACTGGCTGCAGCTGTCCACGTGGTGAAGAAACGCCTGATGCGACACGTTGCCGGACGGCTGTTTCCTTCCAGCAGGTTTTGCAGGTGCCCGGGTCTTGTTGAATGCCCAGTTACCTTGTAAGCGCAGAGCGCCTTGAAGACGAGGAACCCGGGCAAAGACGCAAGTCGACTCGTTGACGGGAGCAAGCAGGAAGCAGGTAGGAAAAACCAAACTATGCAGGCCTCTGGTGTCAGCGAAGAAGTTAGAATTTTAAAAATATTTCCCGGATTTATCGTGAGGGTACCAAAATCCAAAACGAGCTTAATTGAAAGTAGTTATATAGATGAATTTATATAATGATTACTCAGATACAAGCCTCACACATTCGATAATATTTTGTCTATAGTTTCTTGTGAATTTCGTGTCTCAGCGAAGAAGTAGGAATTCAAAACATTTACCGCATTTTTCGCAATCATATGGAAAAATTTATATAAAGATTACAAAGATACTAACCTCACACACTCGATAATATTTTGTTCACAGTTTCTTCTGAATATCGTGTCTCATCGAAGAAGTAAAAATTAAAAAATATTTCCGGATTTTTCGGACTGTACAAGTATAAATAACGGGCTTAATAGAAAGTAAATATATAGATGAATGTATATAAGGATTAATCAGATACAATTCACACACACTGGATAATATCTGTCCTATAGATTTATGTGAATTTCGTGCCTCAATGAAGAAGGAAGAATTCAAAAATATTTCCGGGTTTTCCGTGACAGAACCAAAATAAAAGGACGGTCTTAATAGAAATTAATCACAAAGAAGCTTTCATTTACAGAAGACATTGATACTGACCTCACACATACGATAAAATTTGCTTTATGGTTTCTTATGAACTTCGTGTATTAGTGAAGATGTAAGAATTCAACAATATTTCCCGGATTTTTCGTGACGGTACAAAAAATAAAAACGGGCTTAATAAAAAGTAATCATATAGAAAATTTCATATAAAGATACTTAGATACAATCCTCACACACGATAGATTATTTGGTCCACAGTTTCATGTGAATTTCGTGTCTCAGCGAAGATATAAGAATTCAAAAATATTCCCTGGATTTTTCTTGACGGTACAGAAATATAAAACTGTATTAATTGAAAGCAATTATATAGATGACCTTATATAAATATTACTTAGATACAAACCTCACACAATCGACAATATTTGGTCTATAATTTCTAGTGAATTTTATTACTCAGGGAAGAAGTTAGAATTAAACTATATTTCCCGGATTTTTCGTCACGGTACAACAGGGACGGCGCCAGGGGTGGGCACGGGTGGGCAAGCGCCCACCCAAAAATTCCTGTGCCCACCCGATTGCCCACCCAATCAAATTCAATAAGTACATATACTTGGAGATATATGAATAATTCGATAAATAAGTGTATTCTGGTGTGTATAACATGTATATTTTACTTGTGAATATTATCTATGCTAGAAATATTCACATATTATCAACCCACAAATAGCCAATTTTGTCATTAGAAAGTGAAAGTAAATACTAGAGCTATTGAAACAAAAACCGTGATCAAATGAATACCTCCATGATTAAAAGCACACACGTATATAAATCCCGGCCTGGGTTGGTTAAAATAATCTCTAAATAAACAAATAAAATCATCATCTTAGCGTTACTTCCTCCGGCAACACAATACATTATTTTGACTTTTTAATTATTATTATTAGAATAATTTAATCAAGAAGACTTAGATGGGCAGGCCATGTGACACGAATGGCAGAGGAAAAAAATAGTTTACAGGATTCTTGTTGGGAAACCTGATGGTAAGAGACCAGTAGGAAGGCCAAGACGAGGATGGAGGGATAACGTTGAGATGGACCTAAAATAAATCGGCAAGGATCGAAAATATTGGATTGATCTTGCCCCGAATAGGGACAGATGGAAGGCTTCTGTTGCTTAAGCCATAAACCTTCGGGTTTAATTATGCTAGAGACTATAATATAGTTTTAATTAGCTCTGCATTAAAATTCCATAAGTGTCCCTTTTTTTATGTCATTACAATTTTTATATACTTGTTGTCTTCAAATATCAATATGGTATGCAAAATATCAACTTTATATTCATTTTACTAATAAGAAGGAATCACAATAATCACTACAATACTGCAGTGAATAAATTTTAATAAACCAGTTATGTATGGTAAAAGCTACAGAATTATTCAATTGCTAATGAGTGACTTATCCTATTTAGAAATCCTCGTTCCATACATAAATTTTGCCACATGAATCAGCCGAAAATGTCAACAGAATGTGTAGATACAGCTGAAGTATCCAGAAGACGATTTTATTAGTTTGTTTTTAAATCCACTTTTATGCTCAGATAGGCTAATCGGGGCTAAACCTACAGTTTAACGTGGAACCAGTGTGCATTGTGCTTCCACCAGAGGAGGGTGGAGTCGAACACAGGACGTCTTCATTATAATGCGACAGCGTTATGCCTTTGGGGAAAAATATACAGAAAGAACTCGCACCAAACGTGGCATTTTATTACCACAGAAGATGCGTCCATTTTAGGAGGGTGATTGCCTGAGACAAATATTTGAGACTTTCGGAAAACAACATCATTGTTCACGGAATTAGCTGCCTTGACTTGTTCCACTAATGAAACGCTGTGCAATTGAAACTACCATCTGAACTTTCTAAGAGGTATGAACTAACTTCCCATTTTTGGAAGAGTAAGTTGTGGTTGATTTGTTATATTTAACCTTTAAACAGCCAAGCCGGTTTTCGAACGTAACCCCTCTCTCGCCGCAGCCTTTGCGCGTGATTTTTAAATATTTACACTTATTTCAGAAAAATGTTATATCTCGGAGACTATTTGAGCAATCTACTTCGGATAACTTTTGTTTGAAAACAAAAACATCGGAGCACGCGACCGTGTACAATTTTGAAAGCCCAAGTGAGAAAAACGGGGTTTGGGAGGGGCCAAGTCCCCAAATTTCAATGAAAAAATCGCGTTCGCCCCTTTTTTCTCCCGTTATTTTGGAAAAAGGGCGCAAACTTTTGCATTGTTTTCATAGAATAGACCTTTTGCAACAAAGGGAAACTTCTTTCAAGTCTCTAGTCCTCATACAGGCTGAAATATGACGCAATATGTACAATTCGCATTTTGGCTAAAATAGCTAATTTGCATATTAGAGAATAAATTAGTATAACTCAGAGACTATTTGAGCAATCTACTTCGGATAACTTTTGTTTGAAAGCAAAAACATCGGAGCACGCGACCGTGTACAATTCAGAAAGTCCAAGTGAGAAAAACGGGGTTGGGAGGGGCCAGTCCCCAAATTTCAATGAAAAATATCTGGCGTTCGCCCCCTCTTCTCCCGTTATTTTGGAAAAAGGGTGCAAACTTTTGCATTGTTTTCAAAGAGTAGACCTTTTGCAACAAAGTGAAACTTGTTTCAAGTTCTAGTTCTGATACAAGCTGAAATATGACGCAATATGTACAATTTGCATTTTGGCTAAAAATAGCTAATTTGCATATTAGAGAAAGGGGGAGGGGTGGGTTTTCTTCCACATGACATTTTAATGTCTTGTCTCAACATCTGTCAGAGTTTATAACCTCACATACAAGTATGAAGGTCCTAAAAGCACGTGAATGTTGTAATCGGCACCATGGGTCATATATGACCCATTGGCTGTTTAAAGGTTAAATTCATTTTTCTGCTAATTTTGATAATGACGACGATAAGGTTCAATGGTGATTAGATTAAAGTTACGAAAGGGCGAAAACAAACACAAGCTTACACTCAAAATACAAACCCTCATAAATTATTACTTTGACAGTGGTTCCAATCACCAGGGACTCGTTGCCTGAAAGAATAAAGTTTCCAGGGTGTGCTGCACAGGATAGAGGTTGACATTCTAGTGTGTTCGAAATGGTCACGCCATGTAACCTAAGTCATTATGAAAAATAGATGAAATATTACTGGCACGGTGATCAACTTCGATAATTCCTTGTGTCCTAAATCATTTTTTTACCTCAAAAAATATGTTCATGTAACCAACCATACGTGTATTGCTTCTCCCGCATTAGTAACATGACAGTTCAGGAAATGAATAGCAACTTAGCTAATAATCTCTTCAATTCTGAACAGATTTTTCGATCTTACCTGTTTGTGAGTGATATTCTGTCAAAATAGCCTTTCATTAGCCTAGGAATACTTCATGGACAATGAACAAAGAATTTGATTTCCGTGTGTGTTTTAAATCATTCCTAATAAGACATTCATTTTAATTCAAACATTCAGTGGCGGCGATTAGGAGGAGCGGGAAGTGGGGGATGCAGTTCCCTCGCCAAATTTTGCCACTTTTTGCCCCCGCACTATCGCCTTTTTATGCTAAGCCTTTTCTACCAAGAAAAAGCATATTGTCACATTTATTTCACTGTATTAACATGCATGAAAGAATGTGATTAGAATGTATGGCTGCGCATGTGTAAACACTTCCTTGAAATAATTGTGTCCATCAGAGACAAAGCGAAAGGAAATGGAACAAGATGCGGCAATAGATTAGTAAAGAATAAAGAGGAAAACAAGAATAGGAAAGGGAAAAGAAGTAAGAGGAATATCGGGAGTGTAAGAGAGAGGGGGATACATACGTCTTACATACACATATATACTATATATGTTCTTACATTTATACTGCCCACCCTAATCTATCAATAAGGAGATTCTGCCCACCCTGTCGAAAATTTCTGGCGCCGCCCCTGCGGTACAAAAACCAAAACAAGCATAATTGAAAGTGATTATTTAGGTGACTTTATATAAAGATTACTTAGATTCAAATCACATACATTCGATAATATTTGGTCTATAGTTTCTTGTGAACATCGTATCTTAGCAAAGAACTAAGAATATGAGAATTATTGTACAGATTTTTCGTGACGGTACAAATATAAAGAACGGGCTTAATTGAAAGTTATGATATAGGTGATTTTAAATAAAGATTACTTAGATAAAGACCTCACACATTCGATAATATATGGTCTATAGTTTCTTGTGAATTTCGTTTCTCAGCGAAGAGGAAAGAATTAGAAAAAAATTTCCCCAATTTTTCGTGACGGTATCAATATCAAAAATGGGCTAAATGCAAAATAATTATAGAGATGACTTTTCATAATGATTACAAATAGATACAAACCTCACATACTTGATCATATTTGGTCAATGGTTTATTGAGAATTTCGTGTCTCAGCCAAGAAGTAAGATTTATAAAATTTTCCCGCATTTTTCTTGTCGGTACAAAATTCAAAAACGTCCTTAGTAGACTGTAATCACATAAATATTTTATTTAAAGATTACTTAGATACAAACCTCACACTCTCAATAATATTTGGTCTATAGTTTCTTGTGAATTTCATGTCTTGGCGAGGAAGTAAGAATAAAAAAATATTTACCGGGTTTTCATGATGGTACAAAAATAAAAAACTCGCTTAATGAAAGTAATCATATAGAAAAATTTATATAAAGATTACCAAGATACAAACCTTACACACTCCATAATATTTCTTGTGAATTTCGTGTCTCAGTGAAGAATTAAGAAAAAATATATATTTTCCGAATTTTTCGCGATGGTACAAAAATAAAAAAAAACTTAATAAAAAAAGTAATCACATAGAAAATTTGATATAAAGATTACTTTGATACAAACCTCACACATTCGATAATATTTGGCCTATAGTGTCTTGTGAAGTTTTGTTTGTTTGAGTTGCTGTTTTAAGTCCACTTTATGCACAGTAAGGCTAATCGGGACTGGACCTACAGTTTAAAGTGGAATCCGAACCACTTGTGCCTCCACCGGGTATCGAACCCGGGACCCCTTGATTACAAGGCAATGACACTACCACTGCGCCATGGAGGAGGCCCGTCTTGTGAAGTACCTGTCTCAACGAAGAAGTAAGAATTCAAAACTATTTCCCGGATGTTTCGTGACGGTACAAAAATCAAAAAATGGGTTTAATAGAAAGTAATCACATAGAAGATTTTATCTATTTATTACTTAGATACAAACCTCACACACTCAATAATATTTGGTCTATAGTTTCTTGTGAATTTCGTGTCTCAACGAAGTAGTAAGAAATAAGAAATATTTCCGGTTTTTTTCGTGATTCCACGACTTTTGCGACACCGTCGTATGTGACACTAGCATTTCTGCCGTCATATGCGACACTGTATGGAAAATATATTCCATGACAGTTGCGACACCGTCATCTGCGACATAAAATGTAAATAGTTTCCCTTCACACTTTACCCGGGCTTACGACTGGCAGCACCATAGAAGCTGGTGTGTTTTTGAAAACATTTATTAGTTTTCCTTCGCACTGGCATCATGGAAGCTGACGTGTTTAAATCTGGATATATTTATCCTTTGTCAATGACGGATTTTTTAGTTCCCTTATCAGTATAGGAGCAGACACCCATCCTTTGTCAATGTAGAAGTGTTTAACAACTTGATGTAAAAATCTTTTAAATCTGGTAATGCAATGCATAGTTTCTCTTGTAGTTGAACCAACATCATACTATTTTCATTCTAATTTCTGAACGTACGCCATTCTCCTCAAAAAGCGCTTAAGATCTCTGTGCATTACATAATCTGCAAACGCCGCTCTTTGTATTCTCTCATTTAATGTAATGTACTGACGTCGTCTACGTTTCCCTTTAAGATTCAAGGCCTTCCTCTCACATAAGTAGTCGTTGTACACAGCTTCTAATCTTAAAGTCTTCACTAATTGGTACACGTTAGGACTTGACTTTTCCGTCAATACATTAACTGTATGGTTCCATCCATCGACTGCATTGTTAGTCCTGTGCCGCTGTTGGGAGCAGTTCCATATGGAAATGTCGAAAACAGAGTTGTTCATCCACTATTCAACGAAATAATCCAAAACGTTTCTCAATATGTCGTGGTTTGGCGCATCTTCGATCACACACAGCCATCCATCATCGACGTCAGCCACAGGGAGGTAAGCCAGAGCTGAACACATTTTGTAATCGTTTGTCAGTCTCAACTCCTGCACCTTTCGCCACAAACATTGGTTAAAGTGATAATTACAACCACTGATCTGAGCCTCGGGAAATACTTTCTTCAGAGACGCTATTGCTGCTGCTTCGAAATCCATTTTTATAAATTTCGGGTTCCATCCATCTACATTCGCCTTTACCAAACTGAAAAAAATGTATATGTAGTCTGATCCTTTTGATTTTTGAATAGATTGGTATGTGGGTACTTCCGTTAGGACGTCGTAGCCCCTGGCAAACAGAGTTTCACATTCCTCGCTGTAAATTCTACTTATTGGAGTATTTTCCTCTCTCACCCACGTTTCTTCATCGCACAAACCTTTTCTCTCACTTCAACTGCAGCTTCAACAGGCCTGCATATATGATCACCTTCATTCAGCAATTGATTTTCACTTGTGGTCAATAGTCTCCCTCTACATTTCAGGCTCTTCTCTTTCAAACAAAGCCACGTTATGTTGCCTTTCTTAAAACGCCGATTCATTCGGTACTGATACCCATGATGAAGAGCGCATGGTTTCTTCTTCCAAGTTTCAATTATTTGAACAGTTTCCACTGAAAAGAAGAAAGAAGAACAAATTTCGGGTTCTGAATACAATTATCAGGCGCTACGCCACTGGTGAGAAATGTTCATACAGATGTTTTCAAACTTTTTTGCAGTAGTGGGTCCATTCCACTAGCAAAATGTACACGCGCCTTCCCGCAATGGTAATAATTAGCGTAGCGACCGTAAAAATAGTGTTATTTTATTGGATTAGTTTAATGGGTACCGGTGCATAATTTAACTCTCATGAAACAAAAGCTTGGATTAAACAAAAGCTACATTCACAGCACATTTTAAAATCTAGACACTTTAAAACATGATACTTAATTTAACTCTGGAGATTATGAATGACTATATTGTCTAATGTGCTTCCCCTGGATATAATTTCGCTCATGTGAATGAAGGTCGTTGGAGGGTGACTTTATGTATTTATCTTTGCTTGCTTAGTAACCACCGCTTAGACGAACACCTGCTGGCCTTGAAGACTTGCGTGCACATCTGCACGTACGCAAATGTCGCTAATTCTGATAAAGAAATCAGAAATCGTAGGGGAAAATCCAAGCAGTGTCGCTTAAGACGAAAAAAAAAACAGTGTTTGCCTTAGTGTCGCAAATGACGGTGTCGAAAATGTCGGAACTCCGTTTGTCGTGAAGGTAAAAAAATCAGAAACGGGCATGATTGAAAGTAATTATGTAGATGACTTTATATAAAGATTACTTAGTTACAAACCTCACAAATTCGACAATATTTGACCTATAGTTTCTTGTGAACTTCGTGTCTCAGCAAAGAAATAAGAATTCCACTATATTTCCCGGGTTTCCCGTGACGGTACAAAAGTTGAAAACGGGCTTACTAATAGAAAGTAATCACATAATAGATTTTATTTAAAGATTAATTAGATACAAACCTCACACACTCGATAATGTTTGGTCTATAATTTCTTGTTAATTTTGTGTCTCAGTGAAGAAGTTAGATTTAGAAAGTTATTCCCGGATTTTTCGTGACTGTACAAAAATAAAAAACGGGCTCAACAAAAAGTAATCATATATAAAATTTTATATAAAGATTACCAAGATACAAACCTCACAATTTCGATAACATTTGGTTCACAGTTTCTTGCAAAAACGCGTTTCATCGAAGAAGTAAGAATTAAAAAATATTTTCCGGGGTTTCCGTGACGGTACAAAAATTGAAAACGGAATTAATAGAAAGTAATCATATAGAAGATCTTATTTAAAAATTTCATGTCTCAACGAAGAAGTTAAAATTAAAAAATATTTCCCGGATTTTTCGTGACGGTACAAAAATAAAAAAACGGGCTTAATAAAAAGTTATCACATAGAAAATTTTATATCAAGGTTACATTGATACAAATTTCACACACTCGATAATATTGTGAATATCGTGTTACATCGTAGAACTAAGTATTAAAAAAATATTTTACGGGTTTTCTATGACTGTACAAAAATCAAAAACGGCCTTAATAGAAAGTAATCATATAGAAGATTATACTTAGAGATTGCTTGAATACAGACCTCACACATTAGATAATCTTTGGTCCACAGTTTCTTGTGAACTTCGTGTCTCAGCGAAGAAGTAAGAATTATAAATATTTCACGGGTTTTCCGTGACGGTACAAAAATGAGACACGAGATTAATAGAAATAATCACAAGATTCTATTTAAATATTGCTTAGATACAATCGTAACACATTTGATAATATTTGGTCAATAGTTTCTTGTGAATTTCGTGTCTCACCAAAGAAGTAAGATTTAAAAGATATTTAGCGGGTTTTTCGTGACGGTACAAAAATAAAAAACGGGCTTAATAGTAAGTAATCACACAGAAGATTTTACATAAAGATTACTTAGATACAAGCCTCACACATTAGATAACATTTGTTCTATAGTTTCTTGTGATTTTCGTGTCTCAACAAAGAAGAAAGAATTTAAAAATATTTCGTGGATATTTCGTAACGGTAGAAAAATGAAAAATGAGCTTAATAGAAAGTAATTTTATAAATGACTTTATATAAAGGTTACTTATATACAAACCTCGTGTCTCAGCGAAGAAATAAGGATTAAAATATTTCCCGGACTTTATAAACGGAACAAATATAATAACTTAATGTAATAATTACTTAGATACAAATTTCACACAATCGATAATATTTGGTGTATAGTTTGTTGTGAACTTCGTGTCTCAGCGAAGAAGTAAGAATTCAAAACTATTTTCCAGATTTTTCGTCACGGTACAAATATCAAAAACGGGCTTATTTGAAAGTAATTCTGTAGATGCTTTATATAATGATATCTTAGATACAAATCTAACACATTCGATAATATCTGGAATATAGTGTCTTGTAAACGTCCTGTCTCAGCATTTAAATAAAAATTCCACAATATTTCCCGGTTTTTCCGTGACGGTACAAAAATCAAAAACGGGCTGAGTAGAATGTAATCATATAGGAGATTTTATTTAAAGATTACTTAGATACAAACCTCACACACTCGATAATATTTGGTCCATAGTTTCTTGTGAACTTCGTGTCTCAGCCAAGAAGTAAGAATTAAAAAATATTTCAAGTGTTTCTCGTGGCGGTACAAAAATCAAGAATGTTCTTAATAGAAAGTAATCATATAGAAGATTATATTTAGAGATTACTTAGATACACTCCTCACACACTCGATAATAGTTGGTCCATAGTTTCTTGTGAATTTTATGTCAGCGAAAAGGTAGAAATTCAAATATGTTTCACAGATTTTTCGTGACGGTACAAAAATAAAAAACGGACTAAAAACAAACAAATTATATAGAAATTTTTATATAAAGATTACTTAGATACAAACGACACACACTCGATAATATTTGGTCCATAGTTTCATGTGAATTTTGTGTCTCAGCGAAGAAATAAGAATTCAAAAACATTTCACTGGGTTTTCCTTGACGATACAAAAATATAAAACAAGCTTAATACAAAGTAATCACAGAGAAGATTTCATTTACAGAAGACACAGATACTGACCTCACACATTCGATAAAGTTTGATTTATAGTTTGTTGTGAACTTTGTGTCTTAGCGAAGAAGTAAGAATTAAGAAATATTTCCCGGATTATTCGTGACGGTACAGAAATCAAAAACAGACATAATTTAATTTAATTTTATAGACGACTTTATATAAAGATAACTTAAATACATACCTCAAGCATTCGATAATATTTTGTCAATAGTGTCTTGTGAATTTCGTGTCTCAACGAAGAAGAAGGAATTCAAAAATATTTCCAGGATATTTCGTGAAAGAACAAAAATCAAAAACGGACTTAATAAAAAGTAATTATATAGAAGACATTATATAAAGATTACTTAGATACAAACCTCACACATTCGATATTATTTGGTCTATAGTTTCTTGTGAACTTCGTATCTCAGCGAAGAAATAAGAATTGAAAAGTATTTCCCATGTTTTCCGTAGCGGTACAAAAATTAAGTATGGTCTTAATAGAAAGTAATCATATAGAAGATTTTATTTAGAGATTACTTAGATACAATCCTCACACACTCGATAATATTTGGTCCATAGTTTCTTGCGAATTTCGTGTCTAAGCAAGGAAGTAAGAATTAAAGATATTTCCAGGATCTTTCGTGACGGTACAAAAATATAAAACGGGCTTAATTTAAAGTAATTATATAGATGACTTTATGTAAAGGTTACTTAGATACAAACCTCACACATTCGATAATATTTCGTCTATAGTTCTTTGTGAACTTCGTGTCTGAACGAGGAACTAAGAATTCAAAAATATTTCCCGGGTTTTCCGTGACGGTACAAAAATCAAAATCGAACTTGATACAAAGAACAAGTCCATATCGTTATTTTGAAGGATTAAAGAGCTCTAAAACTCACTAATATAATAACATGTTGTCCATGGGTTCAAAGGACTTTGTATATCCAAGTGAAAAAAGCAAAATTTGAGAATTATTTTAGGTTTTTCGGTGAAGGTACAAAAATCAAAATGGGTTCTAACAGAAAGTACTCATTTAGGACATTTTTTAAACATTAAACAGATATAAACCTCACACATTTGTTAATATTTGGTGCATATTTTCTTGTGAGGTGCGTGTCTTTGCGAGGAAGGTGAAATTTATAAAATATTTCCGGAGTTTCTCCTGACTTTCCGAAAAATGGAAAGGGACCTGATACATGTCTATAAAATTTTATTGATGAATTGGGGAGCTCCAAACCTCACCAATATAATAATATTTTGTCCATGTATTCATATGAATTAGTACATTGATGTGAAAAATCCAAATTTCGAAAATTATTTTCGGGTTTTCCGTAACGGTACAAATATAAGAGAGGGGCTTATTGGATAGTACTAATTCTAGAGATTTTATTTAAACATTAAGCAGACAAAAACCTCACACATTTGATAAAATTTTGTAAAATTTTTTCCGTGAATAAAAAACGGGCTTAATAAAAAGTAATTTAAAAGAAAAATTTATGTAATGATTTCCAAGATACAAAAGTAACCCACTCCATAACATTTGGTCCACAGTTTCTTGTGAATTTCGTGTCTCAACGAGGAAGTAAGAATTCAAAACTTTTTACCGGATTTTTCGTTACGGTACAAAAATCAAAAACAAGCTTAATAGAAAGTAATTATATAGATGACTTAAAATGAATATAACTTAGATGCAAACCTCACACACTCGATAATATTTGTCCCATAGTTTCTCGTGAATCTCGTGTCTCATCGAACAAGTAAGATTTAAAAAAAAATTCACGAGTTTTCCAAGACGCTACAAAAATCGAAATTGGGCTTAATAGATTGTAACCATACAGGACATATATTTGAAGGATTACTTAGATACAAATCTCACACACTTAATAATATTTGGTCCATAGTTTCTAGTTAATTTCGTGTCTCAGCTAATAGGTAAGAATTCAAAACTTTTTACCAGATTTTTCGTTAATAAGGAAATAATAGAAAGTAATTTTATAGATGACTTGATATAAAGGTTACTTATATACAAACTAGGGATGGCCAGATCCGGATCCGGTACTTTCGGATCCGGAACCGGAATTTTAGGATCCGGATCCGTTTTGCCATCCCACATGAGCTTCTTTGGAAAGTAAGAATGTGTTTATAACATATTGTTACCTGTTAATACACACACACACACACACACATATATATATATATATATATATATATATATATATATACACATATAAATATATAGTGTGTGTGTGCGCGTGGGCGATATGTAATTAATTATACACATACAAGGGAGGTCTAAGTCTCCCCCTCCGATTTCCATGAAACTTGGCAGGTGTATAGAGGGGCCCAAAGGAAGAAATACGTGTTTTTGTGTTTCAGCTAAAAATCGGTTTTATGGGGCAACCCCCCTCAAATGTCAAGATGAGGAGAAATTGAAGTGGGGATCTGACCCTGAAACTACGTAAATATGGCATAGGAAGAAACAGGGGGCATAGGGCCTCTCTATAAACCTGCCAAATTTCATGGAAATCGGAGGGGGACACAGTGGTCAGATGATACCCACGTCAATTTGTCTACATCTTGACCTTTGAGGCGGGTTTTGCCCCCTAAAACAAATTTTTAGCCGAAACAAAAAACACGTCCTTTGGGCCCTCCTATACACCTGCGAAGTTTCATGAAAATCGGAGGGGGACACAGGGGTCAAATGCCCACTTAAATTTGTCCTCATTTTAACATTTCAGGGGGTTTGCCCCTAAAACAGTTTTTTAGCCGAAACAAAAAAAACACGTATTTCTTCCTTTGGGTCCCTTTATACACCTGCCAAGTTTCATGGAAATCGGAGGAGGACACAGGGGTCAGATCCCCACTTCAATTTGTCCTCATCTTGACATTTGAGGGGAGGTTGCCCCCTAGAACAGATTTTTAGCCGAAACAAAAAAACACGTATTTCTTCCTTTGGGCCCCTCTATACATCTCCCAAGTTTCATGGACATCGGAGGGGGACACAGGGGTCACATCCCCACTTCAATTTGTCCTCATCTTGACATTTGAGTGGGTTTTGCCCCCTAAAACCGTTTTTAAGCTGAAACAAAAAAACACGTATTTCTTCCTTTGGGCCCTACTATACACCTGCCAAATTTCATGGAAATCGGAGGGGGACACTTAGATAACCTGCCTTGTTAATCTTACACTTTGTAATTATATAACACTGCATATATTACAATGTTTTATTTTAATTTGTAAAACTGTAACTGTAGAAAAATTGTATAATTATTGTATAACATTTCTATCTTGTTATATGTGTTCAACGTTTCATCCTGGAATGGAATGTCTCACATTTATGTGTGTTTCCATTTCCAATACATTCGAATGTATACATATTCGTTTCAATGGCTTTTACAAAATCACCTCTGACATTTTATGTTAAACAAGTAAGATTATTTTTGTGCACGTGTGTGTTAGCCGATGCGTAGCAAAGTATTTTAGGAACAACACTTGAAAAAAATTCTTGTAGGACTAACTAATGAAAAATTTCTTTGTAATCGAAGATCATAATACCTTTTAAGGTGTGGTAATATTATAATGGGATTGAGATACGAAACTTTCGGAACCGGATCCGTAATTTTCGGGTCGGGATCCAGATCCCGAACTATCGGATCCGGATCCAGATCCGGAACTATCGGATCCGGATCCAGATCCGGAATTTTCGGATCCGGATTCAGATCCGAAACTTTCGGACCCGGATCCGGATCCAGATCCGTAACTTTTGGATCCGGATCCGTACGGATCCGGATTTTTCGGATCCGTTTGGCCATCCCTAATACAAACCTCACACACTCGAAAATAAATATTTGTTCCATAGTTCCTTGTGAATTTCGTGTCTCAGCGAGGAAATAAGAATTGAAAATATTTCCCGGACTTTTTTGACGGAACAAATATAATTACTTAATATAATAATTACTTCGATACAAACTTCACACATTCGATAATTGTCGGTGTATATTTTGTTGTGAACTTCGTGTCTCAGCGAAGAAGTAAGAATTCTTTTTTTTTTTCCAGATTTTTCGTGACGGTACAAAAATCAAAAAAGGGTTTAACTGAATGTAATTATGTAAATGATTTTATATAAAAATTACTTAGATACAAATCTAACACATTCGATAATATTTGGCCTATAGTGTTTTGTAAACGTCCTGTCTCAGTAATTAAATAAAAATTCCAAAATATTTCCCGGTTTTTCCCTGACGGTACAAAATTTAAAAACGGGCTTAATGGAATGTAATTATGTAGATGACTTTATATAAAGATTACTTAGATAAAAACATCACACATTCGATAATATACGGCTTATAGTTTCTTGAGAACTTCGAGTCTGAGCAAAGAAATAAGAATTCCACAATATTTCCTGGGTTTTCCGTGACTTTAAAAAATCAAGAACGGGCCTAATTGAAAGTAATTACATAGAAGATTTAATTTAAAGATTACTTAGATACAAACCTCACACACTCGATAATGTTTGGTATATAGTTTGGCCTATAGTGTCTTGTGAAGTATCTGTCTCAACGAAGAAGTAAGAATTAAAAATATTTTCCCGGATTTTCCGTGACGGTACAGAAATAAGAAACGGGATTAATAGAAATAATCACATAGAAGATTTTATTTAAAGATGACCTAGATACCATTCTCGCGCACTCGATAATATTTGGTCCATAATTTCTTGTGAATTTTGTGTCTCAGCGAGGAAGTTAGAATTAAAAAATATTCTCCGGACTCTTCGTGAAGGTACAAAAAATAAAAAACGGGCTTAATAAAAAGTAATTATATAGAAAATTTTATTTAAAGATTACCAAGATACAAACCTCACACACCCGATGATATTTGGTCCACAGTTTCTTGTGAAAATCGTTTCTCATTGAAGAAGTAAGAATTAAAGAAAAGTATTTTCCAAGTTTTCCGTGACGGTACAAAAATCAAAAACGAGCTGAGTAGAAAGTAATCATATAGGAGATTTTATTTAAAGATTACTTAGATACAAACCTCACACACTGGATAATATTTGGTCCATAATTTCTTGTGAACTTCGTGTCCCAGCAAAGAAGTAAGAATTAAAAAATATTTCAAGTGTTTTTCGTGGCGGTACAAAAATCAAGAATGGTCTTAATAGAAAGTAATCATATAGAAGATTATATTTAGAGATTACTTAGATACACTCCTTACACACTCGATAATATTTGTTCCATAGTTTCTTTTGAATTTTGTGTCTCAACGAGAAAGTAGTAATTCAAAATATTTTACAGATTTTTCGTCACGGTACAAAAATAAAAAACGGAATTAATAGAAAGTAATTATATAGAATATTTTACATAAATATTACTTAGATAAAAACCTCATACACTCGATTATATTTGGTCCACAGTTTCATGTTAATTTCGTGTCTCAGCAAAGAAATAAGAATTCAAAAAAATTTCCGGGTTTTACATGACGGTACAAAAATTTAAAAAAGGCTTAATAGAAAGTAATCACATAGAAGTTTTCATTTACAGAAGACATAGATACTGACCTCACACATTCGATAAAATTTGATTTATAGTTTGTTGTAATTTTGTGTCTTAGCGAAGAAGTAAGAATTAAAAGTATTTCCCCGATTATTGGTGACAGTACAGTAATCAAAAACAGACTTAATTGAATGTAATTATATAGATGACTTTATATAAAGATTACTTAGATACATACCTCAAGCATTCGATAATATTTGGTGTATAGTTTCTTGTGAATTTCGTGTTTCAGCTAAGATGTATAAATTCAAAAATATTTCGCAGATTTTTCGTGACGGTACAAAAATTAAAATCGAGCTTAATAAAAATTAATCAAATAGAGAAGCTTATATAAAGATTACTTAGATACAAACCTCACACACTCGATAATATTTGATCCACAGTTTCATGTGAATTTCGTGTCTCAGCCAAGAATTAAAAATTCAAAAATATTCCCCGGGTTTTCCGTGACTTTACGTATTTAAGAGAAAGTAATCACACAGAAGATTTCATTTACAGAAGACATAGATACTGACCTCACACATTCGGTAAAATTCGATTTATAGTTTATTGTGAAATTCGCGTCTTAGCGAAGATGTAAGAAGAAAAAAATATTTCCCGGATATTTCGTGACGGTACAAAATTTATAAACGGCCTTAATTGAATGATAATATATAGATGACTTTTTATAAATATTACTTAGATACAAACCTCACACACTCGATATTATTTTTTCTATAGTTTCTTGCGAACTTCGTGTCTCATCGAAGAAGTAAGAATTCAAAAATATTTACCATGTTTTCCGTGGCGGAACAAAAATTACCACTGGTCTTAATAGAAAGTAATCATATAGATGATTTTATTTAGAGATTACTTAGATACAATCCTCACACACTCGATAATATTTGGTCCATAGTTTCTTGTGAATTTCGTGTCTCAGCGAGGAATTAAGAATTAAAGATATTTCCAGGATTTTTCGTGACGGTACGAAAATATAAAACGGGCTTAATGGAAAGTAATTATATAGATGAATTTATATAAAGATTACTTAGATACAAACCTCACACATTCGATAATATTTCTTCTATAGTTCTTTGTGAACTTCGTGTCTGAACGAAGAACTAAGAATTCAAAAATATTTCCCGGGTTTTCCGTGACGGTACAAAAATCAAAATCGAACTTGATACAAAGAACAAGTCCATATCGTTATTTTGAAGGATTAAAGAGCTTTAAAACTTGCTAATATAATAACATTTTGTCCATGGGTTCAAAGGAATTAGTACATCCACGTGAAAATAGCAAAATTTGAGAATTATTTTGGGGTTTTCCGTGACGGTACAAAAATCAGAAAGGGTTCTGACAGAAAGCACTCATTTAGGACATTTTTTAAACATTAAACAGATATAATCCTCACACATTCGTTAATATTTGGTGCATATTTTCTTGTGAGGTGCGTGTCTTTGCGAGGAAGGTGAAATTTATAAAATATTTCCAGGGTTTCTCCTGACTTTCCGAAAAATGGAAAGGGACCTGATACAAAGTACATGTCTATAAAATTGTATTGATGAATTCGGGAGCTCTAAACCTCACCAATATAATAATATTTTGTCCGTGTATTCATATGAATTAGTGCATTGATGTGAAAAATCCAAATTTTGATAATTATTTTCGGGTTTTCCGTAACGGTACAAAAATAATAGAGAGGCTTATTGGAAAGTACTCATTCTAGAGATTTTATTTAAACATTAAGCAGACATAAACCTCACACATTCGATAAAATTGTGTCCAGTTTTTTCCGTGAATTGCTGCCTCTAAGAAATAAATACAAATTTCAAAATTTTGGGGGGATTTTTAAGAACGGTATAAAAATCGGATATCCACTTATTGCAAAGTAGTGTGAAATTTTCAGGTCTGTCAGACTGAAGGTTCGGGTTAAGGGTTAATAACTCATAGAAGTTTCAACTTACATCCTCTCAATCGCTTATTTTCTGGCACTGTTACCTCAGGAAACCGGTATTAGCAACCGAGGGAGACAGTTCTTCAAAACATTTCCAACCAATGGCAGCGCAAAACATGTCGCTAATAATACGCAGAGGCGTAGATCGCAGTGCGACAAGCCTACGAGCACAAAATGAACAATCTCTATTTTATGGTATATTAGTATGTACCTCAGATTTCAATGTCGTTGGTGGGAAAATTGATTATGCACTTAAACATTTACCGTGTTTCAGGATATCTTTTACGAGAAATGAAGCATTACCGCCGTAATGCAAGGTTAACAGTAAATAAATTGCATCAAGGTTTCCTCACATTGTCCTACATTCAGTGGCGCAACCAAAGGGGGTGCAGGGGGGCAAACATTGACGGCCAAGTGTAACTGCAGGGGGCAATTACCGCCCACAACTTCAAGTTTTATAAAAATATAAAATTCCTTTGTGTAAAATTTTGTTGCTCGCTTCGCTCGCAATACCTCATTTTCTTAATCTTATCAACTTCAGAACCGTAACTAGGGGGCGGCGGAAGTCACCCCTTTGTGAGGAACGATCTAAATCAAAATAATGTGTAAGATTGATTGATTGATTTTTGAATTTAAGTCCACTTTATGCACAGAGAGGCTAATCGGGACTGGATCTACAGTTTAAAGTAGGATCCGAACCATTGTACCTCCACCGGGTATGGAACCCGGGACCCCTTGATCACTAGGCGACGATATTACCACTACACCATCGAGGAGACACAAAAGTTGTAAAAGAGAGAATGCATTGGCGTCCCGTGAAATTATTTGCGCCGTATTAATTCAATATTGAGCCTGAAAAAAAATTGGATCCAAGAATTTTCTTGCTCGCTTCGCTCGCAATTTATCGTTATTCTCTCTAATGCATTGTAAATTTCCAGACAGAGAAATAAGACTTGTCTTAATTGGTTTTGTTTTAAATGCATGAATAATTGTTTTGAGGAAAGGGAGAGTGCACATTTGAGAGACAAGTTATGTAATTTTTGCTGTTGGTTTATTATGAGATGGATGAATTGGTTGTGTAATGTATTTAATAATATATGTTGTATATAATATGCATTAAAGAAACTTTGAATACGTACTGAATTTAGTGTCCACGTCGCTCCATGTTGCATATATGTGAAACATATATCTTGCATGAAAGTTATACATGTTAACAGTGGCGGCCGGCGGCAACTATGATGGGTAGTGCCAACGTGATAAAGAAATCGAAAAAAAACTCCGCAATGCCACCCCCTCCTCTTACGGTTTCGCCACTGGCCAATATGTTTATCCTCGTTTGGTAACGTGGGAAACAACACGTGTGTTTAAGTAATAACGTACTAATCCGATTCATCTTCACTCACTAACCTATCTTTATACACTACAGGACACTTCCCTAAAAATATAACAATTACAAGAGAAAAGGAAAAACAAATCCTATCACCTTCTCCTCCTCCATACACACGTATTCTAACTGGATGTCGAAAATATCTTTGTTATGAAAAGAAATTGTCGAAATGCCAAAGGAAACTCGCATCATCATAGGATTTTTTACTTTTATATTTTTTAAAAAGTCTGAATGGCCCTCTTGGTGCATCTATCTATTATCAAAAATGTTCATTTAACTTTGGAAAAGTACTTGGTTCATTTCTCCAAAAGTAGGCAAAAATTACTTCCCTTCCCCAACGGGTCTTACAAATCAGTCGTATTTAGCGACTTTTCTCTGAAGGTGGCAACTGTGTCAACACTGCGAAAGTTCCCTCGCCGTGCCAGGCGAAGACGGGCGCGGTTTCTTATGGGCTAACCCCTCCCCCTGCCACTTTGTTCTCGGCGCATGGTGGAAATGTTCCTCGCTGAGACTGCTTCAACCCTCTGCATGTGTGTCAACTTGGTTAGGCCAGCTCTTGGGCGGCACGGACTGTTGCCTCGCAAAGGTACGAACGAAACAGATGGCGATACAGTGAGGAGGTTGGGGCGGTCGTCACGTCAGCTTGACCGATTGCAAGATTCGAATCTCCTTGTCTGTAAACTATCAATGTATTCATTTAACAATACTTGGCGAGGTATGCGTTTCTTCTGAGGGTAGAGACATGCACGGCGGCTCTAACCCTTGAGCCGCCACTGCATGTTAATATAAAAAAGAATTATATTTGGAATGCATTTATCAAGCATTTTCTGTCTTTCAAAAAATAGTTTGTGTGCTTGTCTTCCATTATTAATGTGAAATTGAACGTGTTCAGAAAATAATACAAATAGTTTGTTTGAACACAAATGATTTCGCATCAACTTCTACCCCCTTGTTTGCATAATTTACGAGGCTAATAACGTCTTTGATACTACTAGTACTACTACTACTACTACTACTAATAATAATAATAATGTTGGTCCCGCGTTCGAATCCTGGCTTGGTCATGGATGTTTGTGAGTGTCAATTCATCAATTTCATCATATCATCACTCATCCCCATCTACGCAAATTAGCCAAAAGTGGCACAAGAAGCGAAGTAAAATAAAGCAAATCAATAATAATAATAATAATGTTATAATAATAAAGTAAAAAAAGTAAAGTGCTCCCCTGTGATGTGATCAGCATCACGCCCGTGACCGCCTTAACCTCCGAGGGTTTCCCCCAGGTACCCATGTCATTTGACGCTGGGTGGCCGCCGGGGCCGCTTCCAATGTTAGAAACGTTCCCGGATTTCAACCGGCCGGGGATCGAACCCGGGACCTCTAGCATGGTAATCAGACGAAATGATTTAGCATCAACTTCTACCCCCTTTTTGCATAATTTACGAGGTTAATAACGTCTTTAATACTACTACTACTACTACTACTACTACTACTAATAATAATAATAATAATAATAATAATAATAATAATAATAATAATAATAATAATAATAATAATAATAATAATAATGTTGGTCCCGCGTTCGAATCCTGGCTTAGTCATGGATGTTTGTGAGTGTCCATTCATCAATTTCATCATATCATCACTAGGAACGCTACACCTTTCTGATAATTAATAATATTAAGAATAATGTAGCAAATTACTGAAGTGCAGTTACAACATAAGTAAGGGAAACTATAAGATACTACATTCTTGAAGGTCAATGTTGCTAGATCCACAGTCAATACATCTCCTGCGGGCAGGGGTGCTCATCCCCCAAAGGCCAATGGTGCAATCCCCCCCAAAAGCCAATGACACCCCCCCCCCCCCAAGTTCATGTCATAATCCACATATAGTATTTAATTAGGACAGTGTTTTCGGATATATATATATATATAAATACACCAGGATTTACACGTAGTTTTAAGAAACAATTTACTTGATACTCCTCTTCCTGAGTTATTCAATTTCTTTATCTGACATGTCACTATCGCATCAAATACTGTGTAGTGCAAAGTGAAGACTCGAAGATCTGTTTTGCTTCTAATATGAACAAGGTACCTTGTCAAATACACAACACAAGAAGGAAAAATAATTACAAGTAGAACAGCAAGCAATATCTGAAAACAATCAGGTAAAAATATTAACAAACTGCCTCATAACATAAAAGTGATAAGTCCCCAAACACAAACAAATACAATCAATAAGAACACTACTTGAAAAGAGAAAACTATCTACAGTCTCACAGAGTTGATGTAAAATAACAGCAAAACTTAGAAACATGCACAGTCAATAGAACACAATTTACATACAATTCACATGCAACTCTCATGAATAGGCTCAAAACAGTCTCCCAGCTCAGTTCTCATCTAAACTTGGACAACAAAATCCTGCAACAAATTCTCAGAAATCCTACCTTTCCTACCCTTGCTTGAATAGCTAAAGTGCAATCTTCATACTAAAATATCGAAAAAAGGCATATATATATATATATATGTACGTAAAATTGTGTACTCATGTGTTTGTCTGTGTGTACTCTTAGATAATTTGATAAAAATAAATCAAAGACTAAAATAATATTAATTTGAAAATAAGCTGATAGAAAAAGATATAGTAACTACAGTATAAGCTATTTAACACATCATAGTAATTATATTCGTTTGTTAATTACAAAAAAATAGAAGTTAAATACAGTAAATAAACTTACTCACTTACATTGAAAGAGGAACATAAATTGAGAGTATTTGAAACTAAGATCCTTAGGAAAATATTTGGGCCTAAAAGAGACAGATGAATGGAGAAGGTTACATAATTTAGAAGTACATAATTTGTATTCATGTCCAGATATTATTAGAATGATTAAATCAAGAAGACTTAGGTGGATAGGTCATATGGTACAAATGGGAGAGGAAAGAAGAGTTACAGCATTCTTGTTGGGAGAGCTGATGGTAAGAGACCAATAGGAAGACCAAAACAAGGATGGAGGGATAATGTAGAGATGGATCTAAAGGAAATTGGTAGGGATGGAAAAAAGTATATAGATCTTGCTCAGGACAGGGACAGATGAAAGGCATGTATTGCGCAGCCATGAACCTTCGGGTTTAAGAAGGCTAGAGAGATAGTTAGTTAGTTATACATTAAATAAGCATAAGTTTTCGGTTTGTAAGTAGTGAATATAACAAATGTACATTGCATTGAGCGAAAACTGTGTCAACTTTGCGTTATAAGCAGAAAATTAAACCAATTTGCCTTCGAAATACATTTTAAGAATAGCGCAAAATAGCATGCGAAATAGAGAATTCAGAAATTTTCTGATGCATTAAAGTACTGACTAGGGCTAAATAATTCAAGTACCATAAAATATTAATCTCTGATTCAAGTAATTTAACTGTAAATATTATCTTTTGTGTGTAAAATATGATTGTTAGTTGCACTAATAGGTAAAAATATTAACTTTATACACCTTCATACACTCTAAATAACAAAACTTTGATATATAAATTAGTAACAATTTGTTAAAAATTAAGTTAAACTAAAAATAATTAGCTTTGTTTTCTTAAATAAATATAAAGTAGTAAAAATACTAAACTAATAATTCCTTCTTTTGCTATTTAAAGAATGCCGAACAGTGTAAACCAGTTGTTAGTGGCTAAATAACATAAAAAACATAAAATCTGAAGGCAGTAACAATACAGTTTTTAAAAATACTGTTTTTTTCCTAACTTTGTGAATTAAATACTAGTACATTTTGTCAAATTATAAATAAAATATACCTATTTCTTTGGTCAAGGAAAATGTTACTAAAATTTGGCTAGTACAGTAAATCTGAGAGTTTTAGCTTTATTTGTCCGTAACTGGATATAAGTGTAACTTGTTAATCTCGCTAAACACAAACTTTACCTCAATTTTGAAAGCTAGCTGAATATAGCGTTTCGAATTACATATAGTGTAGGCCTCTATAGTGGTAAAATACACCCAGTCTGTAAAAATTTGGAAATATTGTCTCCTTCTCTGTCGAACCAGACCAAGAGTGTTCTCAAGTGTTTCAAAATATTTCTTAACATAACTAACTTTTCAAGAAAATAATACCTTGTGCCCAGATAGCTTAGTTGGTATAGGCTTCTAATCTATCTGTCCAGGGTTCGAGTCCCTGTCTGGGCGGTTACCATTTTTAAATTTTGTCATCGGATCTTGTGCAGAATATAAAATATGTTTACAGTCTAACAGATTATTATTTATATTCAAATTTCGCAAGTAAGCTTTTAAGTTTCTCAAATATCAGCATCTTTAGCTAAAAGTACAGCATTTTTATGATAGAAATGTTCTGGGGGTAGAACCTACACCTACTGTAATATTTCTGTGTTATTAACTTATATGGAACCCATAACTTTTGGGACTGTTTCTCGTCCGTTACATTTCCTCGCCATTTATCCTTAGCGTCGTGATTAGCCTCAGGAGCAAAAAAACGAAATCTTATATTTGTTCTTTTTATATCTCTGAAACCACCTATACTATAGAACTACATTTAATGAATTTGCCGTCTTCCTGTTTGATCTTTTAAACTTAGTAATCAATAAAAATATACTTACATAGAAAAATCTGTTTTTGAGATACTTCAATCGGGTAATCTGGTTTTGCGTAATTTCTCAGAAATATAGACAATCATAGTTCTTGCTAGATTTAGCACCTGATATAATTTGCATTGCACTCTAGTTAGTGTTGGCCTGTGTGCTTCTGGTACATGTAGTTACTTGAAAAAGCAAATATTGGGTGTGTAAAGGATAGCCTCAGCTAAAAATACAATAACAGCGTTACAGACATACAAATTAAGCAAGCTTTGATATTTTAGTGGCACATAATAAGTATAAAATATCCTTTAAAATACTCTGACACATAGTTGTGGGTTATGTATATGGGATAGTATATGGACCCCTACCTCATATATTTAGAAAACTTCACCTAGTATAACAGCAACAAAATACTCAGCTAACTCTAACATAAACAAACTTTTCTACGTAGATGGCGTAACTTGCCCTAAATTAATATAGAAATACAAAACCAAAAATAGCATAGTGGAAATCAGTAAACCCTAATAATAATAATATATTCCGTGACTTAAATTTAGCTAAGAGTACTTTAGTGTTTCTGAAAAGATTTAAATAAATACTAAAATCTAAGTTAAAAATTTGTGAATGTATGTGTGATACAAAAAAGAAATAAAAATTAATACAAACCCTGCCAAAAAATCAGAAAAAAAGTTGAAAACATCTCTTTGTGCATCCAAAATATAATAAAAGATCCTTCCTGAATGGATTAAATTGTATTATTTGAGTAATAATAAGCCTAAACGTGTAAAAAAACAGACATAATTCGACAAACATACTTTGTGTGTCGAAAATGTAACTAAAAGTCTTTTCTGAACAGATTGAATTGTGTTATTTTAGTAAAAATAGGTATAAACGTGTAAAATAATAAGTTAAAAGTTGTAAAAATATCTTTTCCAGACCAAAATGTAATAAAAAATGTTGCCTGAATAGATGAAATTGTGCTATTTGAGTAAAAAATAAGCATAAACTTGTAAAATAAAAGGGCAGAACTTGACAAAACACACTTTGTGCGTCCAAAAGATCTTTCCTAAATGTGTTATTTGAGTGAAAAAACCTAAACTTGGAAAATAACCAAACAAAACTTGACAAAACACGTTTAAATCGTGTTATTTTGGTAAAAATAAGGATAAGCTGGGAAAATGTTTGACATAAAGTCAAAGTTTGATAAAAAGAAACACACAGTAACAGAGATTCACTAATGAAACAAACATCATGTTGGTTATAAACCAATAATCAAATTGCCCGAGGTTCAACACCCCGTGATAAATGTAAATAGTGAAAACTTTAGGTACATAAACTTGTAAAATAATAAGTTAAAAGTTGAAAAAATGTCTCTGCGAGTCTAAAATATAATAAAAAAAATCTTGCCTAAATAGATAAAATTGTGTTATTAATTGAAAATACATAAAAACTTGTAAAATATTTGACAAAAAGTCAAAATTTGATAAAAATAAACTCAATTTTATGTTAAAAACACGCAGTAATTTAAATTTACTAACTAAATGAATAATCAAAGGGTTCGAAGTTCGACACCCCATCATAAGAGCAAATAGTAAAAACTTTAGGCCCAGTTCCAGATAGCTTTGCCTTCTTCCTACTTCAGATAAAACCCTTAAGCTTCGTTCCACTTGTTCAAGGTAAAATTCTCGCTCCAATCTAATTGGGTATCTCAAAATCCTTTTTTCTTGTGTTCTAGTTAAACCTTGGGTTACTTTGACAGAAACATGTCCTAACATGCTAGCGTTCTACCCTAAAACCAGAGCTACAGCATCCCGTGCCCTGGGGCAAGCTGAGCGGAATATTTATTAGAAGCGGAAACCGGTTCTGGAAAGCGACGCATAGCTTCAGAGTTTGGCCTTGACCGCGCATTCCTAGACATCCTTTGTTGTCTGTTCAATTCCTCCCCTGCCCTACGGCGTTGCATACCTTTCTCCTATTCTTTCGTTCTAGTTGAAATTGGAAAAACCGATTCTGATTGGTCAATCGGGTTATTTCTTTGTTCTGGCGTTCTGACGTCATTTGACCTTGACCGCACATCCCACCAATTCCTTTCTCCTCTACCTGCGCGGAGTTCACCGTCTTCTGTCTAGCGTGTCGGACCATCGTCTTTCATACCATAAAAACATTATTACATATTATTATCATTACATATCGGGGGTTCGAGTACCGGGACCGACTTAAATCGTAATCGGGCCTACACTTATTACTACTCTTCAAAGCGGTTCATAAACCGTAAAATCTTATTTTCAATGTTATAAACATTAATATTATCGTTTTATACATTACATACTTTACAGTAATAAACATAAAATCATATGCATAGCGTTTAGTAACACTAATTACCTTCTATATACATATTTTTCATAAAATAAATAATTATATATTTATAAAAGTTATATATATATGCAAATACATAAATGTACATTTTTATAATGATATGCAAATTTATTCTAGATACATGCAAATAAATTATGAATATTAAACAGCAACATCCACTGGCGCGGATAACCACGACTCACGACAGAACAGTGCTACACTTCAATTAGTGTATTATTCTTCGTAACGTACAGGGCCTATTAATATGACAATACATACAAGCCTACTGCCCTGCGACGAATTGTGTTATATACGGGGTGCAATCATTTATTCAGAGACTGGTCATTGTACATATTTAATCATATTCTCTTTTTTTTTGTACAACCCCTTTTCCTTATCAGGGGGGAGGTGGCATGTCACGAGCCGGAAATAAAATGCTATGTAATCAAAAACGCCAAGAGTCCTCGGGTGACGATAGGTCGCCGAGGGAGTCTTGATCGAGAGAGCGAAGCGCGAAGTGTGTTGCGAGTGACAGTGTTAAGCAGATCCCCTATTGGTACCCGACCCTCTTTCGCCAGGTAATCCCCGGGTACCCGGTCCAATTTTGAGCAAAATGCAGAGTTTTATAAAAATTACTGCAGATCGGAGCCTAATTGCCGTAGCCAGACGAATAATATATCGTTATACGCGGAATGAACCATAGATTCGGACTATATAAAATTTATGCACATTCGGCATATATGTGGTTGGAGGGGAGGGGAAGAACCGGAAAATTCAAGATTTTTTTTGAAAAATGGGGGTTTGCCCATTTTTACAAAAAGTACAGGACATTATCAAAATACACATGGAAATAATCGCTGGAGTGTTAGGAACAAGAAAATAATTTCATTATTATCATATGAACAATAGAACACGACTTATTTCCCAAAGCGACATGTCTGTGCGCTACTGATTCAAGTCTCGAATGTCAACAAAATTCGTAGTTACCGCTCTGATAAACTAGACCGGAGTGACTAAAGCGCGCCAAATATTGCACTTTCTTGCACGTGCGTCACCAGTCTATTTTTAGACAATGCAGGTCACGTTGCAGCCATGAGAAACACTTGTGCTGGACAACAAAGACCTGTTTTCGTGCGGTATCCACTTGTTGCAAACCAGCGTATCGTATCCCCGTTCCGTATCAATTTATTAAAAAAAAGCATGGAACGCTCCGTTTCAAAATGCGAGAAAAGATACGCAACAGACCCGATAGCTTATTTGGCGGTTTTCCCCGTCACATCAAAGGAAGGATAATCTAAATGAACCCACCAATGTAGTAAATGGTGCAGTAACGCCACTCCCAATCAGAATTCACTCCAGTTACTTTGATGAGTCGCCCATTAATATCCGCCACAGCAATTACAATATAAAGGAACAGCTAGAAGCTGAAATAAATAGATCTGAAAATGGCTTTAAATTATGTCATCTAAATATTCAAGGTTTACTCAACTCCATAGACGAATTTAAAGAAATAATATCGAACTTAAACTTTCACCTGATAGCCATTACAGAAAGCTGGTTAAAACAGAATATTAGTAATAATATAGTAGACATCGAAAATTACACATTAGTTCGACAAGATAGATTAAACAAATCTAGAGGTGGTGTGTTCTTATACATATCTAAATCGCTTAAATGGAAATTTTGAGACGGGTTCGTTCATAATGATATCGGAGTAGAGTACCTTGTAATCAAATTAACTATCGATAGGAAAAAAATGGAATTATGGTAGCATATAAACCCCCCAAATGTCAGCTATACTCACATCAGTCACGTAGCAGATATCCTCCAACACCTATACTTAAATTACGATTACTTAATTGCGTTAGGCGACTGGAATATTAACATTTTAAGAAAAAACGAAAGCAGTACTAGACTCCTTCAGAGTATAATCAAGGAAGTTCACGGGAAACAATTCATTACCAAACCAATCAGAGTGACAGCGACGTCAAAGTCATTACTTGATTTAATCGTTTGTTCACAAGATTTAATTGTAAAGCAAATTGGGCAGAGCGAGTTACCAGGAATTACAGATCACCATATAACATACTCCATATTTGACCTGTACGCACCAAAACAATTTTAAAAAATTATCAAAATTAGAAATTTCAAAACCATGGACAAGTTTCGTAAAGACGCGGAAAATGTGCAATGGTATAAAATCGAAAGAAACGACGACGTAGATGCAGCGGTGGAGGCCTTGAATGATAACATTATCATTACCACGCCCCCCAGATAAAAATTCGTGTAACCAAACCTCCCGCCCCCTGGATTTCAAATCATGTAAGGGAATTCTGGAAGTTGCGCGACTTCTTTCATCTGAGATATGTACATACAGGAAGCCCAGACGCTCTCCTATCGTACAAATACTTCAGAAACAGAGCCAAAAAAGCAGTCAGAAACACAAAATTTAAGCATTATAACGAAACGGTAAATATGAATGTAAAAAATGCTAAAAATTTATGGTCTAACCTCAGAAGCCAGGGACTTTTACCAAATAAAAAGAGTAATGCGCTCTCCTCAGATACATTTCGGCCGAATGCGGTAAACGAGTTCTTTGTTAAGCCGAGTGCACCCTCAGATAGCAATGCAGCGGTGATTGATGAAACTAACACGTATCTTGAGCAACCCAACAATGACAAGTTCTTTTTTACCCCAGTAAGTAGCGAACAAGTACGTAAAATTTTTAACAAAATGAAATTAAAAGCATGCGGTTATGATGGCATAAACCAAACTGTTTTACAATATTGCATCCCCTTTTGCTTAAAAGCTCTTACGCACATTATTAATCTTTCCCTTTCCAAAGGTTGGTTCCCTCAAGAGTGGAAAAAATGGGAAGTAACACCTATACCTAAAGAATCCAACCCCACAGAAATAAAAGATGTATGACCTATTAGCATTCTATCCACAATGTCCAAAATACTCGGAAAAGTAAATTTATGAACAAATACTTCCACATATTCAAGGTTTCCTACCACACTTTCAATCTGGTTTCAGAAAAATGCATAGTACTTGCACTGCGCTGGTAGATATCGTAGACAATTTAAGTAAAAAAATAGATGAAAATTAAGTTACACTTTTAGTCTTGTTGGACTATTCAAGAGCGTTCGACTCGATCAATCATGAATTGCTATTGGCCAAACTGTATCACTATGGTGTTACGGGAAACGCGTTAAATTGGTTTCGATCATATCTCGCCAACAGAAAACAACGTGTGAAATATCGGGAACCGGAAGTCACATACTCTAAATGGTTAGTTGTTCAACAAGGCGTCCCTCAAGGAAGTATATTGGGTCCACTACTATACATGATTTACGTAGCTGATTTCGACCGCGCTGTCCAATATTGCCACTACCATCAGTATGCTGACGATTCGCAAATCTATATTCAGTGTAATACAGAAAACTACGATAATGTGATGACCAAACTTCAATTCGACCTTGATGCTATAACAAATTGGTCACGGAGAAACTCCCTTCAATTAAATCCATCAAAATCTTGCTTCATGATCATAGGAACTCATGGTACCCTTAAGAAACTTCACAAAAATGCACCTTCTCCTCCAACTCTTGGCAGTATACCGCTAAGCGAAGTGGATACAAGCAAACACTTAAATTGGGAGGCACAAGTCGAGTTTATTGTGAAAAACTGTATGGGGAAACTTAAATCTTTGTATCATTTAAAACATACTCTGGACGCTAATGTTGTCTTATGCAAGCACTCGTCCTATCCACATTAGACTATTGCGCTCCAATGTACAGTAATATATCCCAGGGCCTAAACTATAAACTTTAAAAAATTCAGAATTGTTGTATACGTTTCATATTTAACCTAAACAGAAAGGAACATGTATCCCTCTATTTAAAGAAACTTTCTTGGCTAAACATTAACAATAGAAGAAAATACTTAACACTCACCTTGATGCATAAAATACATACTTAAGAGTGGCTCCCCAAAATACTTATCCGATAAGATCTGTTCTCGTATAACATCAGCCGAACATAATATCCGCAAGAAGCGCAATCTAAAAATCCCCAAACATAAAATCGCCACATATAACAAGTCCTTCATTGTTACAGGGATCAGGCAATGGAACAAACTACCTGCACCATTGACTAACATTAATTGCCATCAAAGTTTTAAGAAAAACCTGAAGAACTTACTATTGTCCCAACAACTTCATTAACCTTCATATTTTAACAATTGCATCTGCACTTATACATCATATAATGCATACCTAACCTACCTACCCCCCCCCCCGCACACACATTGAACTACCGAAGACTTATTACTTACTTTACTCAACAGTATATATACTAATCTATTCAATGTATTATTTTATCATTGTACATTATCTTTATTGTATTATCATGATCATTATATGTTTTTTTTTCTTTTTGTTTTTATTCATTTATTGTATCTTTGACAAGGGTTGGTTGTAAGAACGGCCCATGAGGCCGAAACACGCCTGCTTAAATAAAGACCATTCTATTCTATTCTATTCTATACGCAGTGGAGGGTCAGTGTGGACGGGCATGCGCGCGTTCCGTTGCTTCGTTGCATCATCCTTCAGTGTGTAGTGAGCTCTGTGAATGACAGTACGTCCCACTGTCAATTTATTTTCTTTATTATCTTTATTATGGAGTGGGATAAGAAAAATACAATTGCATTGATTGATATATATAAGAAATATGGAATCCTGTGGGACCCAAAAGATCCGGAGTACTACAACAAAATTCGTAAACAAGATAAAACGTAATTAATGAAAATATATGCGGCTGCTGCCACTTGCTGCGTGTACTCATGGTCATTTGAGACCAGACGGTGAATAAAAAGAACGGACCACCGTATCGCACTCCCGTATCAATCATGCTACAGGGTGGATGATACGGAAGTGAAGTGAAGGAGAATATTTTCTAGGGGAAGAACACATTTTAAATACTTATTACTTTTAGGGCTATAGGAGAGTAAGCTTTACAATGCCACTAAAAGGCATATGTAAAATGCTCTTTCTTGGTTTTATACTACATTGCTTCTTAACCCTTAACCGCTGTCGTGAACAGTGGCGTCTCGTGACCTCAAATTTGGCCGGGGCTTATTTTTTAAAGAATTTAAAATATAATGACAATTCACATGAATTACAAAAAATAGGTATTTTTTTCTTCTAGACTTCAAAACTGGACTTACTTTTTTGAAAGAATTTAAAATGTAATGACAAATTACATGAATTACAAAAAAACGGGTATTTATCTTCTTCTAAACTACAAAACTGGACTTATTTTTTTAAAGAATTTAAAATATAATGACAATTCACATTATTACAAAAGAAACAGGTATTGTTGTGAAACATACCTTTCTACGAACGTTGACTCCTGTTCTTCTGCTCAGCAAATTTTGTTATTACTTTTTCGTTGAAGCCCTCTATGTTTGAAATGTATTCTTTTTCTATTGTAAGCAAGTGCCAAGGCATTTGGTCTGTCTTGCCCCATTGCATTTCTTAAGCAGGTTTTAATACGTTTCAAGGTGCTGAAACATCGTTCAGATTCAGCTCTTGCCACTGGAGTTATTAAAACTATGTTTGTCATTTTTACTGTTTCTGAAAAGGTACCCTCTAAATAATTTTAAATATAAAATGAATGCAATCTACTGATAGAGTTTATGTTTTTCAACTCTTCACTCAATAAAGAACACGAAGTTCCCTCTTTAGTTTTCCCTCTTCTATGAAGGGATAATAAATCTGGGAAGATGCCTCTGTTTAAAGATTGTTCTCTTTCATTATGTCCTCGTAGAGCAAGTTCATGTCGACCACAGAATTTTAAGCAATCGATAATTCTATTTAATATATGCCTATTTTTCCGGACAAATTCATTGTGTCTTGTAATTGACAGCCTATGTCCTTCATCAATTTGTGTTCGAACATCAACCCTGCCAAACTCACTCAAACATAGCGAATGAAAGCCACCAAAACACTACAGAACAACACGCGAGATCGAACGCGACGCAACGGAACTAGCCCCGAATCAACACTCAAATCCATTGCCCTCTCCCCTCCTCTCTCTGCTAGCATGGGACCTTCACTGTAGCGTAGGTGGGTGTAGGCCACGCCTTCCTTTGCGACGTGGCCCGGAAAACGATAATTGACATCAATGCCGCTAGGAGCGCTGTCGTATCCATCGCAACAGACGATGAATTTACGTGGGTAAAAATCGCCTTTTAAAGGACTGTGTGATAGTTATGCGTTATGGTGATTGATAATTACGTGAATACGTCCGTTTTCCTTTAGGGGCTAAGCCCCGGAAGCCCCAAGCGACGAGACGCCACTGGTCGTGAACGTTTCGGGCACTAACACAGTCGTGCGGTCCACAGGACCTCTAAGAAAAAAGGAATGTAACTATATCAGGACATATTTTAAATGATGTGAATTTAATCATGTTGTATGCTTTGTTATTCACTGAACACAATTACATAGTTTTGAGAGCGAAACATTCTTTTTTAACTTTTCAAAAATAGTATTTTGTTTATATTGTCAGTTTAAGGAAAACAAATTCACTAAGCCAAAATATATCTTAACTGAGTATTTACACACAGCTGATCAACGTGAATTTAGTCCTTAGTTATTGTTTAACATTCATTCTTCAAAACCACGGGTCCCTATATTCAGTATATGCCATTCTCTTGTCTATTGATCATAATAATCGTCGGTGATTTTAACTCTCAAACACAGTCGTGACGTCCGCGGGACTGCAGTATATAAATAAAACACCACAGAAGCAGATAATGCAACATTTACCTTCACCCTTTCACAGCACACTGAAGTTAAGGAAGGTACTGAGAGATAGGTAGCCTCAAGGTCAAAATTAATGGCGGGGTAACAAGCAAAAGGAACGCACCGGAAGGAACATATTTTTTTCCGTCGTTATTCAGATAACGATACGATACGCAGTTTCAAAGACATGCTCCACAATGCCGCTGGAGAATACATATTCAGCTTCAGCTTCTTGAAATGTAATTTATACAGCGTGTTTCAAAATGATTTGAACGATTTCAACTCCTCATATGTTTTTTATTAATTGTGAAATTTACTTAAAATTTTACACATAAGTACTATAACTGTCCAAGTTTTAGTGGTAAAAATAAAAATTGTAATACAGTAACTCACGAATGCTCAATATGAGCCCCCTTTGTTACCCTGCATACATCAGTTCGGTAGTCCAATTCTTCCCAGACCCGTTTCAGCGTGTTTTTTGATGAGGCTTCTCAGTCCCGCAGATACATTTGGTTGTTTACTCGTCCCGTAACATGGAACAACGTAGCCTCATCACTGAAACACACTTCGTTCAAAAAATCATCATCACTGCACAACTCTTGGAATGACTCACAAAACTCATAGCGGGACTTGTGATCATTAGGTGTTAAATGTTGTAACAACTGCACTCGATAGGGATGCATGTGTAAACGCTTACGCACTATGTGCCACACAGTTGTTCGAGACATTTGAAGTTCTCGACTAGCTCTCGCTGTAGACTTTTGAGGGCTGCGTTGAAAACAAGCTCGAACTCTCTCGACATCTGCCTCAGACGTGGAAGGCCTACCAGACGATTTTCCCTTGCAAATGCATCCTGTTGTCTTGAAGTGTTGATACCAATTGCGAATGGAGTTCTTTGATGGTGGTTCTTTACAAGACACTCACAACAGACTGACTAACGTGAAATTGTAGGATGCAAAATGCTTAATCTGCACCACAGGCAGCCATCTTGCAACTTGTCACTCTGCCACCTGGCGGAAGAACTCCGAATTACTACGTCCGTGCCAAACAAAACTCGAGGATGTGGTCGAAAGTATATCAACGATTAAAATTGTATTGACAGTGTTTTAACGCTCATGGAACGATTTCTTATCGTTCAAATCATTTTGAAACACGCTGTACATGTGGCTAATGAAATTTTAAACTATACGCTCTCATTTCTCCTCCCTTCCCTCCCCCCCCCCCCCCGCACCAACAAATGCATGCGCAGACTAATTTATTTAATACTACCTTAAAGGGTGTTTCAATTGCCTATTTCGGTAATGTTAGCCTAATCGTCACAAGTTCATTTTCCCCTTTCACAGAAACCATTAGGTTTGTGAAGATTAAATTTTAACTTAAGGTTTATGAGTATGGCCTATGACTTTAGCACAGGTTTTCCTATTATTGTGACGATATTTACAATATCCACTGAAAATCGAATCCGAGACATCTTGATTACAGGCCGATAATATAGCGTTAACGGTGTTCCTATTCCTACAAAAGCAGAAACAGTGATTGCGATATGGGTTTTGCCCCTCTCCTTCAAAACTGATTAAGGGGGGCCTATATAAATCGGTAGCATCATTTCCCCCTGCAGTTTCATAGTATGTTAAATATTTGCATTCAGTAATGGAATTGATATGCAAGGAAAACTGTATTCCATGTCGAATGGAAAAATAATAAGAATACACGGTCTTGAAGTCTAACCCTGAACTATATTTATCAGATCAGACTAACGAGGCTCTGGCGTCTGGGTTGTACATGCAGGCTTGTGATTGTCCCTTCATGTATCTCATTGTATTACCATTCACCCTCATCTTCGCGATTACCCAAAAGTGGCAGAAATTTGAAGTTAAATCAAATCAATCGGAGTCTACTTTGAATCCTGCTTGCATTAGGGTAGACTGTTGCACCACTAGAAACATCGTACTGATTACGTAGATCATTTTCCAAACTATTGTGGGTATTGTTAGCACTGTATTGTCAAAATCATTTGTTTGACACTCGAAAAGCATTCAAGGATTTCCTCTTATCGCTGGTGAACCCCGAACGAAAGGTCATCTTTCCAGGTGGTTGCCAGTTTTGGTTGCAAGTCCTTCACCCTTCTGGCTTTAACTCGAAAAAGACGCAACTGTTAAAATTCAAATTTGGAGGCAGCACCATTATAATATTTTCATTATTTTTCGACAGCCGGTGGAGGCATACAGTAGTTCGGATTCTAGTTTAAACTGTATGTCTATACGGCGTAGGTTTTAGAAGCCATATCGGGTGGGTCCACGCAGAGCCCGTCCATGGTGACGAGCTTGTGGCAGAAGTGCAACGTTGTACAGTTAGGTAACTGCGGCTCGCCGCGTTCTTGAGCGAAAGAAGTTTAGGCCTACATAAAACTATCCAGTTTAAAGGTGCGTCCCCAGTATGCCAGTTGGCAAGGCCGCGCGAAAAAGCCGAGCAAGTGGGTACGTGTCGTTGGCCTGTGTCGACAGCCCTGTTGCCAGGCCGAATCCAACCCGACTAGTAGCGGTTTTCTTCAAAGGAAATCGTGCCGACGCTCGAAGTAGAGGACGCAACGACTGGCGCCGAGCGTGTCTGGGGAAGGATTAGTTCTTGTTTCTTCAACGTTTGATCGTGGAGTGGAGTGGAGGAGTGGACGGACTCGCATGTTACAGCATTATAGAAATATAGAATAAAAACATATAACTTATTTTAAACCTTTAAAGCTCACGTCATTGCTTTTTACAAATTTTTAAAACGTTTAAAACACAGTATTGTAACGTTTTTAGACTTGATTAAAACACATTTTGATACTTGATATTTGATTCTCTGGTTATTTACGTGTTTTGTAACTTTGTCTTTTCATACAATCAATGTCATTTTGCTTATTGTGGACAGAAATCTGTTCAGTGGCTGAAAATATATATTCAGTTAATAGTGTTGCCCACGAGACGAGACTTTGGCCTGTCTCGTCTCGTGTAAATGCTGTGAAATGCTGTCTCGTCTCGAAAATAGTCGTTTGTCAAAGGGACACATGATCAATCTCGTCTCGTCTCGAATTTTTAAAAGCCTGTCTCGTCTCGTCCCGTGGGCAACACTATCAGTTAACAATGAAACATATCGTAATGAGTACCCGTGGGTCACGCTTAAAACACCTGGCTCTGTTTTCTTTATTTTTTTTAACAAGTGCTTAAAACACTTATAAAATTGAATAGTATATGTATGAAAGAGATTTGTTCCGCACTGGATACGCTGCACATAGCTGTTAATCAAGGGCGTACTTAGAGAGGCTGTCAAGCGAGTCCGGATCCCCACTTCCCGAAAGACCTACTAAGTACAAAAATTAAATAATGAAATAAAAAAAAATACTACCTCTGTCCCATAATTATTGTCCGGTACACTTTTGTTTGTTGTCCCAAAATACTTGTCCAATATTCAAACTGTGACATTGGTGTATACAGAAGAAGAAAATGAAACACGGGAATGAGTCATACAACGTTATTACTGAATGATCAGTACAAATTGGCCGATCAAGTATCCAAAAGAACATACATAAAAAGTTAACATTTTGGCATACCGGACTATAATTATGGGACAGAGGGAGTAACTCAAATTAAATAGCTAATGAAAATATACTTGTTGTTTAATCCAGGGTTATTTATTCCCGCCAAACATATTGGAAGGCAATGATTATATTGGGATCATTCGACTTCGAATGATAGTACCAAATAATAGTGCTATAGTCCTTTTCTTTCCCCTTTGGGCTCCCGACGGCGGCACTAGGGAAGGGTTCTTTTCCCAGTACATTTGCACTTGAGAGCAATCCATAAACCAGAATCCTTCCGCTACCACAATTTGTTCATGCGAGGTCAACCGCGAAGACGAAAGTGTACTTTCTAAAAGCAAATCCTAGACCCTGCGCCTTTCCCGCCCCCTAAGGCACACTCGGCGGCCGTCCGGACGCCAACTCCCGTCAAATCGCGTGCGATATCTCCGCTATGGAAGCCACTAGCTTCAAAATTACTTCAAGTTCTCAGAATTACAGTTACAAATACAATCAAAATAAGCACGTACCTTGTCACAGGGGATGTTGGAAATGTTGTGCTCGTGCATCCACACCTTTTTGACATGTTTTCAGGAAATTTCGCATAGCTTTGGTAAGAAGACATGCTAAAAGGACACTTCAGTTTCTTAACAGCTCCGGCTTAAGAGTGGCAACTGAAACACATGGATGGTCTTGACCATAACTTGTGGATTTCTTTCTTAACCCCATTCCACTTCAGTAACTTCGCGATCTCAGTTCAGTCGTATTTTTAAAGTGGTTACTAAAACAAGTGTTCTTGCGATTTTCTATTGTTTTGTAAAGTGTTTGTTAAGTGTTATTTTCGTTTTGCTATAGTTTTAATAATGGCCCATACGTACACATTACAACAAAAAGTTTTTATGTACGATTCGTATGTGATTACAAATTCTTGAGGGGACGTTCGTAGACGATTTTCAACATAATTCCCAGGTGTGCCTGTTCCACACAGAAATACCGTGCGAAACCTTGTGAACAAATTCAGGGAAACAGGATCCATTCTCGATAAGAAGCGAACGGTAAAACGGCGTGTACTTACCGAGGATAAATTGGACGAAGCCGGAGAAAGATTAGAACATACTCCTCAAAAATCGCTCCGACCACTTGCACAGGAAACAGGAATTTGCGTAACAACAACATGGCGAGCTACCAACATTTTAAAATGAAACCGTACAAGGTCACTGTTGTCCAGGAACTGCTACCACGCGATAACCAGAGTCGGGTAAATTTCTGTAACTGGATTTTGGGGAATGTTAATGGTGGGGTAATTGATCCACGTTTAATATTCTTCTCTGACGAAGGATAGTTCCACATAAGGGGCCATGTTGCGTCACAGAATAACAGGTATTGTAGCTCAGATAAACCCGATTTTATACACGAAACCCCTTTCATGACCAGAAAATTGGTGTTTGGTGCGCAGTAAATGCATACAGAGTTATAGGGCCAATATTTTATGAAAATACCATAAATGCACAGAGATACAGGGACGACACACTCACACCATTCTTCGAACAAGTAACTTATATTGAATGCCAGTCAGGGTTTTTCCAAAAAGACTCTGCCACCTCACACACAGCTGAAGAGTCGTTGGATTTCATTCAATAAATATTTGAAAACTGGGTCATTACCAAAGAATTGTGCCCCCCACGGTCCCCTGATCTCACCGTATGCGGTTTTTATCTATGGGGTAAATTGAAAAATAAAGTCTATGCAACAAACCCCCACACATTAGACGAACTGAAGGAGAATATCAAAAGAGAAACTGAAGCAATTTCAGAAGCTGAACTGTTGCGTGTAAATGAAAATTTCCTGAAAAGATGCCAGAAATGTGTGGATGTGATTTCCAGCATCTCTTGTGACAAGGTACGTGCTTATTTTGATTATAATTGTAATTGACACTTTAATGATTGTAACTGTATTTGTTGCAGGAATGAATTTGCAATAATTATCATAACATAGTAGGTCATTACAGTAAAAAATTGGCATCTCTGAGAGTCCGATCTGCAACCTTCCAAAATATTTTTTCTCAATTATTAAGGGCCGTGCCCTCCCGTCCCTACACTTTCAATTCCAGTATTGCCATGAAGCCAGAAGTACACTCAGCGTAGAGAAATGATTGTAGTTTAGTGAAACAAAAATAGGGGACGGTGCCAGTGGCGCCATCTTAAATGAGCCTGTGGGGCTCGAACCCACACAATAATTTGGCTGTTATTTCTTTTTTTAGAAATAAAGTCTCTGCGATAACGGAAACAGAAGATTTCATCATTATAGACTGAAAGAATTCTCGCAAGTTTTATTACTAACTGTTTTCAAAATGTTACATAATTTTTATGAGTATATTATTTACACCATCCACGGTCATCGCTATTACAAATCTAAGGGAGGTTGAATAAGGGCTTATAAACAGGATGAGGATTGCACTAAAAACTCGTAAAATAAGCAGGCAAATAAGAACAAAATACAAAATAAGTACTAATCGTTCTGCACATCGCCCTACGACGCCAGCGGTCCCAGGTTCGATTCCTGGCCTGGGCATGGGTGTTTGAGAGTTTTCATTCATCAATTTCAGTATCTTCGCAAATTAGTCAAAAGTGGCACAAAAAGCCAAGTAAGATAAATGAAATCAAATCAAACTAAACGTGCTGAACATTAGAACACTATACTTGTGAAACATGAATACCACTCACTCAGGCACATAGTGGTTCGGATCCATCTTTAAACTATAGGTCCAGTCCCGATTAACCTTAAAACACCAACTCACGGCCGCATGCACCAACGCCGATTATTTCGAAGTTCAGATGAACGAGATCAATTTTAATCCACTCTAAATTAACTTGGTTTAAAGATTTGCATTGCACCAACGAAAAACGACGTTTACGAGATCCCGTTCAACTGATCCGAGAGTAATTTGTAAGGCTATACCTGATTGGTTTGCTAAAACAAATTACAATCAAGAACCGCCTAGAGTAGTGTTAAAGTATCAACATGTAGGAGAAGAAAGTAATTCGGGCTGCAAACTTCTCTGGATTTGAGATATGTACTAATCAACCTTGCGAAGAGTACAAGGATGTAGTAGAGTATAGAAAAATAATAATATTACAAAAGAACTGACGGCACAATACAAAAGGAGAAGGAGAAAGTAATGAACCTTCTTCTACGGGACAGAACCTTAGCTCTTAACGCTTTAATGTCTTACGAAATGCATTCGATTTTGATGCTACTGATGTCTGTGGTATTTGAATTTTTCATTTCTTAATTCTTATATATTTATATTGTCCTGTCGTGTAAATTGTCAGTAACATGTATTTTCGTAAATTTATACAAAAATATTTCTAACATGTAGCAATATCGTAATATTTACCTTGCACTTGCACGTAATATGTGACATTTATATATGTTGTGTATTCTGGGGGTAGAAAATATTTAGAAACATTACGACTTTGTACCACAGAACCACAAATTATTATTATCTTTATTATTTTGACAGTTTTTACACAGTTCTCGAATTATCAGCATTGCACGCCCAAAATCTCTAGCGTCTGCACGCACTTGATATCACTTTCCACTCTTTTTCTACTAAAAAAACAACTGCCTGCAGTCGAAGCGTCAGTTTCGTGAACCAGAATCAGCCACCAAAACGGTGGCGAATGGCCGATCAGAAGATAAACTCGTTTTGATGTTCCTAGATCGCGATCAAATGTTGAACAGTCTTCTTGCAATGGAATTTTCCAATGATGTTTTCCCGATCCGAGTTTAAATTTTGATCTTCGTTGATGCACTCGGCCATCAATCAATCAATCAATATAGCCTGACAAGATAAGTCCCGATATGCGCAGATCGCTGCAGAGCACTTCCTATTACGTCATCCTCCCCACCACTCTTCTACTCACTGGTCTGGCGTTGAGAGTACCAGTGGTGCCAACTCAGCAAAATTAAGCTAAAACAAATATGACAAACAATTTTCACTGTTTAGCGTGACGGTGCATGCAGGCTCCTATTATATCGGTGGTTCATTTTATTTAATCCGGTCTTTGAAAATGCGTGCGGTTCGCCGATCGTAAACTGTAGTATTACGCACGTGCGTTAAGGTTTATAACGAAGAGAAACTACAGGGCGAATGACTTCATTTTCTGAATGCGACATCGAGCAGTGGCCAGGTTTTTTTTTTCGTTTGTTTATAATACAACAATCACTACGAGAAAGCAATCTGATAACACGCTTGCCTCGTGTTATTTTCTAAAGCATTGAAATGTTCATGCTCCTTACTCTTGGCTGCAAGATTCTTACTTTGAAAGAGATGGACTTATGGACGAGCGTGTAGATGAACTGATAATTAGACTTGGTGAAGCCGATTCAGACACGGACACAGATTCATCGGTAGACACAGACTCGGATGAGTGGGAGAGTGAAACTGAAGAAGGAGAACTGGAAAACATTTAGAAAGTGAGCTCAGTTCTATCGTTTATATATTTTTCACTTTGCTATCGTTTTATTTCATACATTTCTTATGCTGGTAAGAAATATCCCTAATATAACTTAATTCATTTAAGGTTTAAAGGGAAAATATCAAAATGTATTTAGAATTTAGCGTAATCAATAGGTAGCGTAGGTGACGGGATACTAATTCATGCCTTTCACATTCAAATTTCATTGAAAATTCTCAGACGATTTCCGCTCCCTCAATGTTGCAACACTGCAAACGAACGTCGCCCCAGACAATGGAGTGGGGAAATGTGATGCGAGGTGCGCAAACAATGGATTGCAGCGTCTTGTTTTTAAAATTGTCAAGTTATACCACTCAGAAATGCCCGCGACGGTTTTTAAACAGAGACGCCTACATTATCTGGCCAGAGAACAAGAAAAGGTATTTTATGGCAAATCGTTAGCCTATTATTGCATAAAATTTAAAACAAATCTCCGGGATCAGCCCACAAATTTCCTAAAATCATGCCAGAAACGAGTGGATGCACGAGGACAACATTTCCAACATCCCTCGTGCTTATTGTGAATGTAATTGTAACTATAATTCTGAGAACTTGAAGTCCGAAGCTAGCAGTTTCCATAGCGGAGATATCCCACGCGATTGACGGGAGTTAGGAGTCCAAGCGGCCGCCGAACGTGCCGCCGTCAGGCGCCCTAAGAGGAAAGAGCAAGATTTATTATAGCTCTTGGGGGAAGTGGGGAGCGGGGAACATGCCGCTGACCAACCAGAGAACAGACCACCTAGCGGTGGAGCCGAGGGTTACGCAGTTGCGGGAGGAAGCTGCAGCTCTAACTTCGTTCTGCACGTTGCTGTGTTGCCAATTCACCGCGTTGCTGATGGTGTTTTGCCCCAGTGTTGATTCCTGTTTGTTATGAGCGGAATGTAGGAATAGCATACGTGGGAGTAATTGTTGTCGCATCGTGTATTGCCTAACTGCATTGTTTCTTCGATAAACGTGCATGTGGCATGTGATGTGAGTAGAGCAGGTGGCCGGGTTCAACGCCCGAAAATGAGGCTCGGTGAGGCTCGCCTTAATGGATTTCTCTCGTAAGGCATGAGCCTCATTTTCTCACAGTGTTGCCAGCTCACCCCAAGAATATTCCACCATGATATTTTACAAGCGAAGCTAACCTACGAATGGGAGTTGGCAACACTGGCAACATTAATTGCGGTTCAATATTGCCAACTCACCCTAAGAATATTTCACCATGATATTTTACAGGCGAAGCTAACCTACGAATGGGCAACACTGACTAGTGGAGGTGGCCGGGTTCTGCAATATTAATTGCGGTTCAATATTGCCAACTCACCTTAAGAATATTCCACTATATGATATTTTACAGGCGAAGCTAACCTACGAATGGGAGTTGGCAACACTGGCAACATCAATTACGGCTCAATATTGCCAACTCACCTTAAGAATATTTCACCATATGATATTTTACAGACGAAACTAACCTACGAATGGGAGTTGGCAACACTGGCAACATCAATTGCGGTTTAATATTGCCAACTCACTCTAAGAATATTTTACCATGATATTTTACAGGCGAAGCTAACCTACGAATGGGCAACACTAACTAGTGGAGGTGGCCGTGTTCTGCAACATTAATTGCCAGTGTTGCCAACTCACTTATTTAAGAATATTTTACCATATGATATTTTACAGGCGAAGCTAACCTACGAATGGGAGTTGGCAATACTGATTAGTGGAGGTGCACGGGTTCAAGAACATCAATTGCCAGTGTTGCCAACTCACTCTAAGAATATTTTACCATGATATTTTACAGACGAAGCTAACCTACGAATGGGCAACACTGACTAGTGGAGGTGGCCGGGTTCGGCAACATTAATTGCCAGTGTTGCCAACTCACCCTAAGAATATTTTACCATGATATTTTACAAGCGAAGCTAACCTACGAATGGGCAACACTGACTAGTGGAGGTGGCCGGGGTTGCGTCCGAATCAGCAGCAGATGTCACCTGCACCGTTACATCCGGGACTCAGCCAATCTCTGTTGTCCGAATTTGCGGTAGACGTGGAGTCGGAGGGAAGAGCAGAGAGGCGCGACAGATGCACGCTTGAACTCGCTGTGACGCTGCGCTTGGCAGCCATATTCTAACTTTTATTTTGTACAGGCAACATTTACTGATTAGAGGATGTAAAACTCAGTTATATTTTAATATTTTATCGATAATGAATGCAGAAAAATTGAAAATGATAAAATAGCGTGTTATATTTTTAATATGAGTAGTTAGGTGGAAATTATTTTGTTTGTTTGCGCCCCACGCGGTGGGTGAAGTTCGGGCTGACACCTGGCGGGAAAAATGACAGGCGTACTACAAGGGGACATGCAGATTCGGACAACTTGGACGTGACTTCGACGGCACGCGAGAGCAACGGGGAGAGAACGGGGTGGAGCACTTGCCAATCCGGACACGGCTTTTGTAAACCTCTCGGGAACGATGTGCCACACACACGTGCGCGCGCGCGTGCCTGTATTGTGACGCAAGCAAACAAACAAAATAATAATAATTGTTTTTAGGATTCCTGGCCCCTAACCCCGCCAGGGTGCGTGGTGCCCAACCCAAAAAGGTTCTAACGGCTGCGGCTCTAAATAACCGCACCTCTGTAGGGTTTCACGTGTTTTTTTTTTTCCCCCAAACTTCCATGAAACCTTACAGAGGACCTCCGTAATGCATGCAACGTGTACTAACGACTCTAGTGTTATTTTGATGTTGTAATATTTTTGGATATAGAGTTTTATTGTGAGATATAGATAAAAATAATTATGTTTATTATAATATTTTTTTGATGAAGATGGAGAATGTATGTGCGTGTGTTACAAATAAAGTTGCATGTTTTTTTCTAGTGTGTGTGTGTATGTTTTTTTGATGTTTCGACAGCATCTGAAACGATAAAAAAGAATTTTATTGTTAATTTTCTCGTGTAAAAAAAACAACAACAAATTTTTTTTGTGCAATCTACTAGATTGGTAGAAAAATATATTAGTGGGCAATAAAATCTGAAGAAGATTTGTGTCTAGCAAAAAATAAGCTAAATAGAATCACACATGCATACAATATTTATTTATTTTTCTATCTATAATTATATTTTTCTTATATATTTTTTTTATTTTTTTTATAGAGTTGATTAAAGCACATATTTGAGGAAGGCAACACCACCCATATATAAATAAACATACCCCGAAAAAATGCGCTCCATGAAAAGTTGCCCTGTGTGCAAAACAGCCATATCAAGCAAAAATTTTGCAAGACATTGTCGCACCTGCGTGCCAGGCAAGCATTTGGCTGCCACCGAACTGTGTTCCGGATGCAATAAACATATTACAATTGCGTATGTCAAGAAGCATAAGCTTACTTGTCTAAGCAAAAATACATCTGGGGCCCAGCCTTCGACCTCCACCAAGAGGAAGGCAGAAGCAGCCTCCATCAATGCACCACCCGCTAAACGCGTCAAGCCTCCAAAAGCAGACCGGTCTGCTTTCGGGGGAATATTAGGAGATTACGTTCAATTGTCGGATGGCTCTTGCGATGTTCGTAGCTTTTTAGAGGGGAAGCGAGCAGAAATAGTTTCTATTTTTAGTAATGCACTGGCTACGCACTCCTCCACTAAATTCTACGCATCGCTACGTTGCTGGTACAAGAAGCCGTCTGGTGAAATTTACAGGTTCTGCCACAACACCAAGGCGAAGATGCTGCATCTGGCGGATGTCGACAACCTCGAGGTCATCTACAATAAGTTTGTCGAGGAGCTGCTGGCAAAGCAAGAAGAACATGAAGCTAAGGGCTCGGGGGGTTCGCTGTGTGGTGAGCGTCACGAACTGCGCGTCAAACTTTCCAAGTTTGTGCCTCTCTCCGCCTCCAGCTACGTCCCCTTACCAGAAGCGATTGTGGAAAAAAAGGCTGTCCTGAACATTCAGAACAGAGACGCCAAGTGCTTCGTTTGGTCTGTGCTTGCAGCGTTGCACCCTGTCGACTGGAAAAACCATCCACACCGAGTTAACCACTACCTACCCTACGAGCCAGAGCTGGAAGATGCCATTGCTGGGATCAACTACCCGGTGGAGGTCTCGGATATTCGCAAGTTCGAGGCCCGTACACATAACCCTCGGTTGGCCATCAATGTTTATGGCCTCATTGGTGAAAATGTGGTGTACCCTATCCGGGTGAGCGACGTAGACGACGATAGGGCGCAGAAAATTCATCTTCTGCTCATCAAGAACGAGACCCACCACCATTACACCCTCATCCGTTCCCTCTCTCGGCTTGTTTCGAGCCAGCTGAGCAAAGACAAAACCCACATAGAAGTTTGTCCCAGGTGCTTGTCTAAATTTCGTAATCGAGAACAGCAGGATTACCAGCGCATCAGAGGTCGCAACATCGCTGCCGAGAAGCTCGCTCGCCACAAGCTCTACTGCAAAGCCAACGAACCTGGGCTGGCAGACTTGCCCGAACCTGGCGACGTGGAGCGTTTCCGCAAGCACGGTGCCATGGTAGAGCACCCCGCTATCATCATCGCGGATTTCGAGGCCTTTCTCAAACCCCTGTCTACTTGCGATCCCGATCCTGAAGTTTCTTCCACCACCCCTTACCAACTCCACGAGGCATCCAGTTTCGCATACGTTGTGGTGCGACGAGATCAACACATCGCGCCCGAGCCCTACGTGTACCGTGGTCCCGACGCAGCCAAACACTTCCTCGAGAGGATGGTTGTGGAAGCCAACGAGATAGGGAAGGTGCTGTTGACCCCCAAGTCTATGCTCCCACTGTCCCCCGATGATCAACGTAGACACGACGAGGCCATCACTTGCCCTGTCTGCGTCGAGGAGTACACCGCCAACAACCGTAAAGTCCGACACCACGATCACTTTAACGGTAGGTACGTTGGTCCTTGGTGCAACAACTGCAACCGCTTGGCCCGAGACCCGCGCTTCATCCCTGTGTTTTTTCACAATGGCTCGGGGTACGACTTTCACCACCTGATCAAACATCTTGGATACGACAATGCAAGAATCAACGTCCTGGCACAAAATGAGGAGCGTTATATTAGCGTCAGCAAGTGGGTGCCGATCCCCAACTCAAAAAACAGGAGCATCGAGCTTCGCTTCCTCGACTCCCTGAGGTTCCTCCCAGCCAGCCTCGATGCTCTTGCAGGGAAGCTGAGCAACGAACAAATGCTTATTACCTCTGCAAATTTTCCAAACTTGGACGCCGGTCTCTTCAGGCGTAAGGGGGTCTACCCCTACGAATACATCACAGACCCTACCAAGTTTGCGGAGACGTCGCTACCTCCCCAGGCGAAGTTCTACAGTCAGCTACGAGGCTCGAACATCACCGACGAAGAATATCATCACGCCCAGTCCATGTGGCGCGAGCTAGGTTGTCGAACTCTCGGAGACTACCACGACGCCTACCTCAGACTTGATGTGACGCTCCTCGCCGACGTGTTCCAGACGTTCCGGGCGACCGCAATGAAGATCTACCACCTGGATCCCGCCTACTTCTATAGTCTCCCCGGACTGGCGTGGTCAGCCATGTTTCTGGTGACGAAAATCAAGCTGGAGCTTTTTTCGGACGTAGACATGATGCTGTTTGTGGAACGTGCCGTGCGGGGTGGAATGGTCCAGGTGTCGCAACGGCACGCGCGCGCCAACAACCATCACATGGCTACTGGCTACGACTCCACCCAACCGTCCAGCTACATCATGCACACGGACGTGAATAACTTGTATGGGCACTCCATGATGCAGCCACTCCCCTTTAGAGGGTTCGAGTGGGCTGACCCTTCCAACTTCGACGTTGAAGGTTTCGACGATTCGAAACATGGGTTCTTCGCCGAGGTGGACCTTGAGTTCTCCGAGAAGCTGCAGGATTTGTTCTGCGATCTTCCCCCTGCACCCGAGTTCAAGTGTCCACCCGATTCCAACCAGAAGAAGCTCGTCATGGATTTCGAACCCAAGAAGAATTACGTCCTTCACTACCGGAATCTCCGGTGGTTGATGCAGCGAGGGGTCACAGTCCACGTAGTTCACCGCATCCTCAAGTTCGAGCATTCTCCATGGTTGCGTCCATATATTGAAGTCAACACTGAACACCGCACCGCAGCCACGTCCGAGCTTGATAAGGATTTCTTCAAGCTCATGAATAATGCGGTGTTTGGCAAGACCATGGAGAATGTACGGAATCGCGTGGACATAAAATTGGTGACGAGGAAAGAGCAATGTCGTCAGCTTGTCGCGAGTCCATTGTTCAAGTCTCGAACAATCTATAACGAGCAGCTGGCTCTGATTCACATGAGGCAAGGTGTGGTGAAACTCACCAAGCCCATCTACGTTGGAGCCACTGTTCTGGATCTGAGCAAGCTCCACATGTTCGAGACGTACTACGACATATTACGTCCACACTACGGCCACAACATCTCGCTTCTCTACACGGACACGGACAGCTTGGTGTACCACGTTCGCACAGCCGACGCATACGGGGATATAGCCTCAGTTCCAGCTCTTGAAGAGCTCTTCGACACCTCGGGCTATCCCCAGCCGAACCAGTACGACATCCTGGCCCGCAACAAGAAGGTGCCTGGCAAACTCAAAGATGAGAAGGACGGAGACGTGATTCTCGAGTTTGCAGGTCTTCGCGCCAAGGCCTATACCATCAAAGCCGAGGGTAGCGTTACCAAGAAGGCCAAGGGTGTCGGCAGACAGGTGGTTCGTGAGCATCTCACATTCGAGGACTTCGTGGATTGCCTCAAGACCAGGTCGTCGGTTCTAAGAGCAGAACAGCGCATCCAGAGCGTCGACCATGTGTTGACCACCAACAAAGTGAGGAAGATTGCTCTGGATCCCAACGACGACAAGAGGTGCGTCCTCGAGTGTGGAATCCACACACTGCCGTGGGGGCACTATCGCTTAGCAGAAAGCAAAACCTGCAACATATGCCCATCTTCAACAGAAGATTCATAAAACAAAACAAAAAAAAAACAAAAAAAAACAAAACATTTTGTTAGTCATTACAAAAAAAAAAAAAAACACTGACTGTTATTACAAAAAAAACTTTGAGCGTATTTTAAATAACCAGCATACCTATGAATCTCTTTGGTTTCCGAAAACAAACCAACATGGAGACTGTACACCGCGCGACGACAGATCATGAATTTCTACCTTCCATGTTAACTAAACTCAACGGTCTACTGATTGTTCACCTTAACAGCATTTGGACGAAATTGGATGACGATGTGGGCAAGATGTTTTACGTCTTCAACAACAATTTACATTTTTACAAAATTCCGATCGACGGAAAACTTCAAATCACCGTGAATCCGGAAAACGTAGGCGAAATCAAAATATCTACCGGCAAGAATATTTTTCGAATCAAGCACGACAAGATGCTTTCTAACATTACGTACGATGTTTCTGCAGGAGATTGTTTATACGTTGAACTCCTAGGAGATTACGACAAACTTATTCCTCTCTTCGTAGAATTACGAATCGTCTATCCTATTATAAATAACCGTTAACCAAAATGCCTAACGATATTTTCGGCCACACCAAACGTGTAGACCACGCAGAAGAGATTCTCATGTTGGACGTCAGAATTAAAAAGTTGAGGAGCGATTTGATCGCTTTGCAGGAGACCTTAAACAAAAGTTTAGAGTCGGAGATTGCTACGCTCCAAACGCAATGTCTGGACCCCATTCTGAAAATCGATTCCGAACTGAAAACGCTCATAAAAAATTATGTCGACGTACCTTCTTACGACAACGTTCAAAATATACAGTTGAGCGTGGATAAGCTTCAAAATGATTTGGCCAAATTACAACAATTTCAATCGAAAAATGAAGATTTGGAAAAATTGAAACTCGAAATCGAAGAACGAACTTCCGCAATCGAAAAGAATTTCTCTGAACTTCAAACCGTCGTGAAGGATATTGATGTAGAACGCTTGCATGTTGTTGTTTCCAAATTACAAGAAGAATTCGCCAGCACGTTGGAAGAAATTAAATCCAAGTTACAGACTTTGGAAGATACCATGACGAACCTACCATCGTCAGACGAACTGCAGGTCATCGGCAAAAGCGTCGCGAACATAAAAATTCAATTGGAGGCTTATCAAGATTTCGAACACATTCAAACCACCATCGCTACGCTTCAGGCGTCTCTGGAGTTGATCAACGAAGAAATTAAAAATATTCACGCTGAAGCAAGTGCGTTGACGAGCATACAAGACACGTTGAGCACGGTTCAGCAGAAGATCGAATATTTAGAAAATTTGAACGTCGAATCGAACCTTGCTCATTTTCATCACGTACTGGACAACATACAGGGTGACTTGGAATCGTTACGGACGAGCGTACCTTCGAGCGAAGATTTGGAAAAATTGAAAACGGCGGTGACGGCACTATCCGATTCGAGCGACATCAAAAGTTCGTTGAGCGATCTCGAGAGTAGGGTTGCCAATCTCCCCACCTCCAAAGAATTGCACGCTTTGAAAAGAAGCATATCACGTATGCTGAAACGACTGGAAACAGAAACGGCGAACGTGGAACAGATTCGAGACGAACTTGCTTCGCTGGTGTCGACGCTGCCCACTTCGCAGAGCGTCGCCGATCTTCACACGCAGTTTACCGAGATGCGAAGCATCGTGAACGATCTTACCGAGAAAAGTTCGAAATTGAATCAAGTCGAGAGCCTTCAGAGTATCGTCGTCAACATCAGAGATCAAGTTGGAGTATTGGAATCCACGCAGGAATCGACGCTGGCCTCTTTCGGTGCCAAGTTACAAGAACTCAACGAAAACTACAAGCAGTTGAACGTGGAAGTGAAAATCAAACCGTCATTTTCTACAGTAACGGATAGCATCGTCGAACATTTGTTGCCCGTACAAAATACACTGGGACAGCTTCACAGCAACCTCGTTAGCGTCGATACTAAATTCGCTAAACTGCATTCTCTGCAAGCCATCGAAATCAACAGCGTACCCAATCAACAGAGAATCTCCACGTTCGTCGAAGGTAACAAACTGTACATGTTAAATCCTTATCATCCGTACTACAAGTTTCTCCTCGATGGTACAATTCAGATAAACGAATTTTCGTACTGGTCTCACGGCAGAAAAGCTAGCGTTCCCACCATGACCTTGATATCGAATCGTGGTGTTCAGAAAGCAGGAAACATTCCTCTGGCACGTTGGAACGAAACGCGCAACATATATGAAATACACGAAGACGAAGATCTCACCGTTTTCGACGTGAGTGCCGGCGATAAGCTGATCATTCAAAACACGAGCGAAGTGCCACCCTCTTTGAATCCCATCACGCTGGTGCTTCTCTTCAAACGTAATCTCTAAAAATGTCTAGGCAAGCCATCGTCGAAGAATTGCATAAACCTGCACGCCGCAACTACAAACGTTTAGCTGTGGTAACCAAGGGAATCGATGACCTCTGGCAAAGTGACCTCGTGGAGATGAGTAGCGGCAATCTAAAAAATGTGCATAAATTGAACAAGGGCAACAAGTACCTCCTCACCGTCATAGACACGTTTTCGAAATTCGCATGGGCTCTACCTTTGAAAGCCAAAACAGGAACGTGCGTCACGGAAGCATTCAAGACAATTTTTCGCGAAAGCGACAGACGACCGCGGTTTTTGCAAACGGACAAGGGGAAGGAATTTTACAATGCCGTATTCCAAAAGTTTATTCGGAAACACGACATTCGACATTATTCAACCTTCAGTCACATCAAAGCCAGCATTGTGGAAAGATTTAATCGAACCTTGAAAACACACATGTGGAAACGATTCACGCTTCGAGGAAATTACAAATGGGTCGACATACTGCCGGAACTCGTCGACACCTATAATAATACAGTACACAGAACGATAGGCATGAAGCCAGCTGACGTTACGAAATCTGACGAGCAGCGTTTAATTTCTACAGTTTACTGTCCAAAGTACACTCCCACGACTACCAAGAAATCAAAATTCAAAATTGGAGACCAGGTGAGGATCAGCAAATTCAAACGCACCTTCGAGAAGGGGTTCACAAAAAATTGGAGCACGGAACTTTTTACGGTGGTTCGAGTTTTACCCGGAAACCGACACACGTATATAATAAAAGATAGTAGCGGCGAGATTTTGAAAGGAAGATTTTACGAAGAGGAACTCTCTAAAACAAAACATCCCGACACGTACCTCATCGAGAAAGTATTGCGTAGAAAAGGCAACAAACTGTTTGTCAAATGGCTGGGACTTCCCGAAAAAAGTTGGATCAACGCGAACGAAGTGATCTTGTAAGTACGTGGAACGTGGTGAAACGTCTACCGGATTCGGAAAGTCAAACGAGAAAAAAGAACGGTGAGTTGCTTCCCGACAGCATCCGCTGTCTGATCGTAGGTCCTTCGGGGTGTGGGAAAACAACACTGCTCGTGGACAATTTTCTCCTCGCACCGAATTGGTTAGATTGGAAGAACAGGCACCTCTACGTATTTTCGAAAAGTCTCGAACAAGCGAAATACAAGCAACTGATGAAACTGTACGATGGTCTGGACATTGCAACGTTCGCTTCGGAAATAAAGCCACTCGACGATTGTCGTGAAAATTCAGTCGTTGTGTTCGACGATGTTATCCTGGAAAATCAAAATGAAATTCGCAATTTTTTCACGCAAGGTCGTCACAAAGGAATAGATTGCTTCTTCCTAGCTCAAACGTTTTCCAAAATTCCAAAACAGTTAGTACGCGACAACGCTAATTTCATATGTTTGTTTCGTCAAGATCACACCAACCTCAAGCACGCGTACGATGACTACGTAGGCGGAGACATGAACTACAATCAATTTTCGGAACGCTGCTGCTCCCACTGTTGGAACAGTGACGATTTCGGATTCGCGACGATCGACATGACGAGGAAACCCAACGACGGAAAATACAGAAACAAAATCAACGACTTTCTAAACGTTGCAACGTTGTGAGAAACGACGTGTATAAATAACGTTATGACGAAACGAAAAATCGAAGACGAAAATCTCAAGCTTCGCGATTACCTCGCGAAACGCTTCAAAGGTTGGAAATCCGAGAATCGCGGATTCTACGAAGAGAAGAAACGTCAAGATCAACCTGTGATCGACGCCATCAGCGATCTAGGTAAAGAAATTAAAGGCGTCACGGAACAAAATAAAAATTTGATCAACGAACTCGTACCACTTGCAGCTAAAAGTTACACCGTACCCACGCCCATTTCGAGCATTCCTTCGACGCCGTTCGAACTAAGAGACGTACCGCCACGACGTCGAGCCATAGGTAGCACGTCGTCGTCTTTGGATAAGATCGAGTTGGGACCTTTGGCACGAGACTACCTGAGCACGGGGAAATTCGACAAGGATGAAGTGTTCGGATTGTATCCGAGCATGGAGAGCAACGAAGGCGGCGGTGTGGTTTGGAAGATTGGAAAATCGAAGGTGACCTTCGAAGGCAACGACATTAAAGTTAATTTAGGCGAGAAGGATAGTTGGAACAGGTACCCGGGTACGGTGGGACTGTGGGAACTCGTTGCCAAAAAGCAGCCGAAAGATTACACCGACGAAGATTACCAGAGTTACAAGGAAATTTTGATCATGACGGATGCCTTGTACCAAAACAACGACGCCTCGCAGAATAGGGTCAAATCCAGCAGCGGCGAGAAATACAGAAATCTCATCAAGCCGATATGGAACCAGGTGAAAACAGGCAGCGGCGTCAAACTCTACAACACCCTGCCCAAAGAGTTTGTGTGGGTGGACGACGTGCGCAAGCTCATAGACAGGTTGTTGGTTATTGCAGGAGAGGAGAATGCAGGCAATCGTAATTTCTACAACGAGAAGGTAGGAATTGTGGACATGATCAGCACAAAATTTTCCAACTTCATCGTGAACGACGACAAGGGCATAGGTTACCTCATTAAAATTATCAACACGCTGCCTCCGAGATTCTGGAACGTGGCCGAAGGAAAGGGACTCGTGAACGACATCATCAACAAGTTACCTTTCGAGATGCATTTACCCGGCTACCAGTACTGCGGACCGGGTACCAAACTCGAGAAAAGATTGAAGAGAGGAGACAAGGGTGTGAATCCGTTGGACGCCGCATGCAAAGATCACGACATCGCTTACAACACCACTCGCACCGAACTGGATGCACGTCACGAAGCAGACAGAAAGTTAGAGCACGCAGCTTTCGAAAGATTCGTCAGCAGAGACGCTTCGCTGGGAGAAAGAGTTGCAGCACTGGGCACCACCATCGCCATGAACACAAAACAAAAACTTGGGTGGGGTATATAAATAACATACAGTAAAAAAAAAAACACATCATGTCTGGTATAACCGTCTTGCCACACGAACTGCTGTGTAAAATATTCAAACATGCAGTAAATGGAGATTGTGAGGATATAAGAAAATTTTTGATCATAGCGAGATCAACGCCGGAATTTCGCATCCCTTGTGAAATGGCTGTTAAGGATTATCTTCGGGAAATTAGCGGCATGAGGTGCGGCGATCTCGACACTCTTTTTTCGGTCGCAGGGGAAAAATTAAACAATAGGTTAGATGAACTGCACGAGGCGAGGCTGGGGAGAAGACGATTCACAGATGATTGGCATAAGTCGAAACAAGAGACGGAAGATATCATCACGCACATTATCGCATTTTCCGAAGCACAAACTTTCTTCCTCTAACACAGACAAAAAAAAATCTTCGATACAAAAATCTCGTGAAAAAAAAAATATATATAAAATAACACACATCGTGAAAAAAAAATAATCTTCAGTGTATATAAATAACACACATTGTGAAAAAAATTAAATTTCTCTAACACACACACTGAAAATTTCTCTTCAATATGACGACTGAAAAAATGAGTGACTTTCAAGCATTAAAACAAATGCTAAATTTGTCAGTAGAGTATGTAAAAATTCAGGAATTGGAAGTGGACAAACCTTACACGATAACTTCCGGTTCAATTGTTTCTACCCAGTATGGTCCCAAGGCGCGTTTGTTGCTCAACGCACAATACAGTCTATTTTTACCAGATCGATACGCTAACATGTTATCCGACGAGAAGCTAGCTATTTTAATCGAGAACAAAACTCAAATCGTGTACAAGGGTACAAAGGAACTTCTTGGTAAGAAAACAAAGCACGTAATAGAATTTGTGTAACGGCTCTGCGCGGAGTATATCCTTGAAAAAAAATTACACGGAACAAAAAAAAATCTCAGAACATTTATATATAAATAACATACCGAAAAAAATTACACAAAACAAAAAAATCTCAAAACATATATATAAATAACATACCGTGAAGATAACATATAGAGCATCAACATGAAGCCCAAAGGTGTCGTGTACCAGATACCTTACTCCAATCTGAAAAATCTAGGTACCCTCGATGGTTTACTCACCAAAAAACAACGCGAGAAGAAACGTTCTTGCTTGATGAAAGGACACGGAATGAAATTACTTCTCAGCACACCTCAATTGAGACGCTTGCAGCGTTCGCGGAAACAGCAAAAAATCGGAGGTTTCATATTCAGCATCCCAGCCATCCTGGCAGCATTGGGGGCTGTTGGAAGTTTGGCCGGCGGAAGTGCCGCCATCGCGAAAACCGTCATCGACTCGAAGAAGAACAAGGCAGAATTGGAAGAACAGAAACGTCACAACCTGGCTATGGAGAAGAAGGGGGAAGGTATAACCAAAAAACAAAAAAAGCAACCTCGATGCTTTGAAAAAATATAAAAAAAAGAAGAAGCCCTGTCCAACTTCGATATTGAATCTCTGATCGAACTGTTGGGAATAAAAAACTTCAGGGGTGTTTTCATGTCCGATTCTCTACCCTCTGCTGTGAAGAAAAAGGAGTATGGCGTGGTCAACCTGGATAGTTACAAAAATTCTGGTACACATTGGATATGCTACCTCAAAATTGACGATAACAATGCATTTGTTTTCGATTCGTTCGGTGGCACACCACCTGCCAGGTTGGTAAAGTATCTCAGTGTTGCCAACCTCTACTACAATGACAAACGCATCCAGGGTTTCACCGATGTTAACTGCGGCCACCTATGCCTTTCTGTTCTCGCATACATGTCTAAAATAAATAACCCGTCGGTGGAACATTTTCAGAAAGCATTGTGGAACCTGAAACACGATGGGCGTGTTCCATCTCACGAGCGAATCTTCGATCCTGAAACTCACGCTGCACGACGACATCGTCTATCCTAAATCCGTAGCTCTGCGTGCATTCTACAGCATGTACCTCATACCTAACGTCACGCAGCACAATAATAAAATTAGTGTCGGAAACGAACACATCGTCGTCACGCCAGGCCAATACAATCTTTCCACTTTGCAAGCTCAGTTACCCAAAGGCACGTACCTTTCTCAAAATTCGGTCACGCACAGAGTGGAAATCGTGTCGGCAACGGAGACCGTGGACCTGGGCACCATGGGAGAACTTTTAGGTTTCGAGAACGACACCAAACTCGAAGCTGGCATCAAACATACGGCAACCAACATTCCTAAATTTCTAGCCATAGAAACTCTAAACGTTCACTGCAACGTGGCGGAAGGCATGATCACGAAATCCTCGGACGGGGGGTTACTAGGAAGTCACAAGCAGACGGGAATCATAGCCACGTTCAAACCCAGTTCCGAGTTCATGGAACCGATCATCTACACACCCTCTTCGCCGATCTATTTTCCAGTATGTCGCAACCGCATAGACGACATAGAGTTGGTGGTGACAAACGAGAAAGGAGACGTGGTGGATTTCGCAGGTGCAACGACCACTGCCATCGTGGAGATCAACGTATAATAAATAACACGCATAGTAAAAATGGAGCAAATCGAAAGTTACGAATTGCAATCTTTCCCTCCCAACCGTCGCACGTTCGCCAATCTCAACGAAGCGAACAGGGAGATCGAATACGACGTGGACGTAGGCGACGGGTTTGTTCATCCTCACAGAGCGGACCTCTATCTTCAATTCGACGTGGTGAAGAAGGAAAGCGGAGACGCGTTTCCCGCAACAGCAAATTTGATACTCGTGGACAACTTCGTGCCTCACCTGTTCTCGCAGGTGGAGGTGAGGAAACACAACACCGTCATAGACAGAATAGATTATCCAGGCATCACGTCGACGGCAGTGGGAACATTGAAATTATCCAAAACAGACGCAGCATACTACCAGGCGGGAGGATTCGAAGCGGGGACCAAAATATCGACGAGAAGTCACACGGTGCTCTTTCCCATGCGTCTGCTACCGGGATTCTTCTCCGACTACAAAGAGATCATGTGGAAGGGGGGATTGCGTGTCACGTTTCGAAGAGCGGCCAACGACAACGACGCACTGATGCGATACACCAACTTGAACGCTGACGGCACGCCGATAGCCAACACATTACCCGAAGCGGCCAAGTGCGTCATACGGAGCATGGAATTGAGAATGCCGATCGTGGAATACGAAACAAACTACGCCCTCAAGTACAAAGCAGAGATCTTGAAGAATCCGCAGGTGCCGATTCACTTTCACGGTTACCAGTGCGTGCAGAAGATGGCATCGGGAAGTCACATGGAATTCGACGTGACAACTCAGTTCAACAACATACAGTTCGACATGCCAGATTTTGTCGTAGTGTTCTTTCAAACCGGGCGCGATAACAACCAGGAAAAAGATTCCAGCAAGTTCGACGATTGCAAGATCAAAAACATTTATCTCAAAAATGGACGCAACGAAGTGTTCCCGCGCGAGAATTACAACCTCGACATGACCAAAGACGATTATCTCAAACTTTACGAAGCTTACACCTCTTTCAAACGCGTGACCGAGGGAAGCATGGACATGTACTACACGCCCAGTGAATTCAAAACCCGCAGGCCGATGTTCGTCATCAACACATCTAAGAGAAAGCAGGTGGTGGTCAACGATCGAACCAACATCAAGGTCGTCTGCGAGTTCAACAGTCCGTTGCCCGAGGATACCGTGTGCAGCGTCATCCTGATTGCAGAGAAGTCCTTCGTCCACGACGTGAAGAACGAGAGGGTCACAGAGCAGTTTTAACAAGTTTTTTTAACATTTTTTCTTGCACAATAAGAAATTTTTGCACTAGCACAATCAGTTTCAATAGCACAATACGAAAATTTCACTAGTTCAAGATTAGTTACAATGTCAATTTCATTAGTTATCAGTTACAATATCTTTTTTGCACTATAGCACGAGAGACAAATCAGAAAATTTGCACAAAAAAATTTGTTGTTGTTTTTTTTACACGAGAAAATTAACAATAAAATTCTTTTTTATTGTTTCAGATGCTGTCGAAACATCAAAAAAACATACACACACACACTAGAAAAAAACATGCAACTTTATTTGTAACACACGCACATACATTCTCCATCTTCATCAAAAAAATATTATAATAAACATAATTATTTTTATCTATATCTCACAATAAAACTCTATATCCAAAAATATTACAACATCAAAATAACACTAGAGTCGTTAGTACACGTTGCATGCATTACGGAGGTCCTCTGTAGGGTTTCATGGAAGTTTGGGGGAAAAAAAAAACACGTGAAACCCTACAGAGGTGCGGTTATTTAGAGCCGCAGCCGTTAGAACCTTTTTGGGTTGGGCACCACGCACCCTGGCGAGGTTAGGGGCCAGGAATCCTAAAAACAATTATTATTATTTTGTTTGTTTGCTTGCGTCACAATACAGGCACGCGCGCGCGCACGTGTGTGTGGCACATCGTTCCCGAGAGGTTTACAAAAGCCGTGTCCGGATTGGCAAGTGCTCCACCCCGTTCTCTCCCCGTTGCTCTCGCGTGCCGTCGAAGTCACGTCCAAGTTGTCCGAATCTGCATGTCCCCTTGTAGTACGCCTGTCATTTTTCCCGCCAGGTGTCAGCCCGAACTTCACCCACCGCGTGGGGCGCAAACAAACAAAATAATTTCCACCTAACTACTCATATTAAAAATATAACACGCTATTTTATCATTTTCAATTTTTCTGCATTCATTATCGATAAAATATTAAAATATAACTGAGTTTTACATCCTCTAATCAGTAAATGTTGCCTGTACAAAATAAAAGTTAGAATATGGCTGCCAAGCGCAGCGTCACAGCGAGTTCAAGCGTGCATCTGTCGCGCCTCTCTGCTCTTCCCTCCGACTCCACGTCTACCGCAAATTCGGACAACAGAGATTGGCTGAGTCCCGGATGTAACGGTGCAGGTGACATCTGCTGCTGATTCGGACGCAACCCCGGCCACCTCCACTAGTCAGTGTTGCCCATTCGTAGGTTAGCTTCGCTTGTAAAATATCATGGTAAAATATTCTTAGGGTGAGTTGGCAACACTGGCAATTAATGTTGCCGAACCCGGCCACCTCCACTAGTCAGTGTTGCCCATTCGTAGGTTAGCTTCGTCTGTAAAATATCATGGTAAAATATTCTTAGAGTGAGTTGGCAACACTGGCAATTGATGTTCTTGAACCCGTGCACCTCCACTAATCAGTATTGCCAACTCCCATTCGTAGGTTAGCTTCGCCTGTAAAATATCATATGGTAAAATATTCTTAAATAAGTGAGTTGGCAACACTGGCAATTAATGTTGCAGAACACGGCCACCTCCACTAGTTAGTGTTGCCCATTCGTAGGTTAGCTTCGCCTGTAAAATATCATGGTAAAATATTCTTAGAGTGAGTTGGCAATATTAAACCGCAATTGATGTTGCCAGTGTTGCCAACTCCCATTCGTAGGTTAGTTTCGTCTGTAAAATATCATATGGTGAAATATTCTTAAGGTGAGTTGGCAATATTGAGCCGTAATTGATGTTGCCAGTGTTGCCAACTCCCATTCGTAGGTTAGCTTCGCCTGTAAAATATCATATAGTGGAATATTCTTAAGGTGAGTTGGCAATATTGAACCGCAATTAATATTGCAGAACCCGGCCACCTCCACTAGTCAGTGTTGCCCATTCGTAGGTTAGCTTCGCCTGTAAAATATCATGGTGAAATATTCTTAGGGTGAGTTGGCAATATTGAACCGCAATTAATGTTGCCAGTGTTGCCAACTCCCATTCGTAGGTTAGCTTCGCTTGTAAAATATCATGGTGGAATATTCTTGGGGTGAGCTGGCAACACTGTGAGAAAATGAGGCTCATGCCTTACGAGAGAAATCCATTAAGGCGAGCCTCACCGAGCCTCATTTTCGGGCGTTGAACCCGGCCACCTGCTCTACTGATGTGACGTTTATTGTACTCTCGTTGTTCCATAGGGAGCTTTGTGCTTATTAACGCAGTAAGTATCGTACGATGGCGAACAGGAAAGATGTAGTTTGTAGCCAAGGCAGGAAAATAATCAGTAGGGTTCATGGATATTTTCAAAAGGAAGCAGAAAACAGTGGTCCCTTGGTAAGTGTGCACAAAGTGCAACAGAGAGTGTCGGAAGCTTGTGGAGTGACGCGAACTGTGCAGCGTATTGTTAGGGAAGGCAAAGACAGTCTTGAGGAGTCGGGTTCCACGTCATTTGAATCACCGCGCAAACGAATCAAAAGGAACAGTATCGCAAAGGCTATCGACGGTTGCGATAAAGATATAATAAGAAGAATTATCCTCGGGTATTATGTAAAGGGTGAATATCCAACACTGAACAAGTTTTCGTTTTGCATACACTAATAAGCTTTCAGTGGGGAGTTTCGTCGTTGTGGAGGATACTGAAGTATATGGGGTTAAAGTACAAAAAGAGCAATGACGGTAGACGATTTCTGATGGAGAGAGCCGATATAGTTGCAGCCAGAGTAACGTTTTTCCGAAAAATGCATCTTCTAAAAAATAAGGAGTCTTTGCCCTATATAGGTATTTCATTTAGATGAAACGTACATACATCAGAATTACGCTCCAATGAAAATCTGGCAAAATAAAGAGGGTACAGGGGGTTTAAAAGTGCCCGTGGGTAAAGGTGGGCGCATTATTGTTTGTCACGTAGGTTCCAGTCACACTGGTTTTCTACAGGACTGTAAATTAGTTTTCAGTGGTTTTTGCAGTTTTTAGATACGCTTGACGAAAGGAACATCAAAGACGCAGTGATTGTAATGGACAATGCTAGCTACCATTCGGTACAGTTGGAAAGAATTCCTACAACGTATACACGTGATATCATACACTTATCGGTATTCTACTGACCACAAGATGGGGATAATACGCATTCTCAGGCCATACGCGAACAATGGGACGTCTGTATTTCATGGTTCTTTCGATTTCAAGTCGCCTTTCCCGCTACTCTGGCAACGCTGCAGTCTCTCTCTCTAACCGGCCTGTCTCGTTGCGCTGGATAGGTCGTTTCCCCGCTCCCCACTTCCCCTGCCAGCTTCTAGAGCGCACGCCGTAACAACTGAAAAGAGCTATACATATTATAATTTATTTATGATTTTATAATAACATACATAAAATATTACCAGGAACTTTACTTTCGTCAACTGGATCTAACATCTTTTTTTATATTCAATTGTTTATCTATTTGACATTAATTTCCTTGTTTGTTGCCAAAGCATTTTTTTATACTTTATATATTTTTAAGCAAGACAATGAATACGTGCTGTTTCACTATTCTTATGCCGTCCTTTTACCTATTCATGTAATAAAAATATAATATTAATTTGAATATTTGAATTAATACTATTTTAATTAATTTAATATAATTATTTTAGTTTAAACCTTATTATTATTATTTTGAGACACTTGGTTCGGACACCCTCCCCGAAACATATTTCTAGATACGTGCCTCTAGTGTTAATGTCAGTATTTTGTATGTACCAGTGGCGGTCCCTCCATGGAACAGAGGGAACAGGCTGCTCCCTCCTACTTACTGCGCTTTTGGGCTATTTAAATTATTTATATTAACATAATAGAACACTTCTTTCTCCCGAAATGAACGTTTCCAAAAGTAACACTGAACAAAATCTTTCACCGTGGCTGGACGTTTGTTGACGTCACCTACCCCCAACGCATCATGGTTCTCACCCCATGCTCTACCTTGGTATCTTAGTATCATGCCCTCTACTGTCTGAAGCCGAGTATTTCCGACCACGCGCGAAAGTAAACGATCCCCACGGCACCACGGAAGCTGAACGCTCTAGCTGTTCCCTCAGATAGATATTGCGGATTCACTTTTCTTCCAGTTTTTGCTATGTGCTGAAGTTTAATCGCGTCATAAGTGATACTTTTGAGTGTAGAAAGTCCATAACTTCCTAATCTCGTTGAGAACTTGCGTCTGACATTCATAACGAACTGAAAAAATCTTCTACAGTCTAAGCGTCTGCTAAATGCCTTGGCTAAACGCTGCGAAATAGCTTCCGAGGGAACAGCTCACATCCACCTGTTCCACCAACCCCAAGACCAAAGTTCCAAGGCACGCAGCTGCAGGACAAGAAAGCGAATGTTGCGAGTGTTGTATGATCGACCGGCTGAGTACGAAAGCCTGTAGTTCATTGAACTTTGCAGAAAATACAACAAACCAACACACATTCTAACTGAATTAAAAACTAAAACGAAATCATACACAAGGCATTTTCAAACGAGTTACTATAACTCTGTAAAATGATTAACTGGATATTCTTCCAGTGGCAAATTATATTGTTGTCCTTGTTTAATCCTGAGAAGGGAGTCTGGAACAGGTCGGGTTTTGTCACATTAACAACTTCTACTAACAGGGTGGCTACTGACCGGGAATTTCTTGAATTCCGGGAATTATGCGTGAATTATTGGCTCCGGGAATTGTGCGTGAATTATTGGCTCCGGGAATTGTGCGTGAATTATTGGCTCCGGGAATTGTGCGTGAATTCTGCTTGAAATTTTCTCCGTAGACATGAAAAATTGCAACTTTTTAAAATCCCAATTCCATTGAATTTATACATATTTATTAATGACCTGAAACAAGTTTTTCACAGTTTAGATTTTATTTTTATCAAGGAAGAAAAAGAAAGCTGCGTGGAAAATGAAACAGAATTCTCCCAATCCGTTTACTTTGTTATAGATTGTCCAGCGAAAAGAATAGACTGTTGCTTCAAATGGGCTTTTACTTTCCCTACATCCTCCCTCTTTTAAATATTGTTTTCACTACTGAGCGCAAAGGTGAACAAACACTTGCTTTTATTTCGAATGCAAAACGCTATTCTGGAACTGGTTAAGCTTTCAGACCAGAAAAAGTTCCTTCCAGCAGCGCGCGTTTTTAATTTTGTTTGTGCAGGGGCACGTGAACGGAGGGGAACGGCAAGCCCAGCGTTGTCGACTGCTTTCCACCCCACCCCCTCAGCCAGTACTGCGGTAGACAAAATTTCACGGAAGGAGAGGGTGACTGACCGTTGGTTTCGACGAGGAATGACTGCGGCGGATCTGTACGTTGGGTTGTGTTGTGTTGTGCTGTAAAAAACCGTTGGTTTTAATACTGAAATATGAGCGAAAGTAGTGTAAAGAAGAGAAGGCGTGGTGAGGTTCTCGAAAGTAAAGAAAGGCAAATAGTAATGAACATTTTTGTTTATTTAAAACAGAAAAATCCGGATCGCAGTGTAAGTTGGTTAGCCAGCGAGACGGCGAAAGCAACTGGAGTTTCTCGGGCTACTGTGTATAAAATTCGGGGCGAGGTTTCTCAAGGTCTTCTTGAAACACCAGGTAAGAAACGACCCAGGAAAAGATCGCCAATTACAAGTAGAAATGTAAAATATAATGATTTTGTCAGAAGGGCTGTGCGACGTAAAATTCACGAATTCTTTTTTAAAAACAAACCCCCAACACTTAATTCTGTTCTTGTTGCTGTTAATTCTGACTCACATTACCGAATTTTAAAAGATCAACGTTTCATGTCTTTCTCAAAGAACTTGGCTTTTCGTATGAGAAAAGGGGCAACAAATCCATGTTAATGGAAAGAGAAGATTTAATTTCTCTTCGCCATAAATATTTAAGAGAGATTAGGAAGTTTAGGCGTGAAAATAGAAATATTGTTTACACTGATGAATCCTGGGTGAACACCGGAACCTCAGTCAATTATGAATGGAAAGACAAGACAATTACAACTGCAAAACAAGCGTTTCTGGCAGGTCTTTCCACTGGATTAAAAATCCAACATCTCGCGGAGCGCGATACGCTTTAGTGCATGCGGGTAACGAACGCGGTTTTCTACAAGACGCCCAACTTGTGTTTCAGTGCAAAGAGAATACAGCAGATGCCCATGATGAAATGGATGGAGAAACGTATGAGATGTTTTTCGGAAACAGTTGCTCGCCAATCTCCCTCCGGGATCTGTTATTGTTGTTGACAATGCCTCTTATCATAGCCGCAAGCAAGAGCCAATGCCGACAACCTCGTGGAAGAAGAATGATTTAAGACAATGGTTGAAATCTCATGGCATTCGTTATGATGACGACATGTTACGGAGAGATCTTCTGGAACTTACAAAATTAAGTACGATAAGTATAAGGTCGATGAGATGGCAAAACAGATTGGGCATTCGGTGCTTCGTTTGCCCCCATATCATTGCGAACTGAACCCGATTAAACTTGTGTGGTCACAGGTTAAGCATTATGTGCAGTGTAACAACACTACATTCAAAACTAAAGACATTGAAAATTTAATCACTGAATCATTTAAGACAGTAACGGTTGAAAACTGGCAAAATTACGTAAAACATGTCATGGACATAGAGAAGGAAATATGGAATGCAGATGAATTGCAGGATGACGTTGATCAGATAATAATCCACTTGGGTGAAGATTCCAGCGAGAGTGATGATCTGACAGAAGAAAATGATTCTGGTGATGATTCTGCAATGGAAGGAATTAACCCCCTGGAGTCACATGTGAGAGAAAAGTAAGTTCATTAAGAATTATTCTTTCAGTTTATGTAATTTTGTGAATTTGTTTCTTGTTTTTAATAATAGCTCACCGTCAACTTATTTCTTCAATTTGTACGTACCCGCGATTCAAGCGCCACGCACGTTTGTTTGGTCTTGTACTTTCACTGCCAGCAGGTCCTTTACTCGCCCCTGCGGCAAGCGGCAACGCTGTTCTCATATACCCAACAGTCTATTCTTTTCGCTGGACAACCAATAGTGTTCTTTGCGGAACAATCCATCTGATGGACGGAAGATTATTACAAAATAATATATCTTGAAGTTGATTAGGTAAATTTAAAATTCTTATAGAATTAACAATTTTTCGTAGATTACTATTTCCCGCAACATTTGTGACTTGTGTTTGTAGATGTATTTATAGTCCCGAGTAGCAGTGGCGTGCCCAAGGATTTTTGTAAGGGAGGGGTTACCTATACTTTTTCTTGGTAGTCGGCCCTCATTTTGTTATTTTGTCGTATTTTCCTACCATTGACGTTCTTTTTTAGGAATATTGGGCCAAAGGGGGGGGGGGGGTATAACCCCTACCAACCCCCCCCCCCGGCACGCTACTGCCGAGTAGCTATGTGAAATGACAAATGTAAACTCTGCGCCTTAAATTATATACTGTATATGTACCGTCCAAGTGAATTAGAATTATTGGATTCATTGGAATCGCACAAACCATATAGGCCTATTGTTAATATAAGAATTTGTTTGTGTGTATGTGTGTGGGTGGAGAGAGACGGTAAAACCTTAGTTTGAAATAGATAAAACATCTGCTTGAATTTTTGTAAAGTTCGCCTTGAAAACCGGGAATTATACTTGAATTTTATTATGGTCCTACAGTAGCCACCCTGACTAATCTAGCGAACGTCATGAAAAAACTCAACCATCTGCGTGCCATTATTGCATTGAGGAAGTTTGAATTACAAGAATACTCAACTCTATGAAAAAACGTCAACTTAATCTACGAATAAAGAGATGAAACAGGTCACGACAAAATATTATTTTCTTTCTCTGATGACTCATAAATTTATATTATCAAATTTTTCTTCGTTGCGCATCAACAATTTTATTTTTAATGTTTTCTTTATATTATATCACATTTGCTTTAAAATTATTATTGTCATATAATTTTAACGTGCCTCATGTTTGTCACTTCTGACATTTCAATAAGGGTTGAATTTTACTTGATCTATTGTATTATGTCTCCGATGGGGGACCTAAAAAATTAATATTTACAGCTTAAAGATTACTCCATGACAGGTACCTGTGAAACAAAATTTCCAGATTGATATTCCATAGATTACAAACCTACAACGGGGAGGGCGGAGGGAGTTGGTCAAAAACAGGAATTTAACGTTATTATTTACAATGAAATGTTTACTTTTTAATACTCATGTAATAAGAATTATTGTATTTATTAATTAAATGATGCGAATGAAATAATAAGTCTAGTAGTAGTTTTATGAATTAAATGTTTCTTTTTATTCCAGTAGTTATGAAAAACTACATCTTGGTACAGCAAATGCCACAAGGCCTTTGAATTTCAAAAATAGACTGCATTATGCCAAATTTAAGTCAGGTTACTTGTCAGTAAGAAGTTTTTTTACCTGTATAGACCAATACTTCAACTGCCACATTTGTCCGAACGGGAAGTTTACCGATTTTGGTCTATGTTAACTAATTTTTCATAAAATTACAAAAAAATGGGTTGGTTTCATAAACCGTAAAAACTTATTTTCAATATTATAAACATTAATTATTATCGTTTCATACATTACATACTTTACAGTATTTAACAGAAAACCATATGCATAACATTTAGTACCTCTAATTACCTTCTATTTACATATTTTTCATAAAATAAATATAAAAATTCATAAAAATTATAAATATGCAAATACATAAATATAAATTACTCTAATAATAATATTAATTTATTCTAAATACATGCAAATGAATTATGAATATTAAACACCGACATCCACTAACTAATTCAACCACTACTGTTCTCCCACGCAAGGAAGTCTGGCGCTGTCATTGCTATTTACCCACTAACTATTCATACTGTGCTTCAAAAGGTGCTTGCTTTTAGGTAGACTTCATATCGAAGCAACACGCGACTAGCGACACGTGTCTCTTGGTAACTGACTCTCAGTAATAAATGCAACCAACCATTCAGCTTGTGTTATTTGTTGCTTGTGTGTCCCTCGGACTGAGTTCTTTCTCATATCGTGCATCATGTCGCCCTGGCCTGTTGTTCGCTCATGAGCAGTGAATATTTTGCTTTAGACGGCGTGAAATATCCGTGTCGGTAGAGGATTTCACAAATTGAACGCAGGCTTGTGTGACATGTTATCCTACAGCTGTGTGAAACGTTGCTGTTGATTGGATTGTTCTCAAGAGGTATGTGTCGCTTGTCACTTCGGTCTGCAGCTACAGTGAGAAACGTTGCTGTTGATTGGCTCGTTCCCAAGCGACACGAAACATTCACATCAAGCAACAGGAGCCTATTCAGTCTAAAGCAAAGCATGCACGAACAACAAACCGAGGCGACACGATACACGATATTGAGAGAAAGTCCCAGTCCGAGCGTCATGCGACACGAGTAGCTTCTTTCAGTCATGAACAAGCTATGAAGATGTAATTGAATTCATTGTCACTCGCCCTCTTAGGTAGAACTCACACCGAAGCGACAAGCAACACATGTCGCTTGGGAACGAGGCAATCAGAAGCAACGTTTCACACCGTAGCGGCATGACAGGCCGCACAAGCCTACGCTCGATTGGTGAAATCCTCAAGCAACACGTGTCACCGGTCACTTGTCGCTATTGTGTGATTTCTCCCTCCATCACGATTGATTTATTCACATAATAGCCAAAGTAAAATATTAATGAAACTAGAATTAGAAAATTGCAAGATGTGGGTTCCATTATTATAACAACATTACATACAGTATAATTGAATGTGCAGTGAATTATTTTTAAAATTTAAATATCTACCTTCAGCATAGTTGTCTTACCTCTTTATGAAATAGATCGGTGTTCTCTAAATGTGAATGTATTGCCCAAGCGTGTTCTATATATAAACACAAATTGTATCTTTAAAATGCGTTGAAGTTAATGTGACTATAATTGAAATTATATTCAGAGATCGAGACGAGAATGAGAGAGCGTTTACATAACTTGGGACAAGAACAAGATTTACAGTTTGAAAGGGGACAGACTCTCTCAATTCAAATTCAAATTCTTTATTTGCTTGGTCGAGATTCAGCCTGAGGCTACTCTGCCACCTAACCCGTGTCATCGTTTACATTTAAATTTACTTTTCTTATACATATGTTATTACAGTATTAATACAGTGTACAATAAACTCTATGATTTAGTTACAAAATCTATTGATAAAGTAATTGTAATAAATGTTTGAATAAAATGATACAAAAATTGTGAAAAGACAACAACATAAAAGATGTAGACAAAATACATAACATAAACATACAAATTACGTCATAGTATTTGAACATAATCTCTGCTCTGCCAAAAGAAAATTCTTTACTTCATTTCGGAAAGATTCTATTTTAGATATGTTCAACATGGTCTTAGGTAGGGCACTCCATATTTTTGCAGCAAAATATGAAAACGACGACTGATATGCCTGTGTGTTGCAGAGTGGAAGGTTAAATTTGAAATTATTTCTTTTATGGTGGCTGTGAATACTGGTGCGAGGGATCAACATGTCTGCCAGATACGACGTCTTGCCAGATGTAATAATTTTATGTATAATGCAATATGTATGCAGTAGTCGCCTACGGTACATATTCAGGATATTCTTATTATTTATGGAAGGTAAAATATGTTCACGCCTCGGGATGCAAAATATGAACCGCATGCACGCATTTTGGCATTTTTGAATTTTTGCTTGTAAAGTTTTATTTATTCTACCAGAGTACACTACGTCACAACAGTCGAGAAATTGATATATATATGCGTTTCAACTAACCGCTTTTTGATTTCTGAAGATAATAGTTTCTTAAATTTAAACAAGAATCTAAGTGTTCCAAATGATTTATTGATTTGGCGGCTAATATGATCATCCCATGATAGACGAGTGTCCAAGAATTTTAACTACTTGAGCTCTAGGAATGACATAATCATTTATTTTAGTTGTTGTATTAGTGTGCTCGACCGAACCAATAGCATTTCGAGTTCCAATAAATGTATAACATGACTTATTAGCATTAATTTTAAGGCCATTTGCATCACACCATGTTTTTTATCGCACCAAAATCATTACTTATGTATTCAATAGTTACGGCAATTTCTGTTTGATTGAATGATTTGGTTAGTTGGGTGTCATCAGCATATGAATGTACGTTACAGTATTTGACAACTGAGGGTAGGTCTGCAATATAAGTCGTAAACAATAAGGGACCACCAGATGAAATATATAAATTATTAAATAATAAAGTAGGCGACAGTTTTACACGTTGATTTCGGTTACTTAGATATGAAAAATACCAGTTAAGGGTAGATTATGAAAAACTGTAATATTTAAGTTTACTGAGCATTAATTTATGTAGTACCGTATCAAATGCTTTGGACAGGTCTAATAATATTAATGCAGTGACGAATTTCTTATCCATAGCCTGGAGGACGTCATTTGTGACTTTCAGCAAAGCCGTAGCATTGCTGTGTGCCGGCCGAAATCCTGATTGTCGGTGGAAGAATATTGTTTTGGGCAACGAAGCAAAATGTCTGTTTATAGATTATTTTTCTCGGAGTTTTGAACACACTGGCAGAACACTAATAGGTCGAAGGTTGTTTACATTAGTTGGTCGGGTCGTCTTAGGGAGTGGTGTTATCAAAGCTTATTTCCATTCCCTGGGAAATACGGATTTCTCGAGCGAAAAGTTAATAATATGTGTGATAATAGGCAAAGTAAAAGGTAAGCGATAACTTCAGCATTGTAGTTGATATTCCATCTGCACCAATAGCAGTAGACTTGATTTCGTACAAACATTTTCTTACAGTATATATACCATAGTCATCCACATTTTTAAAAGCAAATTCGGGAAGCGTATTATTAAACTTTTGGTTACTAAATTTTAAACATTCTTCATATACCAGACGTTGGTTGATATTTAGAGACTATGAATTGAACTAATAAAGTGTTCATTTATCTCGGTCGCATTGTCAAACGTGGAGGGGAGATCATTTTTATTTGAGCCATTGCCTACAGATTTCAGCTGCTTCCATAAATGCTTTGGTTGTCTTGGTGTTTTATTATTGTTATGCTCAAAGTAACACTTTTTTCTTGGCGAATAACGGATGTCGTGAAATTTCTCAGTTCTTTGTATTCCTTCCATTCAGGTTCACTTCTGGTTCGCTTGAATTTACGAGACGCATTGTCCCTTAGTTTCATCAACAGCTTCACATTCGATGTAATCCACGGCATACGTTTGTTACGAACTCATGTTTTACGGACTGGCGCGTGCTTGTCAAAGAGATCAAGTAAGTTGGCATTGAAATACTCTACTTTCATATCCAAGTTACCGGTGTTATATATTTGTCCCCAGTTATTTTTTTCTGCATCCTTCACGAATTTATCATAATCAATATCACCGTAGTGGTATATAATTCTGTTCACGCATTCTGGTTTGGTATACGCAAGTACGTAAAACGTGCGTCATTCTATGATCGCTGTTGCTGACTGGCTCACCGACACCATGTTGGATTACATTTTGCATGTTGCTGACAAACGTCAGATCAATTAATGACTTAGTTGTGGAGGTTATTCTGGTCGGTTTACTGATTATTTGCGTTAATTAAAATTGATTAAACAAATTTTGAATGTAAACCACGTCAGCACAGTCTGGATGTAAGAAATTAATGTTGAAATCTCCATCTATAACAAGGTCATTAACTATGGGATACATTTCGGCCAATATATCTTATAAAATTGACAACTGTGTATATGGAATACGCTTAGGGCTGTATACGGCACAAATACCGAGACGTTCCTTTTTTATTTCAACCGTAGCTGTAAGGTACACACGTCACTCTCTCCTTCGATTTCGAAAGACAACGAATGCAGTTTTAGTCCCTCCCGTGCGTATATGCAGACACCCTCACCCATGCTGTAATGGCGATCAGAGCGTATTAAGTCATAACCTGGAATTTTCAATGCATTATCCGTTATATTGCAAGTTAACCACGTTTCTGTTACAACAAGAATGTCAATCTGTTTCGATGCATATTTCCTGAAGTTTGGGGAATAATAACCTAACGTTTAAATTTGCTATTTTGAGACCCAGGGAGCAGCCGGTTCTTTTGTGATTGGCGAGAGGGTGACGGAGGGAAGGACATGCCCTAGAGCAGTGAAGTTCATTTCAAGGGGGGTGGTAGGTTCTGTTAGAGGCATAACGGTAACTTGACAAATTTAAAAAAACAGACGCTGGAAATAGCTGTTGCACATCTCGCACCACACTTCCCCACTTCATTCTCCGCAACGACGTTGGTTCGCAGTGTTGCAACCTGGATGGTCTGAAGATTTTCAACGAAATTTGTATTAGCTTTTTCCTGGCCTGTTTTCTACCTGTCGGAGTACAGAAATTCAGCTCACCTTTCGCAAACTACTCTTTTCCTTCTTTTAACACTTGGCCTCCCCGATGGCGCAGTGGCAGCGTCATCGCCTTGTAATCAAGAGGTCCCGGGTTCGATTCCCGGTGGAGGCACATAGTGGATCGGATCCCACTTTAAACTGTAGGTCCAGTCCCGATTAGCCTTACTGTGCATAAAGTGGACTTAAAACAACAAATCAATCCAATTAATTTAAAACTTGAGAAACCATCCATTTACATACTTCCGTGGCGGCGCTTGTGGACTCGACAACATTATACTTAAGTTTATGTAACTCCTTCTGATTTCGCAAATATGTTGCAACATTGTAAACAATTTATCTGGCCTGTCCTCTAAGGGACTTTTCAGAGCAGATTCTGAATTTCGTTGGACCCAGCATGATTTGATTTTTGCATTTCAAAAATATGCAGCCAAGAGTAAGGAGCAAGAACATTTCAATGCTTTAAAAAAGAACACAGGCAAGCGTGTTATTAGATTGCCTTCTCATAGTGATTGTTGTACGATAAACAAAAGAACCCCCACCCCACTCGGCTTTTAAAAAAAACCAGGCCACTGCTCGATGTCGCATTCGGAAAATGAAGTCATTCGCCCAGAAGTTTCTCTTCATTATAAACCTTAACGCGCGTGCCTAATACTACAGTTTACGATCCGCGCACCGCACGCATTTTCAAAGACCGGATTAAATCAAATGAACCACTGATATGAGCCGGCACCGTAAATCCACACAGTAAATATCGTTTCTCATATTTGTTTTAGCTTAATTTTGCTGAGTTGGCACCACTCGTACTCTCAAGGCCAGACAAGTCCGTAGAAGAGTGGTGGGGAGGATGACGTAATAGGAAGTGCTCCGCAGCGATCTGCGAATATCAGAACTTAACTTGTCAGGCTATAGAAGTAACTTCTGGAGGGTTGCAGAGTAGAGAGAGATTGCAAACTCACTGCATTTATCCGCATATGCATAAAGGTTACAAATATAAATAAAAGTTTTCTGCTTTTTACTGTACTTTTGATTATTAGAAATTTATGAATATGTTTTTTTTATTTACTAACAGTTAAGCTTTGCGTATGTACAAGAACGTATCACATTTACGAAACTAAACTGTAAAGTTATGCAGTTGAAATTAAATATTGTAAGTAGTAAACAATAATAAAATAAGCAAGACACGTATATATCAAAGAAAAGAGGAACTTAAACATTTAAAAACTACAATTAAGACTAAATTTGTTCCCGATAAATGAAAATTATAAGAATAATGTGAAGTTTAAATGTTCTGTTAAGAAAGGTAAAAGAGATTTGAAAAAATGATAAAGTTTACAGATCACTCATATCTTCCCGGTAAACGTTCAAAGTTCATCTAATTGCTTTCTGCAAGTGATGAAGTGCTTCACGTTTACAATGTATATCACGATATTCCCATCTTGGGTCCAACAGTTCTTGTAATTGTATTTGCTCGTCGCCAGTTTCAGAAGCTCGAGACGTGCGCGGCAGAGATCTTCTGTGATGGTGATATTAGAACCCTTCAGTTTACGTTTATTTCGAAACACACTAGCTCTCGCACGGTAATTAGTAAATTTAACAAGAATGGCTTTTGGCTTACCTCCGTTCTTCTGTCCTACCCTGTGGCTTCTGCAATTATCACCATGCTGGATTTTGATGCCCAGTTGCTCTTCAAACAAGGTGGTTGCTTTGTTGTCGGTATTCTAGTTGGAATTTTCGGGAATACCGAATATCCGGATGGAGTTCCTTACTGGTACTGCTCTAAGTCGTCCAATTTGTCCCTGAGCCCTAGGAGTCCCTTATCCTTCTTAAAATTATATTATCACATAAATAGGTAAAAAAGATCTAATAACAGCAAGTATTCATTATCTAGCTTACCTGTAGTTAAGATCGGCATAATCTGCATAAAAGCAAGTGCCCTGTCAAAGAAATTCATTTCAAATTGATGAAGAATTGAAGATTTATTGAATAGAAGAGAATGTTAGATCCGGTTGGCGAGAAGTAAACTTCCTGATTAATATTTTATGCATATTATTATAAATAGTAGCGTGCTAGCATAAATCTTTGGTCCTGTCCTTCAAAGCCCCATGATTCCAATAAGTTCAAAGAGTGGGCCTTCTCGATGGCGCAGTTGTATCGTCGTTGCCTTGTAATCAAGGGGTCCCGGTGGAGGCACATAGTGGTTCGGATCGCACTTTAAACTGTAGATCAAGTCTCGATTAGCCTTTCTGTGCAAAATGTGGACTTAAAAACAACAAATCAATCAATAATTTCAAAGGAAATTATAACATCGATTATGTTATAAATGCTACCCAATTATATTTTCATTATTTAACTCTTGCACTTGGTAAGTCTTTCTTGGGGAGGGGTCCAGACACCTCCCCAAATAAGTCCTTGAGTTTCCTCGATGGAATTAGTAGTAATTATCTCGCCTTGTATTCAAGGGGTCTCACGTTCGATCCCCGGTGGAACTACACAGTGGTCTGGGTCCCATTTTATCCTGTAGGCCCAGTCCCGATTACCCTATTTGAGCATGTAATTGACTTAAAACAAACTTTAATTTTGCTATAATTTATGTAAGATTCAATTAGGACTTTCTCTGTATTAATGTATTTATCCTTTTTTAAAATAGAAATAAGACAAATGGAACACAATGAAGAAACAGCCGGGTGAAAGAAATCACCTTTGGATTTTCCGAAATGGTCAGAGTACGGTCAAAAGCCGCCCCCAAGGGGAAAGACAGTGCCAATGATAGAAGAAGAAAGCCAAGCACGCCTTCTGTAGTAAAACCTGGTCAGTGTCATCTATCGGCAGACGGCTGAACTTGTAGGATTCAAACATCCGGGAACATAGCAAAGGGAAACAGGAGATATCAAAGGCATATTAAGGTCTTGAAAATGCTAGCAATGGCGTATTGTCACAATGGGCCTCTCAATGTGAAAAAAATAAAAATCACTTTACTCAGGAAGGATGCAAGAAAACCTTGCGAGGTTAAATTCTTACAGTATTTTAGAATCGGGCTCTATACGCCGATCCAAAAACTGAGATATTTGACAGCTAATATCTTTTAAAATATAGAAGTGATAAAAAAGATTCAATATTCAGTGCAAGATTCATCCTTTCTAATCAATTTACAACAAAGCTCATTCAAATGTCTCAAATAGTTTTCGAGTAAAAGTGTACTGAATGAAGGTCTCTTTTTCCGCTGCCCATAATATATGGCCTCTTAACATATTTCAAATTCAGTAAATTTATTTTATGTAAAATGTACTAAATAAGCACATGTTTGGAACAATCATATCTAAAACCATGTGTACACTAACAATAAAGTGGCATTTCAGTGAAAATATTGGAACATTTCGCGCCGCCCCTGTAAGCCATCCAAGGCACCCAAGGGCGCCGCGACGCACACTTTGGGAACCACTGCCCTATTCAATTAATACTTAATCAGTTTGTGAAGAAAACTTCAATTAAAATGTCCATTAAGACTCACAGAATTATATAGTTAGATAGTTTTATTGTACTGGAACTGTGATAATTTAACACTTAATTCATTTCCCAAAAGAATTAAATAAGTGACTTTTCCTTCGCTCGTTTTGTTCAAATGTATAGTCTACACGGAACAGTCATTTGAAGCGCACCCTCCTCTCCCAAGCAAATAATTCCAACAGAAGTAATTTTTTTCTTGAGTATAGTCTCCAAATTCTGTTCTCACCCAGAGAGATAAAATCGTTACAATTCTATTGTGAGTGAGCATTCACAACGTTGAAAGAAGTGAAAACCTAGTTGCAGCGAATAATTTGTTAGGGCCGCTTCAGTAGATTATATATAGTTCTTAGTCTAGTCTAGTCTTGTTTCTGTTTGTCTTGTGTAGTTTCTGTGGTGTGTCTGTATGTGTCTTGTGTTGTAGTTGTGCTGTCTAGTATGTTTGTGTAGTAGTTGTACTGTCTAGTATGTTTGTGTAGTAGTTGTGCTGTCTAGTATGTTTGTTTTGTCTTGCGTAGTAGTTGTGCTGTCTAATTTGTTTGTGTTTATATTGTGTAGTAGTTGTGGTGTGTTTGTGTTTATATTGTGTTATAGTTGTGATGTGTTTGTGTGTGTCTTGTGTAGTAGTTGTGCTGTCTAATGTGTTTGTGCTCGTCTTGTGTAGTAATTGTGCTGTCTAATGTGTTTGTGTTTGTCTTGTGTAGTAGTTCCTCCATTCATATTGGGGGTTAGGCGTAGAGCTGACAACTCTGCACTGTAGAAAGACATGTCAAGAAAGAGCAATATAAGGCCATGGATGTTCCCAAGGTAAAATATTCCGGAGGTAAAATAGTCCCCCATTCGTATCTCCGGGTGGGGACTACTTTGGGAGGTCCCTGGACTAAGGATAAGATCTACATTAGGAATAAGGATATTAAATTAGGCACCTGGAATGTTCTGAGCCTTTACCGGCCTGGGGAATTTCAGTGTACAGTTAATGAGATAGTTAAGTATAAATTAGATGTAGTAGCTGTCCAGGAAGTTAGGTGGCCAGGAGAAGGGAATTGTAAAACTAAAAATTATACTTTTTTCTATGGTGGTACTGAAAATCATAATTTTGGAACAGGCATTTTCATAAATAATAGAATTATCTCGGCTCTTAAAACAGTAAAATTTATTAATGATAGGATATCATATGCAGTTTTACAGGGTAGGTGATGTAAAATTATTTTAATAAACATACATGCACCAACGGAAGATAAAGATGATAATACTAAAGATGATTTTTATACAGAGTTAGAAGAGGTATTTGATAAATTATCTCAGTATGATATGAAAATTCTGTTAGGTGACTGTAATGCACAGATTGGCAAAGAAGAGACATTTAAACCCACGATTGGTAAAGAAAGTCTTCATGAATTAAGTAATGATAATGGTATTACTTATGCAACCTCAAAGAATTTATTTGTGAAAAGTACCAATTTTAAACATAAAGATATCCATAAATATACCTGGTCTTCTCCAGATGGTAAAACTCATAATCAGATAGATCATATTCTCATTGATAAGAGAAGGCATACTAGTATAATTGACGTTCGTACACATAGAGGTGCTGACTGTGCCAGTGACCATTATTTAGTAATTGCTAAATTAAGAGAAAGACTCTCAGTGATAAATCATAAGCAACAAAATCTAAAAGTTATAAAATTTGATACAGGAAAGTTTACTGATGAAAGAATTAAAAACATTACCAAATTAAACTGTCAAATAGATTTGATGTTTTGCAGGATTTAAATGATGATGAAAATATAAATGAGACAGACGTAAATAAGAATTGGGAGCACATACGTAATGCAATAGAATCAGCAGCTAAAGAAAGTATAGGATACCATAAACCAAGAAAAAGTAAGCCATGGCTTGATAATGAATGTTATAATCTAATAGAAATAAGAGATCAGGCTAGACTTAGGTGGTTAAATAACTCGGATGATACAAATCTAAGCAATAATAATAGAATAAAGCGAGAAGTTAACCGCACGGTTAGAAGAAAATAAAGAGATTACTTGAAAAGCAAAATTAACGAAATTGAAACAAACAGCAAAAATAAAAATATCAGAGATTTATATAAAGGTGTAAATGAACTTAGAAAGGGGTGGCAACCTAAAGTAAACTTGATAAAATATAAAGACGGTGATTTTCTAGCTGACCCAAGCGATATTCTAAATAGATGGAAGAACTACTTTAATGACCTTTTAAATGTTCATTAGGGTGTATCGAAAAATACTTTTTTTCGAAATGTGGCCATTTGTGACCAAAAAGACGTCTGATTTTTTTTCAGATTTTTTGGAGGTCGTTTAGGTGGCGCGCATCGACCTTGAAGTTTTGATAGTGATTTGGTTATGCAACACGCACAACAATTTGACAAAAATTTCGTTCTTTGGCTAGTTCATGTCTTTTTTTCTGCATTATGGTCGTTTATTGTTTTGTTTATGGCAAATATGTTACATTCGTGCCTCAGGGATGGTTTCCTATGCTGTTTTCGTATGCTTTTGGTAAAAAATTGTCAGTTTGAGGCTAAAAATTCCATTTTTTCTATTGATGGTTTCCAATTGGTTTCGACTTTGTGTTTTATTTGAAAGTTTTCCGATATAAAATACTAAATAAAATATTTTGGCTTTCTAATTGCTAACAGTTCCTCAATTACTGTCCAGCGCTTCGCTTATTTTCATAGCTTATTATGCTTTGAAAATAACCCAGAGCTCACCACGAGGAGGTGGCTGAACTGCGAGCTCCACCCACCCAAATTATGTTGGCAAACATAATTTTACTAAGGGGCAGGCCAAGATTTTCTTCTAGTTTTCTCCTTGAAATTTATAGTCACTTTTTGTTCGAAATGTCGGCATATGTTCTCTAGATTCCAATTTCGCTTTGATGTAGCCATCACGTGCGCTGGTGCCGAAAATGGAAGAAGCAGCCTCTGTGATGATTTTCACAAGTCGCTCCACTCCTTGTGTGTGGCAGGGGTAGTCTTGAATTTCCGCTATTTTTTTTTTGTTTTTAATGTAGTCATCCACTTCTTCATTTGTAATATTGTTGGTCAACGGAGGCTCGTGGAGGGAGCATGAAGCCCAATCAAACATGTCATAGTATTGGTCTGCATTAAAATTGATGGTTGGTAAAACAAAAGTGCGAATTCTTTTGCCTTTTTTCAATCCTCTTGCTTTCTTAATTCTTTGCCAACCAAGACTTCTTATTTATGGGTTTTGGTCGGTTATTAAAGCCAGAAGGAGATTTTCAGGATGGGCAAAGAATGTGTTTTGTTGAATGACTATCAATCAGATCTCTCAAGTGGTGTGGGAGAAATCGGGACAAGTGGATCAAATTCCAGAGGTGTCGGGCTCCGTCAGTTATCGATGGTTCCTTCTTGATCCCATTATTTACTACATAATGAAGGTGTACGCACCGGTGTGGTATGGATCAAGAAGGAACCATCGATAACTGACGGAGCCCGACAACTCTGGAGTATGATCCACTTGTCGCACTTTTGTTTTACCAACCATCAATTTTAATGCAGACCAATACTATGACATGTTTGATTGGGCTTCATGCTCCCTCCTCGAGCCTCCGTTGACCAACAATATTACAAATGAAGAAGTAGATGACTACATTAAAAACAAAAACAAAAATAGCGGAAATTCAAGACTTCCCCTGCCACACACAAGGAGTGGAGCGACTTGTGAAAATCATCACAGAGGCTGCTTCTTCCATTTTCGGCGCCAGCGCACGTGATGGCTACATCAAAGCGAAATTGGAATCTAGAGAACATATGCCGACATTTCGAACAAAAAGTGACTATAAATTTCAAGGAGAAAACTAGAAGAAAATCTTGGCCTGCCCCTTAGTAAAATTATGTTTGCCAACATAATTTGGGTGGGTGGAGCTCGCAGTTCAGCCACCTCCTCGTGGTGAGCTCTGGGTTATTTTCAAAGCATAATAAGCTATGAAAATAAGCGAAGCGCTGGACAGTAATTGAGGAACTGTTAGCAATTAGAAAGCCAAAATATTTTATTTAGTATTTTATATCGGAAAACTTTCGAATAAAATACAAAGTCGAAACCAATTGGAAACCATCAATAGAAAAAATGGATTTTTTAGCCTCAAATTGACAATTTTTGACCAAAAGCATACGTAAACAGCATAGGAAACCACCCCTGAGGCACGAATGTAACATATTTGCCATAAACAAAACAATAAACGACCATAATGCAGAAAAAAAGACATGAACTAGCCAAAGAACGAAATTTTTGTGAAATTGTTGTGCGTGTTGCATAACCAAATCACTATCAAAACTTCAAGGTCGATGCGCGCCACCTAAACGACCTCCAAAAAATCTGAAAAAAATCAGACGTCTTTTTGGTCACAAATGGCCACTTTTCCGCACTAGCCACCTTAACATTTCGAAAAAAAGTTTTTTCGATACACCCTAATGTTCATGTAGGAGATAAATCAGAAGTAAATGAAGTACACACAGCAGAACCTTTAGTTCCAGAACCTAACTTGACTGAAGTTAAAGATGCTATTAAAAGGCTAAAGAATAACAAAGCACCTGGCATTGATTTAATACCAGCTGAGTTAATTAAACATGGTGGAAATTCATTAATATGTCAAATTCATAAATTAATTTGTTTAATATGGAATAAAGAAGAAATCCCTCAACATTGGAAAGATTCCATAATTGTTCCTGTGTTTAAAAAAGGTGATAAAATGAACTGCAATAATTACCGTGGAATTTCTCTACTCTCAACAACATACAAAATATTGTCTAACATTCTTTTAACAAGACTAACACCATATGCTAATGAAATTATAGGTGATTATCAATGTGGATTTAAACGTAACAGATCAACTACAGATCAAATTTTTCACATCAGACAGACACTTGAGAAAAAGTGGGAATATAATCAAAATGTCCATCATCTATTCATTGATTTCAAAAAAGCATATGATCCGGTCAAAAGAGATAAATTATATAATATATGAGTAGAGTTTGGAATACCTAAGAAGGTTGTTAGTATGATAAAAATATGCACCAGTGAAACAGAAAGTAAAATTCGTGTGGGTATTAATATGTCTGACAAATTTACAATTCATGATGGGTTAAAACAAGGAGATGCATTATCTACATTGCTCTTTAATTTTGCCTTAGAATATGCTGTAAGGAAGGTAAAAGAAACTAAAGAAGGACTAAAATTAAATGGTGTGACTCAGTTGTTAGCATATGCAGATGATGTAGACTTACTGGGGGATGATGTGAATACAATTAAGAATAATGCTAAAATATTTTTCAAAACTGCTAAAGAGATAGGTTTGGAAGTTAACAAAGAGAAAACTAAATATATGCTTACAGGCCGAAACCAAGTGATAATCAAAATCTAATTATTGATAACAACTCGTTTGAACCAGTTTCCAAATTCAAATACTTAGGAGTAATATTAACAAATGAAAATTATATTAAAGAGGAAATAAAGTAGGCTTAATTCAGGAAATGCATGTTACTTCTCTCTTCATAAACTTTTGTCTTCTTGTTTAATATCTAAGAAACTAAAAGTTAAAATATACAAAACAGTAATTTTGCCTGTCGTATTATATGGATGTGAAACTTGGTCCCTTACATTGAAAGAGGGACATAAATTGAGAGTATTTGAAAATAAGATCCTTAGGAAAATATTTGTACCTAAAAGGGATGAGGAGACAGGTGAGTGGAAAAGGTTACATAATTTAGAACTACATAATTTGTATTCATGTCCAGATATTATTAGAATAATTAAATCAAGAAGACTTAGGTGGGCAGGCCATGTGGCACGAATGGGAAAGGAAAAGAGGAGTTTACAGGATTCTTGTTGGGAAACCTGATGGTCAAGGCCAAGACGAAGATGGAGGGTCAACGTTGAGATGGACCTAAGGGAAATCGGTAGAGATGGAAAAGAGTATATAGATCTTGCTCAAGATAGGGACAGATGGAAGGCCTGTGTTGCTGCAGCCATGCACCTTCGGGTTTAAGAAGGCTAGAGAGTTAGTTAGTTAGTCAATAGATTATAGTGCAAGCTGAGTGTGCACAGAAAATAGAGTTTCAAATATAATGAGTGTCTTCCCCAAAAGATCTGCGGAGACTGTATTGTATAAGCATTCTTTTCTTTTCCTGAGGAGAATTCAATATAACAATAGCTTAGTGTAGCTTTCAGAGGGAAGGAGTACGCGACACGCTTAACTTGGCAGAAACAAATTCAACCTTTCGTATCAAAGCGACAAGACAAGCTGCACGTGTCGCTCTGATTGGACCGTTTTGTCAATACCGTGCATCGTGGCACCTCGTGCTCTTGTTCTCTCATGCGCGGTAAATGTTTTAGACTGTGCTAGTGTAGCATGCCGCTTGCAGCTTCTATGTGAATTCCTCGTGTCGCTTGTCGTCTATGGCTTGCAATTTTCGCTTTGTAAGGGAGATTTCACACCAAAGCGACAAACGACACGTGACAGGTGACAAGTGTTCCCTGAAAGCACCCTCAGTAATGAAATGAACCTTTCGAACAGAAGCGACACGAAAAGATGAAGGTGTCGCTTGTAGCTTGCGAGTCGTTCTGATTGGCCCGTTTTGTCAATACCGTGCAGCATGTCACTTCGTACTTTTGTTCGCGCATGTGCGGTGAATTTTTTGCTTTAT